>NC_057401.1:24989985-25329006 GCF_019320065.1 Cervus canadensis
TTAAAAGATGATGTTCTTCAGGGCTTCCCTGGTGGTCCAGTGGTTAAGAATCTGCCTTGCAATGCAGGGGACAGGTTTGATCCCTGGTCCAGGAAGATCCCACATGCCACGGAGCAGCTAAGCTAATGAGCCAAAACTACTGAGCTCGCATGCTGCAACTACTGAAGCTTGCATGCCTAGAGCCCACCCACCACAACTAGAGAGTAGCTCCCACTCACCACAGCTAGAGAAAGGCCACATGCAGCAATGAAAACCCAGCACAATCAAAAATAAATAAATAAAAGAAACATCTAAATAAATCTTTTTTAAAAAAGATGATGTTCTACACAATGGACACATTACTTTTAAAACCAGAAAAAAAAAAAAGAGTCTTTTAAATAAAAAGTAAAGGTGATAAATATTCACTGCATTCAGTAACAATTGGTTTGGGATTCACATCAAGTAAAATGCATCTCTACTTAATTTTAATTAACACTGTATGAGTTATCTTTGGAAATTTTTTCAATATTAATTCTGTATACAGTTCTCATTCCTTGTGTATTTCAAATGAGTTTATCTTCCTCAAAGAAATTCACCCTTTAAATAAAAACAATGTGACAGCTTTAGCTATGACGATTAAATATGACTCTGTAAAGGTAACTTGCACTAATATCAATTCCAAAAACAGCAGTGAGGTTTGGTTATATATTGGCAAAGCAACATTTACCTAAATTGGTAATGCTGGTAGCCAAGAAAATACTTCAAGCTTTTTGGTATGCTCCTGTGTATATATATATCTCATCCATTGCTTACGCTTTTTAAACACTGCAAAAACACTGCATAAAATCTGTACCTTGTACAGGGGCAATGGAGTTCACGACTTGAAATGTGGGGCTGACATCAGAACAGATTCCAGTTGTGTAATGCAAATGTCCACATCGATAGGCATACAAGGGCCCACATGCCTTTAAAAAAATTTAAAAAATTAAAACCATTAGATTAAAAATTATATAACAGATTTTTATGAAGATTTATGATCATAGAATTCCTCGTTCATTAACCATCATTACTCTTCCTTTTCTTACCAGAAACCCTCCTTTTGGGTTGGTAACTAAAGTTGATCCAAATGTCATGTTCTCCTTTACTTCTGTGACGTTGGGAATTGATGTATTAACTAAAAATAGAAGAAACTTTTATGAGAGTGGAAAACAAAGTAAAATTAAGTGCCTTCCCATAAAAACCTTCTGTTTGCTCATATCATAGGACATTCTTCTTTTGGTTCAACTAAATAATCTTCGAAGTATTATTAAGGAGTATAATAAACAAGCAAAGGCAGAAAACTGGCTTTTGTCTCAGAAGCTTTGTCTGGATCACTGTCCCAAATACTTTTGCCGAACTGTAAAAGAATGCACAACTATCAGGGCAATCAGAACGTGGGACAGCCTTTCACACATTTTTTCCTAATTAAAATAAATAAAATATTTAGTCTCAGAATGTAGATACAAAGTAAATTTACACACTCATCTTATATGTTATATCTACGTGTTTAAAATGACCAATGACAAAACGATTTCTGGCAAGAAGAAGGAAAATGGGTAGAAGACCAGAAAAGAAAACTCAAACACAAGATTTTAATCATTATATTCATCATCACAGGGACATTAACAGGGTTGCAAAGAAAACCAAAGCAAGATCAGAGCAGTGGTCAGGATGTTTGGATAAAGACACAATGAAGGGACTACATTTGACATTACAAATAAGAATGTTGGGCCCTAAAGCATGCAAACCTGGGCAAAAAGAAGTTCCACTCTCATTAAAAAAGGAAAAAAATAAAAAAGATTAGACAGGAAAGGCAAAAACTTCTAAACCCTGCTTAGCAGAGTGTTAGAATATTTAAAAGTGGCAAAACTCAAGTTCGAGAAAGACTCGTCTTACTGTTTACGTCTATAATTTTTTCTTACTACAAGTTTACATGGGAAATGGAGACAGAGATTGAGCCCTGAATGGTCACAGTGACCTCCTAATCTGAACACTGTCTTTGTCTCGGAATTCAGTTTGGTTTGCTTTGAAAGCACCTGGAACTGGTCTTGAATAATCTGGATCAGAGGTTTTAATACTAGGGTTGAGCATTCCTGGGATGTCAGGAACTATAGCAGAAACTTTTCTATTGCTCTTGACGTAGCCAGTCTCCATGCTACTTTTGAAACTCTATTCCAGTTTCCAGTAATGGAGGAGTAGCTTCTATCGGAACAACCCTTTTGTAAACAACTATAAACTTCAGGAAAAGGAAAAAAAAAAAAAAGGAACAATCATCAGAAGGCATTGGAAAACAATCCAAACCAGGCAGAAACTGGAAGGGAGTCTATACTTGTAAGAGGAGATTAACACTAGTTGAGTTTCCTGTTTTTGTGTTTGTTTGTTTTCCCCAAGGGAAGGCCTGAGCCAGTGGCTAAACCTCAAATAGGACGCACAGTCTTCCTGTCTAGAAGGAACAGAGGACAGAGAATGGGCCAATGACAGTCATGTCAAGTGGGGGGGTGGCATTTTGGAAAGGAAAGCCACAAAAGGAGAGTTTCAATATACACAGATATATTCTTTCCAAATATCTAAATGAGCTGAATTGTACATGTGCAGAGTAAATATCACACAGCCCAGCTAAAATATTAGAAGAATTGAGTAGAGATTTTAAGGGCTTCCCACTATTCTTTGGAAATTGACTTCAGCCAAGTAAATTGCCTGCTAAAACAAAAAAAAATTAAGACTTTTCAAAGACACATAACAAGATCTGGAATCTCCACACTTATAATTCAAAAGTTTAATCCAGGATACAATCCAAAGTTACTAAATATGAGAAGAAACAGGAAAATGTAACCTAACCTCAAGAGAAAGGTAATAAATGGAAAGTGACATTGAGATATTCCAGATGTTGGAATTATCAAGTGAGGATATTAAAGCAGCTATTAAAGCTATGCTTTCGAATTAAAAAAAAAAAAGTTCATAATGAACAAGCAGGAATTTGAAAAAAAAAAGCAACAACTGAAAAATACAGTATCTTAAGAAAACCTGCAGAGGCTGAGTCATTTCCAAGGCACTTAATACTGTACAGAACACTGACAGGGTTCTAATTCCTACATAGATCTAGCAGGAATTTTCTAGTCATGTTCTAACTTTGGTATTTCTATCAAATACATATATTTCAATATAAATTTACCTCGTGCTATTCTCTTTTTAAAAAAATTAAATTTCTCTATTACAATTTCCTTGTGTAATACTTTTTTTAAAAAAATACTAAGCTAAATTTTGTGGAGTAAATGTGATAAATAGGTTTATTTGGAAAATTTCTTCTGTGTTACTGCCGAGTTTACAAAGGATTCTGGACAATGGAGGCAGTTACAAGTTACAGAACTAGTAAAACCTTCTACGTCTATGGCTATTCTATGATGAATTTCTAAAGCAAATGAAAGGCAGAAGGAATAAAAATATGTGAATGATAAAAACTGAAGAATTTTTACAGATGACTTCTGGTATTTTCTTGAGTTGGTTGAAATTTACTTTCATTGTGAATGCTGGGCATAGTTTAGGATCAGACTTTAACATTTTGATTTTACATACCTGGGAGATCCAACTTTATGCAAGGTAATGATTCACTTCGCCCAACTGGACACTTATAGACATCTCCAGTTCTATTCTTGGGTTGCCCAACTAAAGGAGACCCAATAAGCACCCTGGAAGTTAAAAGAGCCAATTAACATTTTTGAATAATGAGAAACATTTTATTTTTGTTACTGTATGACTAGTTCTAAGGTGACTGACAGTAGCTCCATAGACAGAATAGTCACCCTCAGTAATTTAATGTTATTTAAAATAAGCAGAGAGTCTTCTCCAAATTGCAGATTGATTTAAATAAAAAAAAAACCAGTAAAATACATAGGAGAGAGGCTTGAGAATATTTTATTTTCTTGTATCATGTTACTTTAATACATTTTTTATTTGGGGGATGAAAGCATAATTATTGGTTAAGCCTGCTGATGTTTTAATTTACAAAACACACATGGAAGTATAAATGACTTTTTCCCAAGAGAAACATAATTTCATAAAGAAGTCAGGGAAAAGAAACATTAGATCATCACATTTAATGTTAGTATATGCTTAGTTTGTAAGTACTTAGACAACAAAGATAGTTATGAGACAGGTTAAAACCACTTATTTTTTTAGACAGAAATATGAAAACATTCTAATAATAAGTAATGTAAAGGTATAATCATGATTTATTTTAGTGCTAGCGAAAGCCATTTAACAAGGTCCCCTATAATATCTTCAGGAATACAATGGATGAATGTAGCTGAATGTTAAAATACTTGTTGGGATCCATAGCTGCTCATTTATTGCTGGCTAAACAGCTACATCCAAGACACTGATTACTAGCAACCAAAGGACTCTTATTATGTACCCTAAGACTGCACTTGAGGTTGACTTAGTCTGTATCTTTGTTAATGACTTAAGTGAAGACACAGAAAGCATAAAAGTATTCTTCAAGTAAATCAGTATACCTATGTGGGCATTCAGAAATGTCCTAATATTCGGGAACAAGAAATTTAAACTAGTAAAATTTAATAAGAACCTATGGAAATAACTTCACTTATCTGTGTACTATTATCTACATTAGAACAGAATGTGAGAAACCTGATTTAATAGAAGTTCGTGTGAAAAAGTCATGGAAGATTTAGTTGACAGCGAGAAAACGGGAGCCAATAGTGTATTTTAGAGCCAACAAGGCTAATGTGACCTTAGGCTGCACTGCTAGAAATAGATGCCCTGGTCAAGGAAAGTGATAGCCCCTCTGTGCTCTGCACTGTCGGGCCATGTCTGGAATCTCCAAATTAAGAGAGACATAGGCACAAAGGAATGTATTTAGGAGGCTATGACTCAGACAGTTCACAGTCTGGTAATTTTGTCAGACCAGAGATGCTCAAGGGAAAGTTGGGGAGGTTTAGTGTGGGAAAAAAATGTCTGAAGGAGAATTGAAAGGTTGTAAAGGGCTGTAGGTGGGTTAGGCATATCTTTTTAAATTTTTCAAAATTTGAAAGTTTGCCATATATAAAAGGGAAGGGATTTTTAATGGAAATGAGTTTTACAACAATTGCAAATATTGAATTGTTGAACAGAATCCCTGAAACATGGTTGTGATATGATGTCTTTGCAAAGCCATTTCTGATATACATAAATAACCATAAAAATGTTCAAATCCTTTAACACATAATTCTTACTTCTGGGAATCTATCCTAAAAAATGACCTAAATTAGGGGAAATAAGCTTGATGCATAAAGATAATGCTTATAGGGTATATATAACCATGAAAGATTAAAAGAAATGTGATCAACAGCAAGATTAATTAATTCCTATAGGGTCATTCCATAGAACATTGTGCAGTCATGAAAAGAACAATAGTTAATACGACTGCATGGTAGGATAAAAAATTATAACCTAATTTAAAATAAAAACCTACCTAATTTATTGAAAACTTATGACAACTTGAAGCAAAAGATACCAAATTATATTCAATGTACTTATAAAAGCAATGGTAATAATAGTCTGAATTTGTTGAATTTACACCTTCTAAGTGCTCTCTATGTCTTAAGTAATTTAATCTCCAGAAAATATATCATGAACTTTGGTGCCAGACTTCCTGAGTTCAAATCATGGTTTTACCTTTTACTTAGCTGTATGGTTTAGGACAAGCCAGTTTTATTCTCTGTGCCTTAGTTCCTTCATCTGTAAAATGGAAATAGTAAGAGTAGCTACCTGACACAATCATCAAGAGCATGAAATGATTTACTATATATAAAATGTTTAAAACAGTATGTGGCTCATAGCATGTGCTAAGTGTTGGTTTTTTTATTATCACTCTATATATTTTCAGATGATGGAACAACAGTATCTATGTAGAACACAGATTCAAAGGGAGTACACCAATAAACAAATTATATTAAGGAAGTTATGATTAGATTTTAGGGAGCTCCCCCCCCTCAATATTTGCAAAAACTTCTGTAATGTGATTGGTTAAACTATTTTTATAGTTAAAAATAGTTTGGAGAAAAATAGTAGATGTGTTATGAAAGTATTTAAGTTGAAACTAGATAGATTAATTAATGTTTATTAAGAACATCCTACATGCTCAGCATTAACATTAATGCCAGGCCCTCAGAATACAAAATAATAAAACACCATTTTTTAGGTGGCTTAAAACTTAGCAGAGGAGCAAATATGTAGATGTACTATTACTATACTGAATAGGTTTGACTTTGGTGCAATGTCAGCAAAGTCTTAGAAGCACGAAGGGATGCACACTGCTCTTTCAATAAGTTCAAGTAACAGTGTAGATGGAGAGGAACTTAAATCTGGCTAGGTAAGTAGGATCTAGATCACATATGCTCTTATAGACTATTTTCAGAACTTGGATTTAGTGTATGGAAGAGAGAGTTGGGAACTGCTGAAGCTTTTAAAGAGGGATGAGACATGATCAGTTCTGATCTATAAAGCTTTTTTACATGTAGTGTCAGGAATAATTGAGCTTCCCAGGTAGCTCAGCAGTAAAAAAAACTTGCCTGCCAATGCAAGAGATGCGGATTCGATCCCTGGGTTGGGAAGATCTCCTGGAGTAGGAAATGGCAACCCACTCCAGTATTCTTGCCTGGAGAAACCCATGGACAGAGCCTGGTGGGCTACAGTCCATGGGCTCACAAAGAGTCAGACATGACTGAGCAACAGAGTGCACACACACACATGCATACACACACACACACACATGAATAAATTGGGAAAAGAGGCAAATTAGACCCAGAGAGTGAAGGTAAGAGTTTCAAAAGTAATCCAGATGAGAAATGAAGATCTGAATTAAGGAAGTAGAGAGGGACAGGATAACCAATTCTGGAGACATTTAGGATATAAGCTGTATTAGTTTGGGTTTCCCCAAAAGCAGACTGCTACAGATAAATTTTGGGGAGGATATTCCAAGTAGGCACAAATGTGAAGGTGGGAGAAATGCTAGAGGGAAGGAAGAAAGGCCAATAAAAATGTACTGATAAGGGTTACTTCTGTCAGCATCTGGGCCCAACCTTGTGAGGAACATCTCAGAAACTACATGGAACATATATGAGCATGCCAGGAGCATGGCTGAGGTCCTAAGAGTAAATGCTACCAACTCAATAGAGGACAGAGCAAGAAGACGCTGAAGGCTAATATACAGGGGGAAGTAACAGAGGATTTTAAGAAATGGAGGAAGAAAATTGGTAGGAGTGATCAGAGAGGGAAAGAGAGAATCAGAAAATAGTGACATCACAGAAACCAAAGAAGGCAAAACTATCAAGAATGGGAGCCGTGTCGAGCAGACTTCATTTTAAGTAACTTGGCTAAAAATGAAGGACAAGGGTCATATTAATAAACTTGGGCTTCTTTTTTCAAGCAAACCATTTAGGGTTTGAGGGGAGTTTAAATTTATTCTGGAGGAAACCTGGATATGGTAAAATAATAGTATCCAGGGGTTTGTAAGTGCGGTATATGGTTTGGAATTTTGTGTACCTTGGGATGTGATTTTGTCCCTCCTTGTCCTTTATTAAGGCAGAATCTATTTTTCTTCCTGTTGAAATGGAGATTTGCTTGATAAAAAGAATGCAGCAGATATGACACTGTGACTTCTGAGGATAGGCCTTAGGAGATAGTATAGACTCTATTTCACTGTTTTTTTGAAATCTGATACCACCATGCCATGAAGAAGCCTCGTCTAGCCTAATGGAGGATGAGAGGCCACGTGGAGGAAAAGTGATGCTTGAGCAGACAGCAGAAACTCCAATAGGGGAGTTAAACCATCAGCATGTTAATAACAAAGGCAGAAGGGAAGACTGGTCGTGGGTAGCTCAGGCAAATGCGTGGAAACAGGAGCATGAGGCCTGACATGGAAGGTGATGAGGAAGCAGGAGTGACTGGGAGACAGCACAAAGCTTCCTCATAACCTGCGACTGGCAAGAAATGGACTTTGAAGGGAAGGTCCTGGAGTTTATATTTGAACTCTAGGGCAGCAGAAAGCCCCTAGAGTATGATGATAATTGGAAATAACCTGATATAACAAATGGAGCCATGGCCTATTGTGTATTCTGGATAAGGCAAGACTAGAGTGTGAGAACTCAGCAAGTGGTAGAGTGTAGCAACAGGTCAGGACTGAGACAGGGGATCTGAGAGTCAGGATCAGTGACACAGAACGGATAAGCAGGACACAGGACATAAAACAATTTGTGTATTTTTCTAGGAGCTATTTGTTCTGACACCAAGCATGCAACTCTGGAAAGAACGTAGATCTCACCACTTAATCCTAAGAAAGCCTCACTTTTCCCAGGCTGCATATAAATGACAAGAGCCTAGAAAAATATCAGCCTAGAGTTTATGGAATTTCAGGAATCTTCAACATTCTCAAGCCCCATTATCTTGCTTTATTTTTTTTTCTCATAGCACTTACCACATTCTGACATACAATCTACCTGTTTATTAAGTTTATTATTTATGTTTTGTTCATCCCTCCCCAGCAGACTGTAAGCTCCACAATAGCAGGAATTTTCATCTATTCATTCACTCATATATCTTGAGTGACTGAAACAGTGCCAGGTAGAAAATAGGCATTCAATAAATATGTACTAAATGAATAAATTATGACTGCATCAAATGCTGTAAGAATATGAATAAGGAAGACCTGGTCACTCATATGGCCAGCTAAGAGGTCCTAATTGTGAAGTTTTTTTTTAATTTTTAGAGGCTGGATATTTTGCTTAAGCAGAAGGCCATCTAGGCCTTTAGGTGTCACACGAAGTATTTCCATGGGTCAAGGTTCCAGAGAATCTGTATTGTTATGGAAGAGAACTGGCTTAAGGAAGAAGGCTGGGTTCCGCATCCTGGCCCTGTCACACTTGTGTTAAACCTTTGGCTATTCATTCTCTGAGTCCCAGTTTCCTGTCTAGAAAATGAGGATGTTAACAGTCATATTCACTCAAATACACAGGGTCAATAGGAAGACCCAAAGCACAGTTTCATGAACTATGGACATTGTAACTTTAAATTTTAATGCAAGTTTGCTTTAACTCATTAAATTTAATTTATATTAAATTTCTGCTTTTTATATGACATTATGGCAATGATTTGTCTGAAGATTAAGAGGATTAAAGAATGTTCTGGATCTCATGCCAGAGAAACACCTGATAAACTCAAAGATCATCAAAGTGAGAGAAACACCTCTTCTCCATGAAGAAGCTCCAAATATAAAAAAATTTAATAAACTGAAAAATGTTTGCTATTCATAATAGTGATTATATTGACTGTTGTTACATTTATTTGAAAGGCAGCTGTCCTCGGACTGCTGTTTCATATTTATATACTTTTCTTCTTTAAAAGATAGTTTCCTGGAGATTGTTTCACATTTACATTATTTCTTTTCATCTAACTCTTTCTTGATCTCCAAGCCAAAGTCTTTATCAGAGTACCAAGTACCTCCTGCCAGCCATTTTTAAAAAAATCAACAACAGAGTAAGTGTTTGGTCATCTTAGAGAATGAAGTTATACAGTGGCCCCATGAGCTGCTGTGTTTTCGATCATGAAAGGTAGCGGGTAGAAATGAGGTGAGCCAAAGAAATGACAAGTTTGGCAAAGAGGAAGTTTTAACTTCAAAAGATATTATTAACACTTAAAAATAAATTTTATATTAAAATCCATACAAGAAAATTTTTTAGAGCTGTTCGTCTTTTTACCCCAAGCTTGAATAGGCTTTATTTAAAACACACATATACACTGGAAAGTCACCTGAGCCCACATATAAACCTTACCTGGCACGAAGCAGGGTCCTTTAGGGAAAAGGCAGGCATCTGATACATTTTGATGTATATTGGGTTGGGGATTGGCTAGGGAAGTATTTTCATCATGAGAATCTACTTTGAAAAGACAGGCCAACTGAAGCCACTGAAGCCCCTAAGAATGGATGCTTAGATTAGCGGTCTTCAACCTTTTTGGCACCAGGGACCAGTTTCAAGGAAGACAATTTTTCCATAGACCAGGGTGGTGGTAAGGGGATGGTTTCAGTATGATTCTCATAACGAGCCGCCACCTAGAACCCTTGGATACACAGTTCATAGCAGGGTTCGCACGCCTATGAGAATCTAATGCCGCTGATCTGACAAGGAGGTGGAGCTCAGGTAGTAATTGAAACGTGGGGGACTACAAACACAGATGAAGTTTTGCTGGCTCACCGCTCACCCACCAATAATCTCCTGCTGTGCCACCTGGTTCCTAACAGAAGGCTGGGGACCCCTGGTGTAGATAGCACTCAAGGGAGTGGGAGAACATGCTGGAAGGAAGGAAGCAAAGAGCAACAGAGAATGGAAAACCCATATCAACGTCTCATTTTTTCCCATCTGTCTGAGACCTTGCCATACTAGTGATCACCACTAACTCTGGGAGGCTTCTGCAATCCTGAGCACATTGGTTTTTCTTCTCTTCAAAGCAAAACTGTTAAACCAGTTGTATTTTTTTGTGAAATTTTCTAAACCACAGTGCAACTATTTGGATGCTCCAGCTCATGCTAATCATAATAAAAAATGGCTGGATTTAATCAGAGGTATAATGTGTTCTGTTACTGAGAAAACATGTGGTTTCTGAGCCAAAGATATAAAGGTTACACTCCACAGGAAACTTCTGAAAGGTGAAGGGAGATAGGCTGCCTTTTCTGTTAGCTTTTCATGTTTTCCAAAGATATAAAGTAATACTTTTCAAATATACAGACTGCATGAGTTATGGACCAACAACTAACTTAGGCATCCTTGATGTGAGATAGATCAGGATGATTTTTTTAAAAAAATCTGAGGTTACAAAGTTTCCAAACATGACCAGTAGATATGATTTATGCTGGTGCCCACCTCTGGAGAAAATAACAAAATCCATGTTCTCCCAAATATATCAGTTATTTTATAGTTCATTTCTTAAAATGTCTGCATCCTATCTGATTTTATAAACACTTAAGAATATCCAAACATATTACTAAAATTTATTTTGCATGGCCAGTGCCTGGATATTTTTAGAATGGTATGTTGCTACCATGTCATCCTTAAAGATTTGAATATTTAGATATTTGTTCAGTTGAGTTTAGTTCAGCTGCTCAGTCGTGTCCAACTCTTTGCAACCCCATGGACTGCAGCACACCAGGCCTTCCTGTCCATCACCAACTCCTGAAGTTTACTCAAACTCATGTCCACTGAGTCGGTGATGCCATCCAACCATCTCATCCTCTGTCATCCCTTTCTGCTCCCGCCTTCGATCTTTCCCAGCATCAGGGTCTTTTCCAATGAGTCAGTTCTTTGCATCAGGGGGCCAGAGTATTGGAGTTTCAGCTTCAGCATTAGCCCTTCCAATGAATATTCAGGACTGATTTCCTTTAGGATGGACTGGTTGGATCTCCTTGCAGTCCAAGGGACTCTCAAGAGTCTTCTCCAACACCACAGTTCAAAAGCATCAATTCTTCGGTGCTCAGCTTTCTTTATAGTCCAACTCTCACATCCATATACGACTACTGGAAAAACCATAGCTTTGACTAGATGGATCTTTGTTGGCAAAGTAATGTCTCTACTTTTTAATATGCTGTCTAGGTTGGTCACAACTTTTCTTCCAAGGAGTAAGCTTAGATATTTCTAGTTCATTTAATTTTAAATTCAATTGGCCACACTGTTTTTGTTTCCCTGATTTTCACACCTTTTCCTTAAAATCATTGTAAACATGGAATGTCAGAATGGAATTAAAGTATCTGATATCCATATATACATTCAAATGCTCATGAGCTTTCATTCACATTAAAATGTAAAGTCTAAAACTACAGAGATAGTTATTATCAACCTTTACTTTTTTAATGGAGCTCTAATAACAGTAACAGCCCTAGATAGTGAGTGGAGACTTGAGTTCTATTTTTTGCTCTGACCCCAAGTAGCTATATTTCCCTAGGGGAGTTACTTTAAAAACAAACTTTATTGAAGTATGAATGACCACTTTAATGTATACAAATTAATGAGTTTGGGGATAAGTATATACCCTTAAATCTATCACCACAATCTATATCATAAACATATCCATTACTTCCAAAAGTTTCCTCAATGCCCTCTTTACTAGTAGTAGTTATTATTACTACTATTTTGTGATAAAAACACCTAACAAAAAATCTACATTCTAAGCAAAATTTTAAGTATAAAATACAGTATTGTTAACTATCTGGAGAAGGAAATGGCAACCCATTCTAGTATTCTTGCCTGTAAAATCCCATGAACAGAGATGAGGTGCCTGGTGAGCTACAGTCCATGAGGTTGCAAAGAATCAGACATGACTGAGCAACTAACACAGACTGTTAACGATAGGGGCTATGCTGTATAGTGAATCTCCAGGACTTATTCATTTTGCTTAACTGAAGCTTGTACCCTTTGATTAATGCTTTCCTGTTTTGCCCTTCTTTGAACCTCTGGTAACCACCATTCTGTCCTCTGCTTTTATGAGCTCAATTATTTTAGGTTCCTCATATAAGTGGGATCATGCCGTATTTGTCCTTCATCTGGCTTATCTCACTTAGTAAAACGTCCTCCAGGTTCATCCATATTTTCTTAAATAGAAAGATTTTCTTCTTATTTAAGGAAGAATAATACTCTACTATATATGCAAAACATTTAAAAAAATCTATTCATCTGTCAATGGACATTTAGATTGCTTTCAAGTTGTGCTTTTTGTGAATAATGCTGCAATGAATATGGGAATGCAGATATCTCTTCAAGACCTTGATTTTCATTCCTTTGAATATTTACCCAGAGCTGGGTGAAGTGAAGAAGTGAAGTCATTCAGTCATGTCCGACTCTTTGCGAACGCATGGACCGTAGCCTACAAGGCTCCTCTGTCCATGGAGTTTTCCAGGCAAGAGTACTGGAGTGGGTTGCCATTCCCTTCTCCAGCGGATCTTCCCAACCCAGGGATCTAATTCAGGTCTCCTGCATTGCAGGCAGATTCTTTACCAACAGCACCACCAGGGAAGCCCTTTTATACAAGCTCCACTTAAAAAAAAAGACTCACTAAAAATTATATTAACTACAAAGTGAAAGAGTTCTAATATTAATTTTGTATAGTTTTCAAAAGTTAAATATGCTTTAAAAAATCATACTAAAGTGAACTTAACCAATATTAAGAGGTTTAAAAGTGTATAAAATTCAGTGAGATTCATTATAAATAATAGACTAAATTCAATAGATAAGTACTAAAAATATAAGCCTCATGTTATAATATGGAGGTGATACTAATGCTCTCAAGACAGCATCTCACATGCTTCCATATACCTCATGCTGAGTCCCAGCTAGATTAAAATGCAGACAAAGAACTCTTGCCAGAATAACATAATTACAAAACAATGACTATTTTGAATAAGGCCCTTCCTTGAGGTCAGCCCAGGTTTCAACAGAATCACTAACCACAGCTCTTAATACTGCCAAGGATTTTTTTCCTCTTTTAATTTCTATTACCAAATGATTAGACTACATTTCCTACCATAAACGATTCATTCTAAGTCTCATTCATAAAACGAACTGTAACTAAATAATATTTTCCATTACCTTGTAAGAAAACTAAACAACAAGAAAACCCATTGACTTACCATTTTCCTTCTTCATTTTCATATTGTTGAACAGTATATCCAAACATGTCCTCCACTGGGCCACTGAAAGTCATTGAGTTTTTCACATCAACATTGAATGACACACAGAAGCCTAGAACAAGAGAGGAAACAAACATCCAGTTACATAAAGTTAACTAAGATTCCATTATGTTTTGAATTATTAAGGCATTCTTGAGGTTACCATTCAAAGCTGAGTGCTTATTAAAAAGAGCAATGACGCTCAAAGAATGGGAACAACCAGAAAGGTCTGCAATGTTAACTGTATTACTGACTGGAAATCAACCTAATGACTTTAAAGAATGTAAGTATTAACATTCAAACAAAATCCCATAATAATTTAGTATCTGTACCATTCCCAGAACCAAAGATTTCAGAATGTGTGGGAAGGAGCTGGCTGAAACTCATATGACTAATGCAGTCACAGATAGTTTTCCAGTAGTCATCCCTAGATCAAACCATGGCCACTAATGAAATGTAAACAGCCTCATTTTCCCGTTTTGACTACAGAGGATACAAGCATCACCATTTACAGCCTCGAGAGAGGAAGCTTTTTCAGTGCTGCTTCAAAAAGGAAGGCAAGCTGACTGTTTCCACCCAGAGATGGCCTCCTATGCAGGCTTGAGGTTTGCTCTGCCTCCATCTCTGAATCAAGCAGGGGGTGGAAGCTTGTACACTGAGGTCTCCTTATTATGTTGGTGGTGATAGCCTCACAGGTGGAGAGGCTAAATTCATTGAGATTAAATTAGATGATTCATCTAAAGAGTTTACTCAATGCCTGGTACTTACTACATATTTAATGAAGGGTTAAACCTCTTCAATTTTTTTTTTTGTTTGTTTGTAGTTCAGATAATGGAAATCCTTTATTGGTGAGATTCTTTTCTAAAAGGCTGCTACTGCTAAGTTGCTCCAGTCATGTCCAACTCTGTGAGATTCCATGGAATATAGCCCATCAGGCTACTCTGTCCATGGGATTTTCCAGGCAAGAATACTGGCGTGCCCTCCTCCAGGGGATCTTCTCGACCCAGGGATCAAACACACATCTCTATGTCTCCTGCGTTAGTAGGCAGTTTCTTTACCACTAGCACCACCTGGGAAGCCCTAAAAGGGTTCTTCAGTTCAGTTGCTGAGTCCTGCCTGACTCTTTGAGACCCCATGGACTGCAGCAGGCCAGGCTTCTGGGTGGTGCCAAATTCTCTCAAATGGATGCTGTCAAATTCCATCTTTGGTACTGGTTTTTAAAGCATACTTGTAAAGTTCCAAAGTATTCCCCTCCTAGGTGTAACTAAAAATTCTTCCCGAAGAATATGCTATTATAAAATCACACAGCATCATAAGGTGTATTGAGATGATTAAATTCACTCTTTTGTGTTTTACAGCTACATGTAAACAGAAAAAATTTTCTTCCTTATTCACTGTATACTCTTCCATAAATATAACATAAATTCAGACTCTAATTCATTCCAGGCTCTAATGTATAACTTTCAAATTTTGGTAACAATATTAAATGCTTATTTGATGCAGAAAATTATACATAACTTAGAGAAAATTATTCTTCAAAAAAAGATGTTCTGTATACTTACTTATAAAGTCTTCTTTTGATCTCCTGACCTGGAAGTTCTTCCCACTTCAATATATTAAGGGCTTAACTATTAAGCCCTCTTATTTAAAAAAAAAATCCCTCATAGAAATAATTATTAAATACTACCTACATTGTAACTACAATGTAGTGAGATTTTTTGAAAAGTACTTAAAGGTGGGGACTCTTATTCATCTTTCTTAACCTTTCTCAAAATCTAGTATAGCTCCTTGTACACAAATGGGCATAACATATTCATAGAATGAAAGATAACACGTTGAAGGAGAAAATGTGCCAGCTGTCGATAGACGTGGACTGGCAACTATTTCATCTTAGTTAAGGAAGACTTTATGGAGATGGAAATTTTCAAGTTAGATTTTTAAGGAGAGGGAGAGATACAACTTGGCAGAAGAAAATGTGTCCCAAGGATCTGGGAGAGTCTCTGCAAGAAATAAGGTACAGGACAGGACAAATATGGTTACAAGATCACAGAAGATTTGCCTGGCTGGTGTGGAAGATGCAGGAAAAGAATGGATGGGTAGCAAAGGTCCATTTATGTACATTTCCTGTTCACTCTTCAAAGATGATAGAGAACAGCTGGTTACCATCTTCTGCATAATGGCTTTTCATGTATTTGAAGACAGTTTTAAACACTGTTCACTCTGCTCCAAACTAAACAGTACTTGTTCCGACTCTTTCCTCATAGTTTTTTTTTTTTTTTTGAAAACTTTTAACAGATTATTTTTGGTATGAGAGACACAAAAAAATAGTACTCTAAACAGCAGGATTTCTCAGCTTTGACACTATTGACATTCTGGCTCAGAAAATACTTTGTCAGGGTAGGGTGTTTGACAGCATCCCTGGTCCCTGGCCGTACGATGTTAGTAGTCTGCCCTGAGTTGTGAAGATCAAAAATGTCTCCAGACACAAGTGCAAAATCACTGTGAGTTGAAAACCACTGTACTATGGATAAGGTGAAGAAAACCACTACCAATGATTTTATCGACGAAGGTGCCTGAAAACCAATTGTAGTCTACCAACCAGCAGCTACTGCATCACCTGGGAGCTTGTGAGGGATCTAGAATCTCAGGCCCTCCCCAGACTTCCTGAATCAGCATCTGCATCCCAACAAATTCCCCAGAAAAACAGACTCCTGTTAAGGTCTGAGAAGTACAGGTCTGTAACATGGTACCCCTCTTTCATAATGTTGATGCAGGAACAGAATTAACCTAAATTAAAACTACTCATCATCCTTTAGGAATACAAAGGGAAAAGGGTTTTCTTTAATTAAGTTCAACTTAATTAAAGAAATTAATTTAAGATGTCAAGCCCTCTTGAAAGATTTTCCCTGAAGTTCATCATCTTCAGTATATGTGTGCATGCATGCTAAGTCACTTTAGTGGGGTCTGGTTCTTTGTGACCCCATGGGCTGTAGGTTCCTCTGTCCATGTGATCTCCAGGCAAGAATACTGGAGCGGGTTGCCACACTGTCCTCCAGGGGATCTTCCTGACCCAGGAATCGAACTTGTGTCTCATGTCTCCTGCATTGGCAGGCGGGTTCTTTATCAATAGTGCCACCTGGGAAGCCCCATCTTCAGTATATGCTTCCCAAAGGCTATTCACAGTGCTCCTCAATATAAGACCAAAAGTTTTGGTTTCCTTCTGGGGACCTGTTTGTTTATTCTAGATGTTGTGTGGAATGTCCGGGGGTGTGTGCTGAACTTTTTTTTTTTCATTTCCTGTCCTCAGAATTCCACAGGCAATTTGCCCAAAATGATTGTAAATCAGTTTCTTTCATGTTTTCTAAGACACCAAGGAGCCTGAAGCACAGGAGATGACATTAAAAAAAAAAATAGTTTACATCTTGTTCTTTTGATTTAAAGGAGTGCATAAACAGTAAAAGTAGCTTCTCGTAACTTTTAGAACAACATTCACGTTGCTATATTCAGTTGTCTTGGAACTTCATGTACTAGAAGTAAAGCAAAATCACACTTATTTTTAACCAAAGTTTTAAAAAACAGCAAACAGACTGGGGTGGCTTCAGGAGCAACATGGGGAGAAAATGATGAGAAAAATACACAGACAATAATCAGAGGTCAAAAGTAAATTCTGATTTCTCATGTACCGACAAGAGAGAATTTTTCCTTTAATAGTATTAACAACTATATAGTATACTTATTATGTGTTACACCTCACAAGCTCCATCTCATTTAATTGGCTAACAAGCCCAAAATCAAATACCACTATTATTACTATTGGACAGAAGAGGAGAAGGAGGCTTAGGATGATAGAGAAATTTGCCTACATTTCTTCAGGACTCCCAAATCATTTACATTAATCAATTATCTTAGCACTAAACCCGGGAAGAGTTAATAGAAGGTGACATAGAGATGGGTTTAGAAGAGAGGCTACTATGAGTCCATGTAATTCCATCATCTGAGGGGCAATTTGAGGGGGAGACTCTTCCACATTGGCCATGGCTGGGAGCATGTTTGGAGGCAGGGAGCGAAAGACTGTAACAGGAGAGAAGTCATGGCTACAGAGCTAGATAAAGCGGCAAAAGGGACTTCAGCTGAAACATATAGGTTTCACTAGAAAAGAAGTGGAAAGGCTTGCTCCCCTTCAAATATGGTGATGTGACTTATACATCTAAGAGCTAACAACTGAAGAGGATGCTGAGATTGTTGGTATTGAAGGATCGCTCTTATAAAAGATCAATTTGTGCAATTTCTTTACTCCAGGATGGAGTATGATGATAACAAATGAGAGAAAGACAACAAATGAGAGAAAGAGAGAAAGAGAGGGAGAAGAAACCTTCAGTTTTATAATGTTTTCTGCTTACAAACATTTCCATATAAATAAAGGTATTGAGCTAGGCAGTAAACTAAGATTAGGAGGAGAGCAGTCAATACTCTCTTTTTGTGTGTTGGAAACTGGAGCTCAGAGGGGTTAAGTGATTTGTCCACGGTCAGGCTGTGTTAGTGGCAGAGATAAGACATCAACATTGGTCTTCTGAGGTCAAATCATAGACTCTCTGTGACTGCAGTGTGATTAAGTTCAGTTCAGTTCAGTTCAGTTGCTCAGTCGTGTCCGACTCTTTTCAGGTTAATAAAAATAAAAAATAACAACCTATCTCAACAAAACCCTCATATGGCCCATGAGAGCTCTTAATCACCTTGTAGCTTTGAAACATTTGAGGATAACAGGCAGGAAATAAAAGGGGGCAGATTCTGGGCATCTCTAGCAGGCATTGACTCCCCGGTGGAAGGAAGGTCCCCCTCCTGCACACATCCTCTGAGTTCCCAAAAAAGTCACTGCAGCTTGTTTGATTGTTTGCTTCTAATGAAAAAAGATTTGTCTTTCACAGGGTGATTCAGAAATTTTGATCTAGTAATTTCTAGATTAGAGTATTTAATAGCCAGAAGGATTCTGAATATTTTAAACTCTAAGCCCAAGGCAAGAGGGTATCAAATAAATGCTGACTAGGAATGTGTATCCAAATGCTATTGCTTTCTTTCAGCAACTTCCTACACATGTTTATCCAATCTAGAAATGACAGAAATCATGCAATTAACATAACTTTATTATTTTTAAAGAGTGAAATGATACAGTATTGAGATAGAAAATAATACTAGTGTTATTATAGGTAATTAATGACTTTTAGAGCAAATTCCTTGATACTATAGAAGGACAGTGATCTTTAGAGATATGTGAGCCTGGGCTTATACTTAGCCCTTTCACTTTTATTATTTATTCAATTATTCATATTTACTAAACTACTCCAAAATATTAATCAAGTCTTTATTTTGGGTTGGATATATGCTAAGCCCTGGAGATAGTTATAAAAAGACAGTGCTCCTGTTTTCACAGATCTTACAGCTTACCTGGGAAAAAAATGGCAAGTGAGCCCCAGTTTATCATATTTCAAATAAGGTTATAAATACCTTTCATGTGTTGGCTGCTATTGGATATACAAGGTATTCTCTCTTACTACTAAGAGAGAATGCTCAATACTCTACTGCTTTCAGAGGTAGAATCCAAAGAGTCAATTTACCATCTGGCATCTGAGTTTTCTTTTAGAAGTGGATTTCCCTCCATTCTGATGACCATTTGTATCTTGAAAAGTGATACAGATGTGTTATATCAATGGGGGCAGGACAGTAGGTTCATTGACTCATTTCAATAGCAAATTTCCTGTTTTTTAAACCCAGCTGCAATGACATCTGTAAAGAAAATTTAAGATGAGGGTGTCAGGCCTTCCGAATGGAAGGGCCAGCTAAGGAGGAGGAGCACAGGTGATCCTGTCCTCTCAGTTAGATCTCTTGGATTCTCAGCTCCGTCTCCCAGAAAGTGATGCATATTGCTAATGTCACCCAGGCTCTGAGCCAACAGCAGCTTGAGGCTTCTCTCCTGCCAATGGCAGTCTACTCCCCTCTAATCAACCTCAAACATTATGTTTGCTTTGCTAAGTCGCTCAGTCGTGTCTGACTCTGTGCAACCCTATGGACTGTAGCCAGCCAGGCTCCTCTGTCCATGGATTTCTCCAGACAAGAATACTCCAGTAGTGGGTTTTGCATATATGTTCCCTTAAAAGGTAAAATTTGATCAAGAGTTTAAATGAATCTGTCCACAAAAGTGATAGCACTACATAATTCTAGTTGAAATCTGAGATAATTATTTTTATAGCATTGCAATCTTGAGAAGCAGAAGCCAAAGAACTCCAGTGGTGAGGAGATGGGAAGTAAAAATAGAATGAAAATAAGACAATATTAAAACCTTGAGCAGAAAGCATAGGATCGACACAAGTGTTTGGAAATGTCATCGTATTTTCAAATACGGAAAATCTACATTTTTCTGGAAAAAACACTGTACCCAACTCAGAGTCTCCTTCAAAGAAGTGGAACTTGCCTATACATTATGTAAAAAGAAAATCTGGCTCAGTCAATCTCACCATTCAAAGTCCTTTCAACAGAAATGATGTAATATGTCAGCAAGATATCAACCTCCATCAGCAAGTCCAGAAAAAGCCAATCCAAATAAACACCTCGACGTTCAGGCATTTTCCAAGTTTCATCCTGGGAAGCTGCTTTTTAACTTCGGCTTGCTATAGTGAGCAAATTGTTTTGACTTCCAGTACTAATGTCCTGTGGGCCTCCAGTAACTACAAATGGTATTTGAACTTCAAAGTGGTTATGTGTATAGTGTGTATCTGTATATGACTGGTAGGAAAGAGGCAAGGAGGGCTAATTCTTGGCACACAGTAGGTGTTTAATACAAGTTTGTTAAATGGAACAGGATGGAATAAACAGAGAAATGAAGATTTTTAGTATAAAGGTCACTCTGGCTGTAAGAACTTGTCCCCTTTCATAAGTGCTACCCAGAATATTAAACTTCTGTGGAGTGTTTCCCAAACATCCTTTGTTAAAAATCCCTCTTATAAATTTTTCTACATAAGTTTGTTCTTCCACAGTGTTTATTTTCCTTTGTAGTATCTACAGACATCTGCTTCTCCCCCCATATCCTCCCACCACAAATAATTGCCTGCTTTGCCAGCTCCTCTCAGACTCTGCCTTCTCCTGAAAATCTGCAACAGTCTCAAAACTCAATGCTGCCATCCTATCAGCATCATCTTCTGGCTCTGTGTTTATGGGATAAAAAAGCTGCAGAACCTTAGGGGTCCCTGGATCTCGCTGTGGGAAACACAACTTGTATGTTTGTGCAAGCAACGTGAGCGCAGAACTCTGCTTTCCAGCTGCTGGCATCCTGAGAGCTGAGCTCATTACTTTTTGTGGCTACACAGCACGGGAGAGCTGCCTATGGAAAGGCATACTGCACTTCAAAACAGAGTAGGATTGGACCCTATTTAAATGTTCACCCAGATATATGACATATGAAGTCTTTGGACATGTGAGAATCTGAGGGAATGTTGTGTTTTTGTTAATGAAATCCTTTCAATGAATTTTATTAACTTATAAATAATTTCTTCTCAGTGAAACAGTAAGTCATTGCCAGTTTTAAAGTTATTTTTGTTAGTATGTACAACAAGTACTTTTCAGGGCCAGAAAAACAAAGAAGTAGTATACACTATAAAATAAATGGTTTTCAGTTTACCTAGTAGCTTTAACTGGCAATTTTCAATTCCAGGCACTAAAAGATTCCATATTGATTCTTTTGTATCATTTAATGGGACAATTTTTCTGGATGGCTTTGTTGTTGGCTTTTGAAAGCCATACACATGTCCAAGTGTGTGAAGCATGGTTACTATTTGATACTTCCATTGTTTCTCTGGGGACAGTGAGTTTATCCCACTTCTTTTTTATGCTTATTTGGTTGTTGATGCATTTAATAATGGGTTTCTCGAGTGGCGCTAGTGGTAAAGAACCGGGCCTGCCAATTCAGGAGACAAGAGACTTGGGTTCAATCCCTGGGTTGGAAAGATCCCCTGGAGGAGGGCATAGCAACCCACTCCAGTATTCTTGCCTGAAGAATCCCATGGACAGAGAAGCCTGGCGGGTTATGGTATATAGGATCGCAAAGAGGTGAACACGACTGAAGCGATAGCATGCACACACGCGTGCTTAATAACTCCAATGAAAATTAGGCACTTGAAAATCATTCATATACTACTTCATGCATATACTACTTCTTTGCTTTCCTGACTCATCAAACTATCTATTCTGCATACTAGCAAAAATAACCTTAGGACTAGCAATGCTTTACTGGCTCATATATTTCACTGAGAAGAAATTATATGTGAGCTAACAAAATTCACTGAAAAGGATCCGTTAATAAAAGTACAACCTTTTATTCAGGTTCCTTCTTCTAAGGCATCAAATGGACAGAATGCATATGGTGGCTGGGTAAGACTGAATTCTGAAACTGAACCAGTAATAATATAAAGAGTGAAAAGCCATCCTCTTTTCTTAATGGTACAATTTGGAGTTCAGAACTAAAAATTTTAAAACACACCTCTGTGTAACAAAAAATAACTTAGAAATAAATGTAAAACAATAATCATAAAAATTTCAAATATATCTTGAAATCATTTATTTAGATTATTAAAATGTAAAGACTGAAAGCATTTTTAATGCTTTTTAAAAATATGATTGTTTATAATCTAACAGACATCCTTCACTTAGTGAAATTCCAACATGAAAAAAGTCAATTAAATTAGGCTGTCATTATTTAGATTGGAAAGTAATCACTGGCATTATGAGTCAGCTATAATATTCTTTCAAAGAGGAAGAATGCCTAGATTTTTTTAAATGTTCTGGTTCTTTACATAAGTTCTTAAGAACACAATCAGCAGATAAAATGAAGTCTAACTATATTTTAGTTTGCTGTGGATCATGAATGGCTATTAAATGTAGCTTGTCTTAACCTCTTATTAAAAAAAAAAAAAACCTTGTCATATTGCTCAGAAGCAGGAGACAAAGTGTGTGTGTATGTGTGTGTGTGTGTGTGTATACATATATACTTGTTTATAAAGAATTAAGAATTTAAGAATATTTATAATATTCTTTTTTTGAATACAATTATCTAAATGCTTTCTGGTTTTGACACACAAGTGGTCAATTAATAACATTAATAAATTAAGGGCTTCATGAAGCTAACCAACAAAGTATTGTATATAATATATATAATAAAATACTGTGCAAACTTCAACAGTATATTGCAACCAAACCCCAAATCTGTAAGAAAACAATTATACTACACTTGAAAATCATTCATGTATTACTTTATGCATATACTACTTCTATGCTTTCCTGACCCATCAAACTATCTGCTGCGCATACTAGCAAAAATAACCTTAGGAACTAGCAGTGTTACTGGCTGTTATATTTCACTGAGAAGAAACCAGAGTTTCCTAGTTACCTAGGCAATTTCAAATTCCAGATACTAAGAGAAGACCTTACTGATTCTCCTATTCTGTTTAACAGGCCAATTCTTCTGGACAGCTCAGCTCTGCCCCTAGTAATATGCTACCACTTAAACTAAAATGTTTCTGTATAAATATGTCCCTTCCTAGCTACTTATTATAGCAATTTTCCATTATATCATTCACTACCAAACATTCTCTTCATTCATAGCCTCTTGGTACCTCTGTTCAATTTAAAATGTGTCTATTTTATCAAGAGGAAATAATGCAAGCTAAACAAATACAAATTGCTATTCACCTGAAAAAATTTGAAAAATAAAAATAAATCAGAAAATATTTTAAAGGAGATTGGGGCTTGTTTATAAGAGTTGAAAAAAAACTCATTAGCCTGGAATGTTGAAATATTTCAGAAGGCAAGTGTCAGCAGAATGCCCATTTTCTTTGCAGTGAAAAGAGATAATTTTTTGATGCTTGCTTTTTTGTATTGAGATAGCACTAAACTTTGTTTTCTTAGCTATGTTGTTGCTAAAACCATGATGATCTTTTAGCACTTAGAATACTTGAGCACTAGCATCTTTGGATTCAAACTCTATTCCTATCTAGTAGCATCATCTTTTATATCCTTTCCATTAGACTATTAGGGTATCTTGAAAGTACATACAGATGTTATAGTCAATGTTCCCAAGAACTGTCAGCCAGTATTTTCCTTACATGGAAGCATTCTATTACTTAGAATCAAAACTCTAGTACTTGTACTAAGTACTTGTTACACACAAGGATTTTAAAATTTAAGTAGAGGTTACTTCTGGACTGGAGGAAAGGCAAGGAAGAGAATAGGATCCAAAAAAAGATGTAAAAGTGTGGCTTTAGCTGTGATTTAGAGGAAAATGCTTACTTCTCATTCCTGATGTTTCTTTTCACATGGAGGGAACTTCACAAGCTGCAATATTTTCTATTTCTGTACCTGCCCCACCTTTCACACTTAACCGATTGATAAGTTTGGAAGGAGAAACTATTTGGGTATCTCTTAGAAGTGAGCCTGCCTACAGAAGAACAAATAAAACAACCTCCAAAATACTCTGACCTGCTCCTCCAGAGTTAGGCTTGGAGCTGGTTTCTGAAGGGTTTCTGAAGGGTAAGTTCGATTCATCTAGGGGTCAACGGTGGGAATTTCCTTTCCCAGCTGTGCGCCATTCTGACTCTGTCATTTCCCAGTTGGTTCTGACCTCAAGTGATAAAAAGATTTGCCCATCATTGAGATGTCTCAAAAATCCCAGTGGTGTTTATTTCTTAAGAAAAATAAACATACAGGGAAAATGTTTGTATTTCACAATGCTGGGTATTGGGTACATTTTTATTTGCTATGTTATTCCTCTAATTTCCTTTTTGGCTTGGAATATTTCATGATTTAAAAGAGCTTATGGATTTTCTCTGTATAATTTTCTCTGTATAATAATACGTTTGAAGATATTCTAACAGATACAACAACTCTAATTCTTTGTAATTTCATTAATTTTCTTTTCCTATTTTCATAGTTCTTAACAAAGAAATTAAAACAAACACAAAGCCATTCTCATTTCTTGGAGCTACCAGAAGGCAAAAACAAAAGAACTTGAATGCATGGGCTTAATTATACTTACTCATTTCCTGCTTCATACATTCTTATGACTTACATTCAGAGTAAGGGGTGAGGGGCAGTAGAAGAAGATACAGGAGGCATGCTTAGGATAAGGGGGAAATAAGAGAACTTCAGAGGTAGACAAGGTAAAAGTGTGGTGAAAATTCGGCCAAATGTTTGCCATGAGAAGTTCCATATCATACTCACAGTCTGGTGAACATCACTAGGGTCAACTTGGAAGGGCAAAGAAGCCAGCTTTGGGAAATGAAATTAACACTAGGATTAACCAACATTCATTGTTTGCTTAAACAAATATACTGGCCTGGAAAGGTACTGACTGCTAGAATTTTCACTAGTTTCTTTCCAGAATTTTCTCAATAATTGTTCACAGTCTAGTTTCTTATATTTCTTATCCTAGGACTGTGCTATTTATATGGATGAATTAGTGCCTCTTCAGAGAACTGCAGATAATTCTCACCACGGAACTGAGAGTTACATTAAGAAAGAGACACATGTGCTGTTCCAAGAACTCATAATTCCTTACTCTGTCTGGGAGAAGTTTAACTAAGAAGTATGGAAGTAAGTCAAGAAACACATACTGCCTTTCCACTGCCCATCTACTTCACAAACACTAGCCTATCAGGGAAGATGTAAAAGAAAGAGGTCATCACTCAGTTGAGAACTCTTCAGCATGCTAGAGATGGATTGAATAGCTACTTATGAAAACATTAGCATATAAAGATGAAAGGAAAATGTGCCAAGGAGTTTTCCAATTATTGGTAAAGTTAAAGAGAATATAGAAAGATTAGTGGCAGATGAGTGTGAATGCTTATTTGATAGTTTTCCTCAAGTACTACAACATTAGAAAGCTTGCTGACTTCATCATTCCTTACCGTTACATGTATTCTTTCCACTTTCTGGTCTTAAGTTATTATTTGGATCTTTAAAGAGGCAGAAATTAGTTCAACTGAATCAGTAACATTAACAAAGACTGTGCCCTGTGACATCAATGGAATCTAATATATTTCCTCAGAAGAGTTTCTGACAATAAGACATACACACACACATGCTTGTCTCAAAATTCATCAGTTTATCATTCTTTCTGTTGCTGGAAGTATATTTTTAAAAGCACATATTTGGTTATAACATTGTCTAAGCCTTGGTTGGTTCTCAGAGCCCCGTAAATTTTGTCCCACTCCCTATGTAGCATTACAGAGCCATTAAAATAAGGCCTCATTCTACCTTTCTGGTCTTATTACTGCTTTCAGCTAAGCACTTCAAGGTATGGTTACTTCTTAATACCTGCAGTTCCCTGAAACATCTTGCATTCTCCTCTGAATCACTTCTTAGCCTGGGCATTTCTATCCATCTTTCAAAGTCTATCTCAAGGTCACTGCTCCCACTGATACTCATTCTTTCTCTATGTTCCCACAGAAGCTTTACAAACTTATCCCATAGGGCATATTAATTTATATTACAGTACACCAGTTTATATGCTCAATTTCCCTGGTGAACTATAAACTACTTGAAGTTAGGAATTCATATTCTCATCCTCAACATTGAGCACAATTTCTAGACATGACAAGGATGCCTTGTTGAATCCTAACATCCATTTCTTCCTTTTTCTTGGTAATCAGATCTTTACTCAGCATAGCAGTCCACGTGGCTAAAATACAACTTGTAGCTGCGTACAGTTCTGTGACCAGCTGCTGGCCAATGAACAGGAGGTGGAAGTGTCGCGGGAGACATCTAAGGAGCTCCTTGAGCAGAACTAACTAACCTAAAAGATTTACCCTTTTTTACCCTTCTATTTTCTCCTCTTTTTGTCCCTCTCCTGTCTCCTTTCCTCAAGTATAAATTCCTGCATAACAGATAGAGTTCTGTTATGGACTGAATTGTTCCCTTTCCAACTTGTATGTTGTAGCCCTAACACTAGTGTGCCTCTGTTTGGAGGTAGGGACTTAAAAAAAATTTTTTTTTAAATTACTTCTTTATTTTTGGCTGTGCTGGGTCTTCGTTGGTGTATGGGCTTTTCTCTAGTCATGGCGAGCGGGGGCTACTCTTTAGCTGCAGTGAAAGGGCTGCTCATTGCAGTGGCTTCTCTTGCTGCGGAGCATGGGCTCGAGGCACGTGGGCTCAGGAGCTGTGGCTCCGGGGCTCCACAGCACAGGCTCAATAGCTGTGGCACGTGGATTGAGCTGCTCTGAGGCATGGAGCATCTTCCAGGATTATGGGTAGAACCCGTTTCCCCTGCACTGGTAGGCGGATTCCCAGAGATAGTTACTTTAAGGAGGTGACTAAGGTTAAATGAAGTCATAAGGGTGAGGCCCTGATCCAATAGGACTGGTGTCCTGATAAGAAGAGGAAGAGACACCAGTGAGTCTCTCTCTATACACGCACTGAGGAAAGGTCATGTGAGGACAAGCCAGGAAGAGAGGTATCATCAGAAACCAACCCTGAGGGAACCTTGATCTTGGGATTCTAGCCTCCAGAACCATGAGAAAATAAATTTCTGTTGTTTAAGCCATCCAGTCTGTGGTATTCTGTCATGGTAACCTGAGCAGACTAACATAAGCTCCAACCGCCATGTGAGACTATGACTTAAACTTGAACGGAAATGACGTGATGAAGAACTAGTGTGGTATTACGATGACAGAACACCGACCCACCTTGGCACTGAACTGCCCTCATATGGACTTCTTTATGTTATATGTTATTCTGCACTGTTCTATGTCACTTAAATTACTTAAAGTCACAGTTCTGTTAGTTACAGGGCAACCTAATAACAAATTCACTGGTATATAATAATTGGTCCATAAAACCTGTTGACTGAATGAATAGATGATATAAATAATATTCTTCTAAAAAAGTTTCTTATGAAGTCTAATTATCATCTCATGTAAATCTTCAATTTTATGCCATTTTACCCAACCATTGTTTTTCTTTCTTTTTATTTATTTTTTGGTCTTCATTCGTGCAATTCAACTGAACTGTTAATGATCAGATCACAGATTAAAGTTATATCTTATCATATATTTATCTTAAGAACTTCAACTTACTTTAAAAATACTACTCTTAAATAAATTTTTGCAACTAAATACCTTGCTCTAAACTATAACTTCATGATCACATAAAAAAGAAACTTCAGTACCTACAACAATAGCCCCCGAAAAGAAGTATTAGTTTATACTGAATAAGCTTTCAGAAAACTCTTAACTCTAGCCAAGATCATGGTAGTAAAGTTAGATAGAAAAACTTAAGAGAAAGGTAAAATGTCTGGGATATGCACCTTTCCTAGGAAACATTTTCCTAGAAATACTGCCATATTGTGGAGCCCATAATATATAATGTTGTAAAGGGCTTATTTAAAGACTTGCAGAGTCTGTAGAGTGCATCTTGTAGAGACTTGTAGAGTGAATCTTATAAAAATATATGGATAATCAAGTGGTATTGGACTGGATGCACCATTTTATGAGGCAGTAGTCAGGATCCTGAAGGTTCTATAAAGAAGCTTATCTGAGTGAAGGCCATTTTACTGTCTCTTCAAAGGCTTCCTTTTCTGTCTGGTGCTACAACATAAACGCTCCAATTTTAAAGCTTTTGACAGCTTACCAAGACCAAACACAAATTTTTAAGAGAAAACAACCAAATTGAACTCTTTTGAGCAATGGCATTGGGAAAAAATATATGTGTATGTACTACATACATATTGGGTTTCCCTAGTGGCTCAGCAGTAAAGAATCCATCTGCTAATTCCGGAACCAGGAGTTTGATCCCTGAGTCGGGTAGATCCCCTGGAGAGGGAAATGGCAACCCATTCTAGTTTTCTTGCCTGGGAAATCCTGTGGACAGAGGAGCCTGGCAGGCTACATTCAAGTCCAAAGAGTTGGACACGACTTAGTGGCTGAACAACAACATACATACATATTCTGTTAGAATAAAGAGAGTCTTCTCAATACCTAGAATATTTGTCAGGATTTAATATGCTTCTAGATTTTTGCTGCTGCTGCTGCTAAGTCGCTTCAGTTGTGTCCAACTCTGTGCGACCCCATAGACGGCAGCCCACCAGGCTCCTCTGTCCATGGGATTCTCTAGGCAAGAATATTGGAGTGGTTGCCATTTCCTTCTAGTGATAATCGTATTCTCTATTCTAACATATTGTTGGTAATATGGTGTTATACACTGTAGTTCCTCCAAGAGAAATTTGTGTGACTGATCCTAGGTCAGGTAGCTCAGCTGGTAAAGAATCCACCTGCAATGCAGGAGACCCTGGTTTGATTCCTGGGTCTCTGCTGGAGAAGGGATAGGCTACCCACTGCAGTATTCTTGGGCTTCTCTTGTGGCTCAGCTAGTAAAGAATCTGCCTGCAATGCAGGAGACCTGGGTTCAGTCCCTGGGTTGGGAAGATGCCCTGGAGAAGGAATGGTTAACTACTCCAGTATTCTGGCCTGGAGAATTCCATGAACTGTATAATCCATGGGGTCGCAAAGAGTTGGATACAACTGAGTGACTTTCACTTCACTTCACTTCACTTCAAGTCAATCTACTGAATTTAAGAGAAGGTACATGGAGAACATAAAATATTAGGTATTATACCTTCCTAATATTTGACTGCTAAAGTGATAAACCATAGAACTTTGTAATTGGAAGGAATGAGATGCTTGGGTATTGTTTAATTTGGCCTTCCCATTTTACCAGAGGCCAGCAACTATCTACTTTTGGCACCTATCTTACTCCCATCAGGTGTTCCAGAAGGTGCTGCCATGTTAAAAAGTGATCCTGCCTCCCAGGCCACAGCTGGCTGGTCCAAGAATGAGCATCAAATCTAAAATGAGCCATTGAGTGGATCAATTCCAGGGGTCGGGAAGTACTCAACTCAATTAGAGTACTCAACTCTCTGATCTCAGGTTGGCACCTTATGGATGCTCCAGTTCTGATGCAGAAGGTCATGGAACAGGAGGCGCAGGAACAGACACGAGCTTGATTTCTGCCAGGAAGCAGTTTCATAGCGTGAAGCAGTGAAATTGAGATGAAGGAGGAAGTTCTAAAATACAGAAGGGAGTTGAGAGATTGTCTAGTCCAATAAGGGCTTCCCCGGTGGCTCATATAGTAAATAATCTGCCTGCAATGCAGGAGACCTGGGTTTGATCCCTGGACCAGGAAGATCCTCTGGATAAAGGAATGGCTACCCACTTTAGTATTCTTGCCTGGAGAATTCCATGGACAGAGGAACCTGGTGGGCTACAGTCCATGGAATCACAAGAGTTGGATACGACTGAGCGACTAACACTTCATACTAGTCCAATAATTGGTTTTCCTGTCAATTTTATTGCTGCCCTGTGACTGGGGGAGGATGGGGAAGAAGAAGGAGGCAGGGGACTTCCTTGGAAGTCCAGTGGTTAAGACTGTGCTTTCAATGCTGGGGGTGCAAGTTAGATCCCTGGTTGGGAAACAAAGATCCTGCATGCCATGTGGTGTGGCTCCCCAAAACAAAACAAAAGCAAAAAACAAAAAATTTTAAAAAAGAAGAGGGCAGGGTAGCTAAGAAAGGCTATAATGACTTGGTTCAACTAATGTTTCCCTCTTGTTTCTCTAGCCTCTCCTAGAGCTATTTAAAGAAAAAAAAGAAAAAAAGACTGAGAGTAAGAGAGAAAAAGTACTAGGCCTGCTCTGTCACAAGTATGTAAATAAATCTGTATATGTGACTACATTATGAATATGTGGTATTCATTCAGCAAACATTAATAAAGGTCTACCCTATGTAAGGTAATGTGAAAGAGCTATCAGTGATTAAAAGGCAAAATAAACATTACCCTGCCTCCAAAGATATTTAGTCGCCTGTGAGACATAAGGCATAATCAAATAAGACATTTAGGAGGTTAAAAAAGGGGGGAAAAAAAAAACTTCAAGGGCCTTAAGTGATTACTGCAATTGTGACTATTGTAATTTTAATGCCAGTTTTATAAAGCCTAACAATCTTAGCTTTTTTCTTTCCTAGCTAATCATTCAAAAGTTATGTGCTATCTAAAGGAGATTTGGTAATAAACATACATTGGGACATAATTAGGGGTAATCTCTACGTATGATGAAAAAGGATGACACCTCATTCAGACAGGTGATTAAATATACAAAAATCTCCTGAGAGGACTCTACATTTCAAGTTGGAAACTGCTTTTCAGAATGTTATGTCTGTGTTAGAGGCACTGCCAGAAGGTGGAAATAGAATGAAGACATGACACAGAGCTCACGCTGACTTCCATTGCTAGGTCAGATTTAGAGTTGAAATCTTCCATTAGGCAACTCAAGAACAATTCATTTAAATACAAGTGAAAGGGCAGAATGGTGATGATGTCACCACAGAATAATTGCCGCTTTGTGGCAGGCTGGTCTTATTAGGAGGGCAGAGCTGACTGATCCAGAAACTGACACTCCTGCCTGGCGTCTAGAGTGAAAAACTACAGCAGTGAGTGATTCTGCTGTATGTCAGTTATTTCACAACCAAATCCTGAAGCATATTTTCCTTCATGTCTTGAGTGCAATTACTATTTCATATTATGATGAAAGATCAGTAATATAATTTGTGTTGACACTTTCTATAAAGTAGTTGCCTTTTAAACCTTTAAAAGTATAAAAAGAGCTTTGTGAAAAAGAAATCCAATTTTTAAAATTTAAGTTTTAACCTTTTACCAACAAGTAGTGATTTTCTGGATGAATTCCAATCAACTTAAAATGACTGTTAGGTTAGTTAAAAAAACACCAGTCAAGTAAAGTAAAGACAAGTCTTCACTCCCTGGTGAAGTAATTAGGACTTATTCAAAAACTTCATGCAATCTTACATATGAAAGCTTCCAAAGTTTCTCTTTGAAGACATATTTTACAGAGGGGACAATTTGCAATGTGGTGGATCAAAGCCTTGTCATTTATTTCTTACCAGATAGCACTACCCAAAAAGAAAAAAGAAAAAAAAAAAAAAAGATCACAAAAATGCACTGGGGTCCAGAAAATGGGCTTCTTAGCTTTTAGTCTTCTGAATAAGGCCATTGTCTGAACTGTTACATTTGTATGTTCTCATAGTAAAGCAGCTTTTCACAGAACTATTATACTCTATTGGCTTTTCATATTTAGGGACTCAAATAACTTTTAATATATTGGATCAAATGTCATTTTTGAGAAGAAAGGATTGCTTCATTTACATATTTATTTAACTGGACATGAAATGAAGCCTTGACAAAAGCTGGTTATGTCCAACTACATGTCAGACAAAAATATAAATGTCCTGGGGTTAAGTGGCAGGTATCATATTCCTTTTATGACATGAATCTCAGCCAAACTGTCAAACCAGACCAAAGTTGAGTATCACAATGGTCAAAAGGCCCACATCTCAACATTACTGACGGTTAAAGGACAAAAGAAAAAAAATGAGTACATACTGGGTAACAGTGTGAACACATCAATTTTTTTTCTGGACATTTTAATAGAGGACTGGATTTGACAACACAAAACCCCCCAAACTCTTTAGTATCTTAAAAGTATATTTAAAGAAAAGTATGTTCTCTCTATATGTGAAGATGTTACTGTTTTCAAGAGCTTCCTTTTAAATAAAGGAAAAAAAATACACCAATGTCCGTTGAAAACTATTTGAAAATGTTATTTTCAGAATTGTATTTAGCAAAAACATTTTCAAAAACTGACTAAGAAGTTTTCCTTTATAGGGTGGCAAGTTAGCATGAATTCTTCAGTTTCACTAAACCTACAGATCTGTCGACACAGAAACTCAGATTGCCACATTTTCCTACAATTATTTACCATATCTTTTCTTTAAATTCTGTTTTTAAAAAACTGAAGCGTGACATATATTCAGTGTAATGGGTTGAACTATCTCCCCCAAAATATGCCCAAGCCCCAACAGCTGGTACTTGTGAATGCAACTTTATTTGGAATTGGGACCTTTATGAATGTAATTCAGGGTCTCCAGATGAGAACATCCTGTATTTAGAGTGGACACAAAATTTAATGGGACTTCTCTGGTGGCTCAGAGGGTAAAGTCTACAATGCAGGAGACCCAGGTTTAATCCCTGGTTTGGGAAGGTCCCCTGGAGAAGGGTATAGCTACCCCTCCAGTGTTTTGCCTGGAGTACCCCATGGACAGAGGAGCCTGATGGGCTACAGTCCGTGGGTTCTCAAAGAGTAGGATATGACTGAGTGACTCAAATACTCAAAGAGCTGAAAAGATATGTTCACACAAAAGCTTGTATGCAATTGCTCAGAGCAACACTATTCATTAGAGCCAGAGTATGGAAACAATATTACATCAACTAATGAACTGATAAAATAGGATTTTCCCATACAGTGGATATTATTCAGCTATAAAAAGGGGGAAAGTACTATAAAAGTACTGATACATGCTGTATCATGAATAAACCTTGGAAATATTCTAAATGAAAGGAATTAGACATCAGAGGCCACATATTGTATGATTCCATTTATACAAAATATAAAGAATTGGCCTATTCATAGAAACAGCAGATTTGTGGTTTCCAGAGCCTGCACAACTTTCTTTCTCGAAAATTTAATGACTGGTATCCTTATAAGAGAAGGGAGAGGGAGATTTGAGACACTGAGAACCAGAAACAAGGAGAAGACTGTGTGAAGACAGAGATAGGGACTACAGATATGTGTCTACAGATATGTGTCTACAAGCCATGGTATTCCAAGGAATTCCAGGAGCCACCAGAAACTATAAAAGGTTATGAAGGATTCTCCCCTAGTCTTCAGAGAGAAACTCGTTCTGCCACCATCTTGATTTTGGACTTCGAGCCTCCAGAACTGTGAGAGAATCTTTTCTATGGTTCGGGGGAATTTGTCACGGCAGCCCTAGGAAACTGACATATTCGGAAAATGGCACATACCCTCATTTTTGACAAATGTACATAAGGGCATAAATGACCACAAAGTGAATTCATCCATGTAACTACCTCTTAAGTCTAGAAAAAAACATTTCCTGCACAACCAAAATCTTCATTTCCTTTTTAAAATAAGAAGCAACTCTATAACAAGGAAGAAGACAACCTCATCAGAATATTGACAAGGGACTTTAAAAGACATTTCTCCAAACAAGCTACACAAACTGCCAATAAGCATGTGAAAAGATGCTCAACATCATTAATTAGTAAGGAAAAGTAAATCAAAACCACAATGAGATATCACTTCTTATCCAATAGGATGGTCATTGAAAAAAAGCAAACAAACCAGAAATTTGAGTTTGGAAAGCATTTGGAATAATTGGAACACTCATATATTGCTGATGGGAATGTAAAATGGTGTAGCTGATAAAGAAAAGTTTGGTGGTTCCTTAAAAAAGTTAAACAGAGCTACCATATGACCCAAAAATTCCAATCCCAGGTATGATACTCAAAAAAGTGAAAACAAATGTTCACACAAATGCTTGTACGCAGTTGTTTAGAGAAACACTACTCATGAGAGCCAAAGGATGGAAGCCACCTTAATATTACATCAACTAATGAACTGATAAAATATGATTTTCCCATACAGTGGAATATTATTCAGCTATAAAAAGGGGGAAAGTACTATAAAAGTACTGATATATGCTGTATCATGAATAAACCTTGGAAACATTCTAAATGAAAGAAATTAGACACCAAAGCTCACATATTGTGTGATTCCATTTACATGGAATATAAAGAAGTGGCCTATTCATAGAAACAGCTGATTTGTGGTTTCCAGAGCCTGAGGGGAGGGAGGTAGGGGAATGATTGCTCCAGGGATATGGAATTTCTCTCTGGGGTGGTGGAAAGTCCTGGAACTTTATTGTTATTGTTTCACAACATCATAAATGTACTTGATGTCACTGAATTGTAACTTTAAAATGGTTAAATGGTAAATTTTAGTTTATATATATTTTACCATAAATAAGGGCTTCCCTGATGGCACAGTGGGTTCAGAATCTGCCTGCAATACAGGAGACACATGAGACTCAGGTTTGATCTCTGGGTCAGGAAGACCCCCTGGAGAAGGAAAAGGCAACCCATTCCATCATTCTTGCCTGAAAAATCCAATGGAGAGAGGAGCCTGGCGGGCTATGGTCCAAAGGGTCACAAAGAGTCAGATAAGACTGAGTGACTAAGCATGCACCATAAATTAAAAAATCAAAGCAGCTCAATTAGCCACTGTCAAATGAAACAAAATACACAACTTAAAAGTTGAGAATTATGCTTTCTGAGGACTTAAGCACAGGAGGCAGCCTCTCAACTCCGAGGAACTGCTCTGAAGAGGTAAAGAAGGGGCTAGGATACACAGCAGTTTTTGCAACAAAACAAGGTAATCCAAACATCAAAGGATTACTGCTAATTAAAGCAAACCAGACATCTCAAGGTAATGAATTTAGTGCTTTTTTATGTATGGAAAGATACAAGAGTCTGAGCTCACTGAAATCTCTCCTCTGACAGGCACCGTCTAGGGCCAGTATCCTGTTTTTTTCCGTCCTGGATCCCCTCAAGGTATGCTGCTGGGGGCAGTGGCAGTGGCTGATGGCTTGATGGCCTCAACATCCTTTGTTTACTGACAGAGCAGCTGACGTTTTTTAGTCCACACCACCATAACCATAAACAATGTCTTTTTCAAATTCAATTTTATGTTTTGAGGTAATTGTAGATTCATGTGCGCTTAGAACAAATAATAGCATTCCTCTGTGTGTGTGTGTGTGTGTGTGTGTGTATGTGTACGTGCGCTTAGGCACTCAGTCATGGCCAACTCTTTGTGACCCTTTGGACTGTGTAGCCTAACACGCTCCTCTGTCCATGGGATTTTTCAGGCTAGGATACTCGAGTGGGTTGCCATTTCCTTCCAGGGTTCAGACCTTTTGTCTCCTGTGTCTCCTGCATTGCGGACAGATTCTTTACCCTCTGAGCCCCTGTATTTTGTCAGATTTGCTTTTTAAAGAATATTAGGTCCTTGTTTTTCCTATTTAAACATTAAGAAAAAACTTTCTCTTTGGTGGCTAATATAGGATTGTGTAATTGGGAATTCTGCAAATTGGGCTTCCTGCCACCAGCATTGGGTAAAAGCACAATATGTTTTACTTGGTTACTGATCAGCCCATTAACAGAAACAACCTTCCCAGCTATTTTGTCTTTAATGGGAGACAAAAGGAAACATGATGAAGGATAGATACTAAAATTTGGACGGACCACATACATATTTAAATGTATTTTCATATTTAATTTCTCTGACAAGTGATGTATAATTGTGTACATATACATAGTTTTTCTTTCTTCTTTTAAACCCATAGAATAAGCATGGTTAGGGCTGAAAGAAAGTAGGTCACAGATCATTAAGTATGAGAATATAAAACAAATACAGCACTCTTAAGGTAGGGTACATTTACTTCAAGCTACAACTTCTCAAACATATGACATGCCATCTATGTTGGGAGTGTAGAACACATTCACCTGACTTTGCGTACTTGTGAAATAAATTGGCAAGTGCTGATGATATGTTTAATTCATTTATAAGACTACTACTAGCATACAAAAACCTATTCTATTTCTAAGCATGTGAGAGAAATTAAAAAGAAATGGTAAAAGCACTATTCAGTCTTTCCCCTTGTTTTCCCCTGGTTTCCAATCATTTCTCTTCCTTTGTCTGTGTTTCACCATTCTCTCCTCTGCTTTTTCAGACTTCATTGGGATATTTAAATGCCCAACCACAGGCTAAACATTGACCAAGTAAATAAACATTAAATGTGTTGTGGCTTTTGCCTAAGTAGGATTGTGGAATCAAAACTACAACTAGAAGAGATCTCAGAACTTAGGTGACTTCCATTTTCCTAAAGCAGAAAAAGACTGGGGTGTCAGAGAGAATAAGATAACCAGAAATGTCACTCACTCTAAACACATACATTTAGGATTTATATATCTGTAATTAGGTAATGAGGAGCTTCCCTGGTGGTTCAGCGGTAAAGAATCTGCCTGCCAATGCAGGAGACTGAGTTTGATCCCTAGGTGGGGAAGATCCCCTGAAGGAGGGCATGGCAACTCACTCCAGTATTCTTGCCTGGAGAACTCCATGCACAGAGAAGCCTGGCGGGCTACGGTCTTTGGGATTGCAAAAAATTCAGACAAAACTTAGTGACTAAACAAGAGGACAAATCAAGTAATGAAATTGAGAGTAATATGAATATTGTAGAGCCTTTTTCATTAATTTTGAAAATGATTATCTTCTCCAATATTTTATTCATTAAAAATAATTTGAATTGCCTTCAAACATAGTTATCTTCTTTATTACTGTCGCTGTATCTTAAACAGCTCCATTTTTTCTATAATGGGTTTTTAAAAATCCATGATCATTTGAGAGTGTTAGTTGCTCAGTCATGTCCAATTCTTTGTGATCCCATGGACTGTAGCCCGCCAGGCTCCTCTGTCCATGGGATTCTCCAGGCAAGAATACTGGAGTGGGTAACCATTTCCTTCTCCAGGGGATCTTCCCAACCCAGGGAACGGACCCTGGTCTTCTGCATTGCAGGCAGATTCTTTGCTGTCTAAGTCACCAGGGAAACCACTTAAAATGTTTAAATATTCCGTACACATCAGGTGCCACCATGGTGATCATTCAGGCTATAAAAAGCTCTGAGGTTTGTCTAAGATGCAGAACCATCTCAGGGAAGTCAAGGCACCAGCACGTCCTCTCTCTCCATAAAGCTCTGTGTACCTGGTTCCTTGGAGCCCTTCTTTGAGCACACACTGACAATACCCAAGTGTGTCCTTGAGGAATCTCAGAAGGCTACAATTGGAAAAGGCCTCACGCAGGCTATGTCATTAGAAAGTATCCTTAAATGATGAAGACACTCAGACCCAAGCAGTTGAAATCCCTGGGTTAGGGTACCATGGCTAGTTTACCGGTGGGGCCCAGAGGAGTAAACAATTTCCTTGCTCTTATTTGAATTCCCTGCCAACTGCCTCAGATGAGGAACATGAAACAAAGGTTATCCATCTTCACTGTGCACCTCTGGTGAAATTATAGGTCACACAAGGCAGAAAGACAAGAGGCAACAGGACTTCTGCACTCTTGGAGTTGTTTCCACTGGATAAGTCAAAGTCATGGGTAGAGGCTAGACCAGGGCCTGGTGAGGAAATAGAGTCAAGGGACAGACTGCCAGCTGGCAACGGGCGAAGGCCCCTTGGCCAGGAGCCACCCAAGTGCCCGACGCCTCACACAGAGCAGCCAGGGTATCAGCTGTCAGCTCTTCTAAGAAAGCAGCAATGCCGTTGCCTCTCTTGGATAGAGGCAGTTCTCTGGGCCCCACCCAGCCCAAGCTGAAAAGGGTGCCCACATCAATGGGAGGAAGTGGGCTGGAGGAGGGCTGGGTTTCATATTTATCTCTGTATCTCCATTGCCTTGCATAAAGTAGATGTTCAAAATATAGTTACTTGAGTAGAACATCTAATTATAATGAGAACTATGTCACTAATCTCCCTTAGGCAGAACATCTCTCTCCTCTCAGCCTCAATTTCCAAGACTTCAGGTAGAAACATTCACAGTGATCCAGTGGTATTGCTCTTAGATTGAAGTGAGATTCTCTACATGAACTCCATTTGGGAATGCTAGAGCAGTTTCATACAAAAAGGATAAAAGGTCAGAAAACTGCCTCCACATGGCAAATTCTCAAATAGGTGCAGTGCCAATTTTGTTACTGACATCCTTTATTCTACAAAATATATGCAGTTGAAGTTGTAAGAACACAGGCCTGTCTACTATAATGCAACATAGTCATTCCCACAGCAACCTCATGTGTTCTACAAAGTCAAATGTAAAAATAAGAGAGCTTGCAGTAAAAATAGATTTTGGACAGCTTACTCAAAACCTACACAATTTTCTGGCCAAAGCACAAACAAAACTGATAGCAACCCAAATAAAAATTATAGCACAAAATCCTAAAGGCATGCTAAATTCCTAACAAATAAATGCCATACTACATATAGGTCTTTCATGGAGGGGAGTAAGAAAACATTGAAGCTGCAGAGTTATGGCAACAAAGGGAAAATGAACTTAGTGTGGGGCAAGCCAGGTAATACATTTTTCCAAGAAATCATACATATGGTAAAACTAAGCCAAGAGGAAGCATGTGAGGAGAATGAGCACTCTGTCCATATTGTGTTAGTCCATGCGCGCTGTGTCCAGCTCTTAGTGTAACTGGCATCCAGGTGCTGGTACTTGGGGGCATAACCATTAAGGTGCTAGGGAAAACTGCATGAGAGTGACATGTTTGAAAGACATCATTGGTCCATTTATCAATTATGTATAAGCGAATCTGCTTACAGCAACAAGCACCTACATAGAATAGTCTTTCTCATGGATTTCAAAAGGACCATTTTCACTGAGAATGGGGGGAAAGGCAGCCTAAAAGCATTTTTTAACTACTATAGATTCCTGGACTCCACAATAGACTTTCTAGCTCAGTAGATATACTTCAAGAAACAAAAATCCCTAAGCTGTCTAGAAATGAAAACTGCAGGCAGTCACTCTTAATCTTCATGCCCTTGATGATAACCAAAATTTACTGAATATGTCTCCATATTCACTGGTGTATGCAAAAATGCCTTAATCTATTAATAAACCAACACTTATTGAGTACACATTGATACTGTGTTCCTGTACTGATTACAACTGGAGAAGTAAGATACACACACACACTCTTAGAAGGTAGGCTATCACTATAAAGAAATAGATAATTATCAATTTAATAACACAGATATTAAGGATTACATAAGAAGACAAGGGTTTTATCTGTCCACTAAGTTAAGGGGTAGAGATTGTAAACATCACAGACTATTTAAAAGTAGAAAAGCAAGCAGAGAATGTAGCAAACATTCTATCAGCTTATGCCTTTGTCAAAACCAACTAAATAAATCTGAGATAATAAGTTTCTTATTAGTCCTTATCTGACTGATTTTTCAACTCAGCACAAGAACCAAATTTTTTAAATGTTATTCTGTGTCAAGCTTCACCATTTATCACCAAATATCCATGTGCATCTCCCTGTTTCCTAGTGCTCCTTGCAGTGAGGTGGGAGTCACGTGGGCTTGTTCTGGTCAATGAATGACGAGAAGAAGTGATAATGTGTCACCTCCAGCCAAGGCAGTGAAGAGCAGTGTGCTATTTCCTACCAACACCTTTCTCTTTCTTTCTGCTGTGATCTTAAAGGGATGTACTCCCCAGGGCACATTATAGGGTGCAGTGGGGTCACTGCACCCACACTGGACTGAGAAATGTGAAAGAAAAGTCAGTGTTAAGACACTGATATTCTGGGGTCTTTTGACAGCTAACTGTATTTACCTTGTTACTTTTACATAAAGCTTCTGATTCATAGATAGTCTCAAAATGCAAAATAATTAGAATTTGTAAAATTAGAATCTCTAAATGGTGAGAGATTGGCTGCCTTTCTGATGTGCATGTTAGTCCTGGATGATTGTTAAGGCCCTGAAGATTGAATCGGCCTCTCATTAGGGCCTCACACAAAGGGGATAATGTGCTAGCCTTCTCTAATTCTCAAAGTTCTCTGATAGTCTAGGTATTTCCTTACTTTCAATCTCTTCTTGGAGAAAGGAATCACGCATAAACATTCTTAAAAGGTATTGTTAAAGGTTAATATGGGATATAGTTATAAAACACAGATCTAAGCCTAACCAGTTTAATCTCTGCAGGAAATTCCTTAGAACACAATGGCTCTGAGGCTGTCAGGTAAGCTATGCTTGAATGTACTACCCAGGAAATTCACAAGATATTCTTGTGCAAGAGAAGGAAATCCTGTCCCGGACATTTGTGTAATGGGTTTGAGTCCAACTTTGAAATGTGTCTACCACAGGAAAGTAGTAAAGCCTGTTGTGCAAGTACACATGGCTTCAGGTTAGCACTTCAAAAAGCAACGGTGAAACGCAAACAGATTCCAGCGTGATAACACACCAGCATCTCAACTGAATCCACTTTAAGAACCACACTATTTTTTAAAACTCAGCAAGCCATGATGCTCTTTTAAAGAAATAAATTTAGCAAAATAAAGATACTAAGATTAATGTTATGCTGAATTAATAACTTATGAATATGAATATATATGTGTGTATATATATATATATATATATATATATATATAGTCATACACATTTTCTCCTTGGATAAGTTATCTTAATTATGCCTAATTTGTAAATGGACTCTATATCATGCTCCAGGCCAAATATCCATAAATTGTCCTACGGGGCACATTTCCCCCACCGTCAGTTTTTGTAAATAAAGTTTTATTGGAACACAGTCATGTTCTTTAGTTTACTATTGTCTATGGCTAATTTTGCACTAAAGTGGAAGAATTAAGCAATTCTGATTAAGAATCAGTCTCTTACTCTGACAGAAAACAACAAAATTCTGTAAAGCAATTATCCTTCAATTAAAAAATAATTAAAAAAAAGAATTAGTCTCTCACTCAGGAGACTGTGAGGACTGCAAAGAATAAAACTGTACCATCTCTGTCTCCTTACAGAAAAAAACGTTGCTGACCTCTGCCACAAATACAATTGGAACAACTTTTAAAAATATGTATGTTATAATGTGCATATGCAAAGACACATATTTACAAATAGTTTAGTTCTTCAAATGTCTGTACCATCCTAATCTCCTATGCTTAAACAAATAAAAGGCAAGAAATGGGGTAAGATTCTGGCAGATGAAATAAATGTTATTCTGATTTTGCATCATTTTTAATCTTCAGGAAATTAAAGCACAATTATACAGTTCTGCATTTCTGTTACTTACCCTAGAATGATGTCTGTCTTCTCAATCTACTTTAGTTTCTATGAGTAAAATCCATTTCACATTTAATTAAATAAGAAGCTCTAATGAAGCTTGTGACCAGATCCCCACTGTGGCCACAGATGCTAACATTCATTGAACACCTACTATGTGAGCTGAGTACTTACATAAAAGCTCCATAATTTAGTGTACAATCCCCACGGACAGAGGAGCCTGGCAGGCTACAGTCCATGGGGTCACAAAGAGTTGGACACAACTGAGTGACTAAGCACACAGCACATTTCCAGGTGGCATTATCTTCACTTAGAGAGGTTCACAATGGTTTAGTGATGCCCAAGGTCGTACAATCACTTAGTTATGGAATCCAGGTTTGGACCTAGTTCTCTGGAAACCAAGCCTAGGGTACATTCTACTCCAACCCGTGTATTCAACAGTTCTGGTATATTAAACTCTTACTGACTTTTTACAAAAAGTAAGAAAGCCAAATAAGGGAAAACAAGTTCTGAAAAGATTAGCATCTTATTAGGTTTGAACCAGACTAAATGTTTAATGGAAAAATTCCTCAGATATGATTTCTTAGTGGATAGCATTTAAAGCTTTAGAATGTGCTGGATTTGAGAGGTTTTAAACTGTCCCAAACTGATTCCAAACTGACACAAGTTTACCACCCCAAGTGCTTCCATTTCTTTTTGCTTTTAGGGAGCCAGTTCTGTCCAGGCAAAGGAATCCAGCTGCTAGGTGACACTCCTTGAAAATATTACTTCGAAGAAAATCCCCATCTGTTTAGCCAGTCATAATACAGACAGATTTTTACTATTGTTATTTTTCCTGTGATTCAGAATAAAAGTGAAAAGGTCTGGGAGGGAATAAACACACCACTTTCCAGAAAAGAGGAGACTGGAAAAAGCTTTGCCATCTCTCTGGGAGGTTAAACCTCCAAAACTCTAGGAGGAGATGTGCAAGGCTAGGCCCTGAGGCCACTCCTCCTGGGACTGGCTTCAGAGTCCTTCGTCTGCAAGCAGGACCCTGGTCTCAGAGAGATGGCCGGGCAGGTGATGGTATGCAATGTGCTTAGTCACTCAGTCTTGTCCAACTCTTTGCAATCCCATAGACTATAGCCTGCCAGGCTCCTCCGTCCATAGGATTTCCCAGGCAAGAATACTGGAGTGAGTTGCCATTCCCTTCTCCAGGGGATCTTCCTGACACAGGGATAGAACGCAGGTCTCCTGCATTGCACAGTGCACAAGAATTTGAGCAAGCTCCAGGAGATGGTGAAGGACAGGGAAGCCTGGAATGCTGCAGTCCATGGGGTCGCAAAGAATCAGACACGACTGGTGACTAAACAACAACTCCTACATTGCAGGTGAAGTCTTTACCATCTGAGCCACCAGGGAAGGGTCAACTCTTATTTCAGCCTACAAGTGAGCCCTTCCTATCTAATTCACAAAACAGTGCCTTCAACAGCCCCCAGTTTCTCTATCCCTCCCAAAGAATGGCAGTTTCCAGTGTGTTTATGGAGTGGGCTGGAGATGAAACTTTATTCCATGACTTAGGAATGAATCTTTTATATCAATAGAAATAAACACTAACTTCATGGTTTAAGATCCTGCTATGAATAGCAGATATGTTCAACTGTCTATAAGGCATCATTAATAATCAGCTTTCCTATAAAGAAATCATCTTCATTTGAAAACAAGGACATCTGTTTTGCTTCCGCTGGCACATGGGTTTCTTTTCAGAACTGAAAACATGTTCACTGTTCATGGATATTTTATGAGTCCCAAGGATAAAAATTTTCAATAGCATCTAAAGCAGGTAAAATGTCTTGAGCATTTATTCTGGATCAAGAATTATAAAAAGTGTCAAAAATCTCAATTAAAGAAAAAACCCTATTGGGTTGGCATTTAGTTTATTGGTAAGGAGATGGAAGTCATCACTGAAATGTCCTTTTGGAGACACTAAACCCAGGAGGTATAATTCCATTGCTTTTATCCTTAACTATCACCTAACACTGTCTTCCTGTTGTATGTTGTTCCTGCCTTTATGGAGTTTTTGTGACTTAATTTTGGTGATACACTTTAAATTAATCTTAATTTATCAAGAGTATAAGCCTACTTGTAATGACCAATTGAATTTTGTGAGAAAACCTCACAGTATCAAATTTCATCATAAACATAACTACCACTACTGTAAAGACATCTTGTAATTAGGTACCTCCCTGGAGTAACAGTCTCAGGTGACTGAATTGAGAAAGGTGAAGACCTTATTATTTTAGGATATTAGAATCATCTGGAAGAGATGATAGTTAAGTAGACATTTATTTGTATTCAGTGTTATTATTGAAAGGTTTAGGTCAATGTTTTTCAAACACAGAAGAGATCAGCTCTTCTCCATTCTTCCAACAAAGGCTCTAAAACTAGAGCCAAACGCAGTCCTGGACAGGAATACACCCACCCATGCTCCTCCCAATCTCTACTCAGCAAAGATCTCTCTGATCAAAGCCAATCATGGCCAGTGGTACTGAAGAGATGAACATGGGGGTGTGGGGTTGCTAGGTGGTGGTGGTGTTCAGTTACCCAGTTGCGTCCGAACCTTTGGACACTTCTTATAATATTTTGGTCACCTGATGTAAACAGCCAACTCATTGGGAAAAAAACTCTGATGCTGGGAAAGATTGAGGGAAGAAGGAGAAAAGGGTTGCTAGACAGTCAGTTAAATTTGAATTTCAGGTCAGCCATGAATAGTCATTTAGAATAAGTCTATCATGTTCGCTATTCCTCCCAGCCCCTAAATTTGACAACGTTAGGAAGAGAAGCACTTGCTATGTGTTTTATATTTTAACGTCGGCTCACCAGGTAGCCAATGGACAGGGGAGCCTAGTAGGCTACAGTCCATGGGGTTAAAAAGAATTGGACTTGACTTATCAACTGAGCATGCATGCACACACACCTCCAAACTGAGGTTTAACCACAGGAGAGTAAAAATCCTGGTGAGTTTTGATCTTTAGAAATTTTGTAACCTAGTCTGCTTTGCATTTGGCAAATGCTCAGTTGCTCAGTCATGTTTGACTCTTTGTGACCCCATGGACTGTAGCCCTCTAAGGCTCCTTTATCGATGATATTTCCCAGGCAAGAACACTACAGTGGATTACCATATCCTCTTCCAGGGGATCTTCCTGACCCAGGGATTTAACCTGCATCTCCTGCATTGGCAGGCAGATTCTTTACCACTGCCCCACCTGGTAAGCCCTAGTATTTGGTGTCCAAGAGGAAATCTGGTTATGTTTGCTAGTTCCTCCTTTTTCACGCTTGAAGTTTGACAGCTGGATCGGAAAGCAGTGTTGAAATAAGGACAAGTGTGTGTTTGGAGTAATGAGATAGAGCATCATCTTCCTCTCTCCTTCCATTTCCTTCCACGGCCAAATGTCAGCTGGGGAAAAGCAGTGATAAGAGACTCAAGAGGCCCGAGGTAACCTCAAGAAGATTGTGACTATAGAAGCCAGGTGCTCCCTGAGTCTCCGGAACTCCCATTGTTCTTCAGGACTAATACTGAATCTCCTGCTCAGAATTTCCCAGTCTAAAAATTAATGATCCCTGGACTACTTCAATAAGCCACCATTTAAAATCTAACAATAGAACTGGTTCTTAAGTTCTTACTGGTGAATGAGACATCCGTCCCCAAATCAGGAGCCCAAGAGAAAACTGAAGTCAAGATTTAATGGAAGTAGTTACGTGAAAGAAAAAAAAAATGTGCCAAGTATTCAACTAGTTTTTAAAAAAGAATTTTAAATTTATTGTTAATAGGAGGATAGTTGCTTTACAGTGTTGCACTGGTTTCTGCCATACACCGTAAATCAGCCATAAGTATACTTATATCTCCTCACCCTTGAACCTTCCTCCTACCACCCCCACCCCATCCCACCCCTCTAGGTGGTCCCAGAGCACCATACTGAGCTCCCTGTGCTATTTAGCAACTTCCCACTAGCTATCTCTCTCACATATGGAATGCATATGTTTCACAGCTACTCTCTCAATTTGTCCCACCCTCTTCTTCCCCGCTGTGTCTGCAAGTCTGCTCTCTATGGCTGTGTCTCTATTCCTGCCCTGCAAATAGGTTCATCAGTACCATTTTTCTAGATTTCATATATATGTGTTAATATACCATATTTATTTTTCTTTTTCTGACTTACTTCACTCTGTATAACAGACTCTAGGTTCATCTACCTCACTAGAACTGACTCAAATTCATTCCTTTTTATGGCTGTGTAATAGTCCATTATATATATGTACCATAACTATGGTTAGGTAATTTATTTTTTCCTAAGAAGATATGAAGCCTGAAAGGGATGCAGGCTTCCTAAAGGTTTCCCTAACTAATTAGCATCTCTGCTGTGATGAAGAACGTAAGAGTCAAAACTTACTGGATTGGATGAACTAGTGTTGGGACAGCAGGCCCTAGAGTCAGACTGACATAGGTTCCAGGCTCAGCACCACCCCTGCTCCTTCCAGCAGGTGCTGAGTTGGGGTCTGAACAATGACAGTCTGGCTGCAGGCCTGCGCCCCTAACACGGTATAGAGGCTGCCTTTCATGGGACTTAGTAAATGTTAATTCTCATATTCCTACTGTTCTAAAATGGTTAGTGGATCTTTTCTTTTGTTTTTACTCTCCAGCATCCACACACTTTTCCTAGTTGGGGAAGCTGTGGAATTTCAGGATGCAGAGGAGACGAGGATAGGAGTATGGACTAGCACTTCATCCTGCCTGCTCGTCCGCAGAAGGTGAACCGATGAGCTCTGGATGGCAACCTGATGTTCCTGCACCTAAAGAGTATTCTTAGAAGCTCTGTTTGAGTTGTTTTCTAAACACTGGAGTATAATTGATTTACAATGTTGTATTAGTTTCTGATGGAGAAGGAAATGGCAACCCACTCCAGTATTCTTGCCTGGAGAATCCCAGGGACGGCGGAGCCTCGTGGACTGCCATCTATGGGGTCGCACAGAGTCGGACACTGCAGCGACTTAGCAGCAGCAGCATTAGTTTCTGCTGTACCGCAACATGAATCAGCCATATGTTATCTGATTGAGTTTTACATTCATCGGATTGGTGGTGGCTGTCTGGGGGTGGCAGTTCCATCTGCTGCTTCGTCCTACACAGATATTTCTGTATTTGACTATAGGGATTTGGCTATGTCTTCCTTTTTCTCTTCCTATCTGAGACATCATCTTTTAAAATATTTCTTTGTTGCTTATATTACCAGAGTTGCTTTCTGTTGTTTGCAAATGACATAGGAATAGCAAGAGAATTGCGGTTTGTTTATGGCTTAGAGTCAGCTGAAACAGTCAGCCAAAGAAAGCTGAGCAGTGGAATAATGATATTCAAATAATCATTAACAGGTACTACAGGAATTAAGGTGACTAAATGGAAGGAAAGACAACACCTACAGTTCAATCTAGGAATTAAAATTAATTTTACTTGATTGGCTAGGCTTCCCTGATAGCTCAGTTGGTAAAGAATCCACCTGCAATGCAGGAAACCTGGGTTCGATCCCTGGGTTGGGAAGATCGCCTGGAGAAGGGAAAGGCTACCCACTCCAGGATTCTGGCCTGGAGAATTCCATGGACTATATAGTCCTTGGGGTCACAAAGAGTCAGACACGACTGAGTGACTTTCATTTCACTTACTCGATTGGAAGTTTAGTGGTGGGTCATGGCTGATACAAATCCAATCTCAGCACTGCAGGGATGCACGAGTTTTTGAGGCTCAGTACACAGAGTGAGGACCCCTTGGATGGGTGGTTATGGTTCTCTGTGTGCAAACAGTGGTGTCCTTGAAGGAGTTGCTCTTCCTGGCATGCACTGAAAAGTGCTTTTCTACGTTCTTCTTATTGTATCAGTTACAAAAGTACAGTTTTCACCTCCATCCTCTGTGCAGTGATGTGAGACATGCATTATATACACTAATATAAAATAAATAAATATATTATAAAGACTGAGAATGATCTGGCTAGCCTGTCTATTGCTGAGGATAACTGAACAGAGTGGGTCTACTTTTTCTGGTGATAGCACCATCTTTGACAGATGGAAGGGATTTATAGTACGAAAAAGCTTCAGGCATTTCTTTTGCCTTATAGTCCCATGGCTGATCTAGTGCCCTAGTGGTATATATGTCCAGAAGATGTAATAAGAAGGAGGAATAAAATTCAGTTAAATAGAGCTCTTATTAATTTCCACGCATTTTGCTTAAATCATGTTATTCTTTGCAACTCTATGAGGAAAGTTTCAGCATTTTTTCCACTTTAACAGATTAAAGCTCATAAATCTGAATTTGAGTATTATAAAGGTAACATGATTTGCCCAAGGTCACAGAGTCCATCTATGGTAGAGCTAAGATTTTCTAGCTAAGAGCTAATGTTCACTGCTGCCTGTTGTTTGAATGAAAGAAGGCATTCAGAAGATGACCCAGACTCACATACCATCTTTTGAGGTGATTCCAAATGGTTGTGCTATCTTCCTGTTGCCAATGATTTTAGTTTTCACTCTCTGTACAATATGATTTTGCTCTCTTGTTCTGTCGTACATAATTCTTGAATCCCAAGATTTATAAGGCCCATCCTCCAAGGAGCTTCTTTTTTTGTAACCCCTTCACTATATCAAGCAATATATGGACATCAATTAATAGTCACAAATTATTCACTATCAGTCCTAATGGTGACTTTATTATAGCAAGTCAAAATATTATACCTAAAGGGATAGTCAAATTCCACAATGAGGCATTAAAGAAATATACTCCCCTCATCAACTTTTTTGGAGAAGGCAATGGCACCGCACTGCAGTACTCTTGCCTGGAAAATCCCATGGGCGGAGGAGCCTGGTGGGCTGCAGTCTAAGGGGTCGCTAAGAGTCGGACACGACTGAGTGACTTCACTTTCACTTTTCACTTTCATGCATTGGAGAAGGAAATAGCAACCCACTCCAGTGTTCTTGCCTGGAGAATCCCAGGGACGGGGGAGCCTGGTGGGCTGCCGTCTATGGGGTGGCACAGAGTCGGACACGACTGAAGTGACTTAGCAGCAGCAGCAACTTTTTAAAGTTGTCTTTTCAGTACTGGGGATCTACAATTTCACAATTTCTTCTAAGCTCCATCTCTTTTTCTAGCCAGATGCTGACTGGTACTGTGGCCATAGAACACTTTAAGGCCAGCTGGCCTGGTAAAGGGCCAAGACAACCTGGTTGCAGGTAAGAAAGACCTGGGAAGCTTTTTTGAAACGTACAGATGCGTGGATTCCTTTCCTCAAATATTCTGACTTAATTACCTGGGGGTGGGGCCAGGTTATCATGTGATTTAAAAACTCCCTAGTTGATTTTATTGTGCTGCCTGGTTTGAGAACTGCTTGCCAAACTGAGAAAACATTCCAGTAAAAATAAAGACCTGCCTGTGTTTTCTCATTACCTAGTTCTTTGGGACAGCAAGCAAAGTTGATAGGGGAGGAAAAATAACAAGGAGGGAAGTGGCAGGACTGTGCAACTTGGCATGTCATTGGAATGTAGTGAACTATTCAAAAATATTTGTAAAGTTCAACATTTTTGTGTACCTATCCACCAAGTATTTTAAACAATTGTTTCTCCCCTAATGCTCAAGTTTTAAGGCCCCCAACAACTTTGAAAATATGGGAGTATTTGGCAAAGCATTCTAAAAAATGACCCTCTGCTCTGGAATTTGCTCCTTCTAGCAGGCTGCTCTCTTTAGCAGTCGGCCAAACCCCAAATTTGGCAGCTTGTGGAATATGGTGCAAAATAGATTCTTTTTAAACCTGAGAGTCACTGAAGATTTATTTTGCTGGAAAGATACTACTTTTAAAAATAACAATTATTGCTACTGCACCAGGTGGAGGCAGGGATCTACAAAGGGGACTAGGAAATCAGTGCCACACATCTTTGCTCAATCTACTGATGGAGATATGGAGGTTCAAAACGATGAAATGATTTCAAGTCACACAACCAACTGGTCGGGCCTGGGCACATTCCGATCTGATTCATAGGCCAGTTCTCACGTCTGCCCACCACAGCCAGAGTCCTCTGAGAACAGCATAGATGCCTTCTTCTGTGATTCACAGTTATTTAGAAAGGCAGTGTTTTTGCAAATGGTGATATACAACCTTTGGTAACTATAGCAAATAGTGTGTAAATTATGTCATTTTTGGTGAGCAAAATCCTTTTTATACTCTCAAGTATAAAATCTGGTTGTCTGAGTTTCTTATTTCTGACAATTAAAGTTTCTAATTCATTTAAAAGGATATATGTGAACCCATGCATCAAATGCAAATCCAAGAGCTTTAACATCTGCAACAAACTATTATAAAAAGGCCAGATCTTTCTCCACATTTCCTATGAACTCATACCATTCCTCACTATATTTTACTGTGACCCAGAGAGAGTCTGAGATAAGGGTGAAAATGATTCCCAGAAAGGCAGGAAAGATTCTAACACTTATTAAGTTCTAGGCAAGGAGTTAGGCCCAGAGTGAGAAATTTCCTATGGTGATAACAGACTCATTTCTTAAAGAGACATGACTCCATTTAATGAGGCAGAGAATGAATTGTGTCTCAGCTCTTCCCACTTCCCCACATTCCGCACTTTGTTCCATTTCCTCTCACCCAGGCTGAGAATATCGCTGAGACACAAAGGGTCAGAGAACTATTCCCAGAGTTCTTTCCTCCTCATAAAATATATTTTGTTCTTTTCTCCTTTCTGTAGAAAATTTCCTTCCACCATACCTGATCCACGATGACCATTTAGTAAAATGTACTACTTCAGAGGGGACAACAGAGGATGAGATGGCTGGATGGCATCACCGACTCGATGGACATGAGTTTGAGTAAACTCTGGGAGTTGGTGACGGACAGGGAGGCCTGGCGTGCTGCAGTTCATGGGGTCGCAGAGTCGGACACGACTGAGCGACTGAACTGAACTACTTCAGAGAGAAGTTGTTATTATTTATGAAGGTTATTTTCCTGAATTTTATATCAAGGATAAAATGGTGAATACAGAGATAGGAAAGACCCCAGGTCTTCCTGCTGTCCAGCCTCAGGCCCAAGTCGGCTCTCTATCGCTTCCCACTTGACCGCAGGCCCGGAAGTCTGTTTCCCTTTCCCTGAGGTGGTCACCACCACCCACTCTACCCTGGACATCCTCTTTTCCAGGAATGGTTGTGGAGTAGGACATTATGTCCTGCTCCCTCCGCTCACTGTCCACTTCCTTGCTGTCCTGCAAAAAGCAGCAAGCTCTCTTTTTGGTTTAACTATTAAGCGATGAGAGAGAAAGAGGAGATGACAAAAATATGGACAATACAAAGGTTCTGGAATCTTTCTGTTCTTTTCAGTCATGGTCCTGTCTGTGTTTCTGATTCTACTGATGCCTTTCACTTCTTTTTGAGAGCAGGAGGCAACAGAACCTTTTTGCTCCATGAAGTCTCTTCTCAGGTTTGTTGACTCTTTACTGTAAATATTTAACATCTAGAGAGCTGAGAGATTACAGGAGACCACTATTGAGAAGAAAAACATTTTACCAAGTAAATCTGAGAGGAATGCTTTCAGTTCTCTTTGCCTCATTTCTCTAGAAATTAATGCAAGATCAGTGTAAGCTTCTGAAATCTAGCAATTTAAGCTCCAAGAGCACCTCCTCAGTGAAGACAGGCCGAATTAAGAGCACTGAGTTCCCAGATTCTCGCACAGTTCTGATTCCTGTATCTATTGAAGTGCTAGGAAAAACAACAACAACGAAAAACCTCCTCTAAATTATGCTCATAGGATCAATGAGTTGAAACACAAGATTAAAATGTTTTATATCCATAGAGCAATTTTTCTCATTGGTTTCAAACAAAAAGTTCTAGTTTCTTTCAGTCTGTCCTAATCCTAGACTGGGCTTTCCCCAGAAAGGAACTATGATCTTCTCTATTCACCGCATGACCTTGGGGGCTGGCACACAGTAGGTGTTAGTATTTAGTAAGTGGATGTCAGAAGAATGAACTTACAAACCAATCAGAAGAATCCAATCTGAATGAACTGGTTCTCAGAAGAATCAAGGCATGAGGCTGAGTCTTTCTCTAAGTTATCAATCCTCTATAGGCCTCAGCTGTCTCAGTTTACATCCCTATCATGAAATGAGGTAGATCAGATGATAGTAAAGTTTCCATATAGCATTGATTAACCTTTTATGATTCAAAATGATTCAGTCATGCACTGCAATGTATTTTCAATCTTCCTCTTCTCTATACCATCCCCACTCCACCCCACCCCCCCAAAAAAAAACCAAAGTGGCTTCTACCATTGTCAACAATACACTTGGAGAAGAAGAAAAAAATCTTAATTATGGTCATGGGATCAATCAGTTGAAACACAAGATTAAAATGTTTTATATCCACAGAGCAATTTTTCACACTGGTTTCAAACAAAACGTTCTAGTTGATGTTTACACTAGGACTTGATGAAAAATTCCAGACATAAAACTTCTGGAACTTAGACTTGAACTCAGAGAACTTCCTACCTCTGAATAAATTTTACAACTATAATCTACTGGAATTTTTTTCCTTAACAAGTATTCATCTTTCAACAATTATTTAAGTTTTCTCATCAAGACTATTATGGTAAAACTCTGGCTTTCTGGAAATGTGATTCTAAGTGTGGAAGATGGATGAAGATTTCTTTGACTATCTTTTAATGATTTTGGAGGACAACAATTTTGAAAGACATTATATTTCCTTGACTTCTGAATGTAATGCACTGAATAGAATTCAATCCTTTCCTCAATATGTACAGTAGTTATTATAACACAGTAATGTCCTCAGGCCCCTGTGAAAGCCTCTAAGCCCTGGATTTTTTCTTTTGATGGCAATCCGGGATCTACCTAAGCTGTCATTTCTCACCGCAGTCACCTCCCTGTCAGTTTGGCCACTTGTGGTCATTTCTCCTTGATATCTAATTTGCTGACTAAAGGCATGGACACATTTCTTAATTCATCTTTACATATGCAAGAGTAGCATAATTTCTGCTACTTAAGGTGCTACTATGTTAGAATAATGCATACATATTAACATAGTATGCATAACACTTTTTAAAAAACAAGCTTACTACAACTAAATGTGAAATAATACACAGATGCTGAGTTTGTGAGGCTTGGTTTAATATGTAGACTTAGAGCAGTCTCTGTATACTTTCTAATCCTCAACTATATTCCAGATTAGAATGCCATATGATTGAGATCTGACTTTTCATAAGAGATGAAAAATAAGTGGTAGGTAAATAAAAAACATACAAAATGATTGTACAAACTTTGACCAATTATACAATTTAGTGCTATCATTTTTTTCTTTCTATTTCTAGATACATTTGACCTACTCCAAACAGAAAACTGAGGAATGGACTACCACTGTTATATTTTTTTAGGGAGTTGCTTTACTGGGCACCTTACCACAGCTACTGGCTATGTGATTTTGGACAAATTATTTAACCTCTTTTAACTTCAGGGCAACAGAGAATGAGATGGTTGGATGGCATCACCGACTCAATGGAAATGAATTTGAGTAAACTCTGGGAGATACTGAAGGACAGGGAAGACAGGGAAGCCTGGCGTGCTGTGGTCCATGTGGTTGCAGAGTTGGATACAACTTAGTGACTCAACAACAACAACTTCAGTTTTCTTATCTGAAAATAGTAATGACAAAGCCTTTCTCCCAGTGATCTTCAAAGATCTAAATAATTTCTTTTAAAGCGCTTCCCATAGGTCTGGGCTTTAATAAGCACATGGTGACTTTTATTTTAACAGGTTGTCCATTCTTGGAGTTGCAACAGTGGCACCAACCCCGAGCACGGCCAGGCAATGTGGCTGCAGAGACATTGTTCTCCTGTTTTTGCTGTCTGGCAGATACTGCCTTGCCTCAGTATTGGGTGTTTTCAAACCAAATGTGGCAGCCTAAATTGAAATGAGCTCTTAGTCCTCTATATCTCCTATGTTATAGAAAAATGTATTCTGAAAAATGGAGGAAATGTTAAGGGGTGAAGGAAAGGAAACTTGAAAGAAGACAGGGAATCCAAATCCCTACAATTTATCATAAATGTCATGATCTTAAGCAACTGGCATCTAGAAAATTCCTACATTGACGTCAATTGTGATAGAATTAAAATAGCCCCTGTCAGAAGTAAAAGTGTTAGTGTCAAATTTGTATGCAACTAAAGAGTTGCACACAAAAGTGGATTTTCCTTGAGGAAACACATTCATTTCTCTTAAATTTAAATGAATGAATTCACAATATTCCAGTTTCATTCCCAGTGTTATTTACTACAACAGAATATACTAACATGTTTCTTAAGATAGAGAAATTAAATACTGCAAAATAAATGGGCTATCTTTCAATTAGTATACTTGGGAAATCTACAAAGAACACATATTCCCTAAAAAGGAAGGATTCTTGCCATATAAAAAAATAATGATGAATGAGGTTTTATCATTTCCACTTCAGCTTAACAAATATCTTTTGCCAATACTTTTTCATAGTCTTTCTAATTTAACTATCTCCTTCCTGAATTTAGCCAATTTCTTTTTTATTTCTAGTTAAGTTTATCTGCTATTTAATAATGTTAAGTAACTCAAGTTGTTCTAGACCATTACTGAAGATTTTGTTCTCTAATGTCTTAATGAGATGCATTGCTGACTTTGAATTTTTTCTGAGTAAGGCGTCCTTGATACACAAAAATATATTTGTATCTCAACTCCATTAGAAATCATTTTTACTTTTCCATAACACTTTTATACTGAACTTCTACATTGAGAATTCATCAGTAAAACACATAACACATTAAGAAAATCTTGAATAGCACTTCTCTAAACGACTAACTCTCTTAAATTATATAAACTGAATTACAGCACAAAGTTTAAATATGCTGACATTAATTTAAAGAAAACTATTTAGGGCTTTAAAAACTTTATCTGAAATTTATTTTAATTACTTTTTACATCCCGATTTTAAATTCTTTTCACTAATTTGGAGCTCATTTACTGAAAAATGTGTATCAACAAAATTATGGGCTGATCAAAATCAACTTTTAAAACAGATATAAAAAAACTTTGCAAAATTTATGCCACAATTCTGACACTTGTGGTTCTTCAGGGAATAAAAGAGGAAGTGGTGAGGGAAATCAAAGATATGCAAACTCCAAAGGATGGTGAAGTACAGGGAAGCTTGGTGTGCTGCAGTCCAAAGGGCTGCAGAGTCAGACACCACTTAGTGACTAAACAAGGGCCCTATAGCAGTAACCTTTCGGCCTGAAGGAAACAGAGCTTGCTAACAACTCCTGTACTCTGGGAATCCAGAAAAAAAAATCCCTTAATAAATTCAGTCATCACCTTCTAACATTTCTCTTTTAAAAACAAACTTTTCATGCACTAATTTGATGAGCTAGATGGGTGGAGCTTCCCTAGTAGCTCAGTTGGTGAAGAATCTGTCTGCAGTGCAGGAGACCCAGGTTCGATCCCTGGGTCAGGAAGATCCCCTGGAGAAGCATATGGCAAACCTCTCCAGTATCTTTGCCTGGAAAATCCCATGGACAGAGGAGCCTGGTGGGCTGCAGTCCATGGGGTCGCAAAGAGTTTGGCAGACTGAGCAACTGACACACACACAGTGTGTGGGTGGGATGGGGGGTGGGGTAGGGGTGGGGCAGGAGGGAGGTCTAAGAAGGAGGGAATGTATGTATACATACGGCTGATTCAGTCTGTTGTACAGCAGAAACTAACATTGTAAAGCAATTATACTCCAATAAAAATTACATATACAAAATTAATTTGGCTTTTGCTCCCCAACTTAGAAATTTTTCTTAAAAACTTGTAAAAATTCAGTTTTCTGGGAAATCAACACTTTAACTATTCTACATGTATATCTCTAGTACACTAGAGAGATGTGTAAAAGAAAAAATAATGACCTGGCATATTAATTGTTGAAATCTATAAATACCTGTGCTTTATTATAATACAGATAACAGAGTCAGGTAGCATTTGAAGAGATTAAATATTGCTCTTTCCTTATGCTTGGATGTTTGGTCCTTTTTTATTTCTAGTTTCACTAAAACTTCCTAGGTTAGTTTTCTTTTTTTGGTCCATGATTTCAGGTCTGCTTATATGCTGACATCTTTTGTATTATTATCCACAGTCAAATACTTTATCCTGAACTTCAGAGTTGTATGCACAATCGCCTAAGAAACCTTCTTCTGGATATTGACTGACTCAGTCATTCCATTTTTTTTTTTTTTAAGCATCTACTTTATGTCAGGGTTTGTTCTCAGCACTGGGGATATAGCAATGAACCTAACAGACAATGATCTCTGCCCTCCTAGAGCTTATATCCTACATAGATGATAAGCAAAGCAACTAAGTGAATTTAAGCATTACAGAGAAAACTTAAGGCAAGGAAGGATAAGGGAAGCTTTGAGAAGGTAGTTTTTAAAAAACGCTGCTTTTTTTTTGGTCACTAAGGTGACATTTGCACAAAAACCTGAAGGGAGTTAAGCAAGCATATAGCGATGTGGTAGAAAGGCATTCCAAGAGTCCCACAGGCACTTCAAACCAGATTCCAAACTAAACTTAGTTTTTCCTTGCAAGCCAGCTTCTCTTCCTAGTTTTCCTGTGTCTGAATTATGCCATCATCTCTCCCACCATTAAGAAAAAAAAAAAAACACACTTGAGATTTATCTCTAGACTCGACTCCTTCCATAACTCGGAACAATCTCCATGTCCCATTGATCCTATCTCTCAGTGTCTCCTCATGACTTCTAGTCACTGTACTGCCTTGTTTAGGCCATCGTTTTCCTGTTAAATTTTTCTAGTAAGTTCTCTTAACCTGTCCCCTTGTCTCCAATCTTGCCACCTCCAACCCATTCTTGATGTTGTCAGTGATATTTGTGAAATGCAAAGTTTGTCATGCCATCCTGTTTAAACTTTTCAATGGTTTCTAATGGTCAAACCTACACTTTATTATGGCACGGGAAGAGGGGTGTCAAAGGTGATGAGCACATTTGCCCTGCCTGCCTCCTCTTCCAGATCTTTCCAGGTTTATTATTTTAAGCAAATATGCTGGCTCTGGAAAGTTCCTCCTAAAAGCCACCTCTTACAACAGTGTGTCCTCTTAAAGGTTCTACAAGTTACTCTTATAACAGTGATTTATGTTTCTTTCCTAAATCCAGCTCAGTACTTGATACAAACAGGCACTAAAAAAATGGATAAAATTAAATGTACTGCCTTTAAGAACTGGTGTAAGTATGGTTGTCCCATATCTAAGCTCTAGGCATAATCAAAAGGATTTCTCTTTCCTCAAACCCTAAGAAAACCTTAGAAAGCTGTTTTCAACATGTAATTCAACATATTTTGATACTGAACACAAATAGCCAGTATTATTTGCTTGGAAAACCATCTGATTTGAAACTGAAATAATACTTTCCCAAAGAACAGCTTTTTTCAGGGGAATTTCCATATACACCATTTCATCTGTGTACTTTTGTTTTTTTTTAAAAGCAACACAGAGAATTTCAGTTCCAGTATATAGGAATTGCAGAAATTATGAATCACTTCTCTTAAATATGTGAAGCTGAGCGATCTGGTTAAAAGGATTAAAAAACGTCATTAATAAGTGACTGAAAATAAGCAGACGTAACAGAAAATTAGCTTCACAAAGTTATTCTAGTGGTACCTGGGAGGAAAATAATTCAACTTGAATATAAGGGAGTAATGAAAGTGAAATACAGACAGAAAATTAACAAAATACTTAACATAAACAGGAGGCCAGGAATAGCAAAATATAATTCGATATGCATCATACCTGCAACAAAAGAAAACAAACTGCAAACATCTCATTTATTGAGCCTAGCAAGGGCAGCAATCTGTTTACAACAAGCACCTGGGAATAAACAGAACCTTATAGTACAACACTGTATTAATTTGAGGTATGTTATTGACAGTGTTTTCATTTGTTACCAGTAATTCCTTACTAATGCATAGCAACTGGAATTAAACTGCTGTATGCTTTCCAAAGACCTATGTTTCATTTTGTTTTTTAGAGAACAGTAAAAAAATAATTATTTGAACCAATTTATTTTATTATGTTCCTATCACTATTTTGATATTTACACCTATGTATCTAGGAAGATTTATACTTGATAATGGTATTGGTAAAAAATGTAACTTTAAAAAATACAAATTCTTAAAGATACTTTAGACATAGAAACAGGCTTTCATTTATTTTTATAGATAATTTAATTGAATACTGGTAAGCAGTTTTCCCGAAAGATCTTAAAACTCAAATCTCTTTCTCTATGGCTGGCAACCCTAGGCAGAGATTAACTGGCACAGAGAGAATAAGCCACTGCCTAAATGTTTTATCAGTTTTTATTACACATGGCAATCAACTGGAGATGCTAATATACAGGCAGCAATTCAACAGGTCTAGGGTAGAGTCCTGGATGCTAGTTTCTAACAAGCTCTCAGGGGATGCTGCTGGTTCATGGAAACCACACTTTTGAACAGCAAAGCCTGAATCCAGGGTCTCAGCCTTGTTATCTATTGGAAATCACCTGGGAGCTTTAATAATGATTAAAAAAATACTCTATCACATCTAGGACTGCAAAGCTATTTAGTCTGAGGTCCAGTCTAGGTATTGAGTTTTTACAGTTTCCAAGCTGAGATGAGTTCCCAAGCCCACCTGGGCTTCCCTGGTGGCTCACTACTTAAAAGAGTCTGCCTGCAAAGATCCCTGGGCAGGAAGATCCCCTGGAGAAGGAAACGGCAACCCACTCCAGTATTCTTGCCTGGAGAATCCCACAGATGGAGGAGCCTGGCAGACTACAGTCCATGGGGTCAGAAAGAGTTGGAAACAACTGAACGACTTCACTCACTTCCTTAAGCTAAGATGAAGCTAAATTTGAGAATTTAACATCCTAAAACGTATTGGTTAGATTTACCGTAAGGTTTTCTTTCCTCTGGTTTCTACAACCATGGTTAACAGCTAGGACTAACCTGTACTCGATAGATACTGAGCAAGAGGCCCCAAATCTCCAAATTCTGACTGAAAACACAACGCACTATCAATAAGGTTCTAATATTAAGAATCTTAGTGACTTAATATTTACACTCCTACCAAATTGTTAATAACAGACATTTTATATCTTAAATATCCATAAAGTTACAATGAAATGACAATTTAAATCACTTTAAGAAGTAGATATTTTAAAATGTGCGTTTAAAGTATATGGAGGTGTCTATCCCTAACTACAGGCTTCCCTGATGGCTCAGTGGTAAAGAATCCACCTGCCAACGCAGGAGACCTGAGTTTGATCCCTGGGTCAGGAAGATCCCCTGGAAAAGGAAAATGCAACCCACTCTAGTATTTTTCCCTTGGAAATCCCATGGACAGAGGAGCCTGGCGGGATACAGTCTATGGGGTCACAAGAGTCGGACACCACTTAGCAACTAAACAACCACCACCGCTAACTACAGACAAAAAGGTTCAGGTTAGTTAGGAAGTTTTTTATAAACAATATACAAACTTGGCACATCAACAGAAAGGCTCAGAAGACACAGGAAGGACAAGCAAATTATACTTAGTGTCCTTATTTGAAGCAGGCACCACGGTTCCTGGAGTTACAGACTGAATTATCACTCTTTGTTCATAGGGCTTTCCTATTATTTTACTAAGTTGAGATGTGAAAAATGTTAAGATGTGATTATATTTCAAGGCCCCCTCCTTAATTCTTAAATTGTACACAAAAAATAATGGAAAATATTTTAAACTCTCAGGTATTTGCATAAAGTCCCTAATTACAGTAAACAGCTGGAGTACAAATCAACTGCTATTTACTAGTGATGTGATGGGCTTCCCTGTTGGCTCAGACAGTAAAGAATCTGCCTGCAATGTGGGACCTGGGTTTGATCCCTGGGTTGGGAGGATCCTTGGAGGGGGGCATGGCAACCCACTCCAGTATTCTGGCCTGGAGAATCCCCATGGACAGAGGAGCCTGGTGGGCTATATATAGTCCATGAGGTTGCAGAGTCGGACATGACTGAGCAACTAAGCACAATGATGTGACAAACTTTCTGAGCAGGCTTTCTCATCCCTCCATTAAGAATGTAAATGCACATACAAATTCATGGTAGCATTAACTGTAACTATGATAACCTCCCAAATACATAAATAGTGTGGCAGAGCAAAGAACTCAAGTACAGACTGCACACTGTATCTAGGTTTGCCAATAATTAGCTCTTAATAAGCAAATCCCATACTTAGCCTCATTTTACAAATAAAAGCACCTTGAGTAGGCTATCCTGAGAATCTTTAGCAGATCAAAGCTCTACAACCTAAAAGTAACTAATTAGGTGCTCCTCTAAAATTTATTCTAAACTAGCAAAGAAAAACCCAGCTTATTACTTTTAACGAGATTGGTTTAACAAGTTTCTTAAGAAAAACAGATTTTAAGTTTAGCCTCAGGAGTCTTCTAATTATTATGCAATTATTTAAAATAGCAAATAAATTTAAAAATTAAGAAAAACTGGAATGTGGGGGAAACAGCAAGAAAAAGGATCATGTAACAAGGTGTAAAAATACACTGTGCCAAATTAAAATAAAGAATGTAAACTGAAGATAATGAGATATTAAAAAGCTTTTCCTAAGGAAAACTACGTCAAGGCATGCTGTATGGGATTTTTATGTTCCATCCCAAAGAATATATAGGCATTCTTTTTAAATATACAAAATGTTTCTAAGAGCTGTGAATAACTCATAATTCCAAAATAAAATTATCCCAATTAATAATATATGGAGATTATTTCCTTTTATTGTTCAGTTTGAAAACATGTCCTGCCAACCACAAATCACCTAGTGACCAAATACATGAAAAATCCCTGTAAGAACCACAAAGTGCCATTTTTGCAGCTTTCTTCACAGGATGCTGAGAAAATGTAACAGTGAAGGAGTGAGACACAGGTTGTCTCAATTATTAATTGCAATCATTCATCTTCTTCAGAACTGGAATCATTCTCTTGGTCAGAGAGTTCAGGGACAGGGAAGCGGAGGATGGCAGCTATTCCGGTCAACTGGCTGAGCTGTTCCCCAGACACGTGAAGACTAGAGAATATCCTAACGGTGCCTGCGTTCTCTTTCACGCTGTCCACCAGCCGCACATACCGGCTGCGTGTGGCTACATCCTGGTGCCTGAAGAGCTCATCGCTGATGAGCAGTGTGTCAATTGCCATGGCCTCATTGGCCTTTTCCACCTGCTTGAGTCCATAAAACGCTCGGTCGGGCTCGTGTTGCAACATTTTGTAGAAGTCATCCAACGCCTTTACTTCCCCAGCGGCTTTCGTGTCTGAAAGGCGGCTAGCTACTGTAGGGTCACAAAGAGCCTCCTTCAGGGAGTACTTGTGTCCAGAGGAGGCATGTACCTAGAATCACAATTATAAAAGTTAGACAGAAGAATCTCTTAGGGTATCTGTTAAACTGCCCACAATGACCTCAAGCCAAAAACAATGCTAAGGTTTTATATATTTAAGAATTTAAACCAAGTTTATTACATAAAATCTCTAGCCGCTTAACAGGTTTCTTTTCACTGCATTATCCAATTCACAATCCCAGCCAAGTTAAACCCTTTTTTCCTCTTGTACTACTCTGAGTTCTAAAACTTTAGGAGTAGTTTAAGCAAACCCCTCTGCCCATGCTTAATTATCCCTGGGTAAGACTGTTTTACCTGAAGGAATTTGGACCGGTTTTCCAGGATTAATTTGTTGTCGGTCTTCACTGCCTGTTGAAACATGTAGTCGCAGAACTGCTCCCTCACAAATCCTGGGCTGGCCACTAGGACGCACTTTACAACATCGAAGTGTATGTGGCGCTGGATGGCCTGGACCACTTGTTCATAGAACCGCTCCAAGGCCCGGTCGTGCTGCGAGCAGTTGCCTTTCCGTTTCCGAGGGATGTTCACTTCCACCTTGGCCCGAGTGAGGGTCATGCTGGGAGTGACTAAGCAGATATGGGCGAGGCCCTCCTGCATGACCACAGCCGCCACATCGGCGCTCCAGGCTGGGTCACAGGCTTGCTCAATGCGCTCCAGAACCACACTGTCCCACTGTTTTTTGGCCAGGGTGAACTGGCGGTTGGGCTCCAGCTCGATGGTGTGGTAAGCCCCCATCTTGACATACTCATTCTCCTGGATGTTGGTCCCCTTGACCCGCAGCTGGCAGGCTTGGGAGTCGAAATCGATGGCCTCCACACAGAGAGTGAGGGTCGTGCGGACCCGGTTGCTCCCCACGCTGCCGGTGGAGGACTCGGTCTGCACCTTGCGGATGGTGGAAGCGCGCAGGCTGTCGCCCACCTGCACTAGATTGTAGGTGTGCCACATGTCCTCGGGTTCCTCGGGAACCAGGGTCACCTGGCCCGCATTGTCTTTCTCAATGTCCTTCCTCACGAGCTTCATGACCCTGGCGGGGGCTCACTGCCAAAACAAGAGGAACCGAGGGGGTCCCCACGGGAAAAGGAATCGGGAAGGGAAAGAAAGTCTAGGCCGGGAAGGGGGCGGGGCCCGGTTCCTACAGGCACCTGCCTCGCGAGAAGGAAACACGTTATATCCGACTTTTGCGGCTGGGGGGGGTGGGGCACTTACTCTAGCCCTTCCTTTTCGTAGTCTCGAGGCGCGCCGCGCAAAATCGGCTCGAGAGACACGGCTGCGAACACCTTCCTCTCCGCGGTTCCGGCTGCTGTACCGACCGAGGCTGATGCAACCAGGGCGCATGCGCAGCCCGCGTCCTGCCTCCCGGCGCACGGCTTACGTCCCCAAGGAGGAGGCGGGGCCGCAGCTTGCGCGTGCGCAGGCGCGCTAAGCCCGGAGGTGTTTCCCGAAGAATAAACCACCTAAGGGAAGCACACGGAGTCTTTGGTGGCGAGTCTTTGGTATTAGTGCGGAACTTGGACTTCCTAAGTTTTTTCTTCCACCCCTGTTTGTGAAGAATCTGGGGAGTTGTGAGTGCAAATATATATATATCTATATTTTAAGCTGTATGCTACACCTTCTCCCTATGGATAATTCTAGTTACGGAAAAGTAATAACTTACGGAAAAGTAAAAGGGTCCTGAAAAGTGCACACTTGGCACCAAGGCCAAACTGCGCCCCGCCTTGCTCCTGCCTCATCCGCACTCAGACGGTGCACCCTTTTTGGAGCTGCTCAGTCCGGAAACTGTTTCTTAAGAACGTCTGCTCACGGGGCATCTGGACTGAGTAACGTGCCCAGCTGTTTTCTGCTCTCAGTTGACCAAGTCCGCACGATCTGATTAACCCAGATGTTAGAACACGGGTCCCAGAGAGAGAAGAAACCATCTGTGGAATTTACCCCTGGATGGACCTCTCAGTTGCTTTGATCTGAAGTCCTGAGAACCCCAGAAGTCAAGGTTGGCAGTCTCAGCTTTCCGCTGCTCAGCAGCCTGTGAAATGTTTACGGTAGGGGTTGGGTCTCAACAGTTTAGCACCGGATCTTCATTGTCAAAGCTGAGCTGAGAGCCCAGGACTGGGGAAGTGGAGGAAGGACTGATTTACCCTGACTGAACAGCTGCAGAATTCATTTGAAAGAAAATTCTTAAGTCACTTAACATTTTGGGATGAAGGAGAGGCGGGGGTAGTTTGAAAGGTGGGAACTGCCTCTTAAAAGGACCAGTGAATCGAAAAAACCCACCAAATTTTTGAGAGTTAAGATGGCTTGGAGGGCAGAGGGCACAAATCTTCCCCATTCTCCTTTCTATGTTATTGAGTAAGGCATTGGAAGGGAAACTTAACCACCCTAAACTGTAAGACTGGGATGAAAGGACGTAATATGACTTTGGCACAAATCTTGATACCCAAATCTCAATTAACTTCCTCAAAGGTTGTCAGGGGCAAACACAAAGGTCCCCTCCAAAACTCTAGTGCAAATTAGAACAGTTTTTTGTTTTTTGGGTTTTTTTTGGTGGGATCTCCTCTCCCTTGCCCTTTTTGTACCTCCTTTCGTCACCTTCTATCAGACTGAGTGCCCTCCCAAAGTTCCTAACTCAAACTGCCTTCTTCTTCCAGAACTCAACAACTTTACATTGAACAAGGAACTGATTACACTAAAGTGTGAGTATGGCTTTTGTCTCCAACAGACATGTATCTTTTTAAAAGGTGCTTGTTAAGCTTGAAGAATTCTTAACTGATTGTGTGTGTGTGTGAGAGAGAGAGAGAGCGAGAGAGAGAGAGAGAGATCGGTAAAGAAGGAGGAGGAGATGCTTTGAGATGCTCCTTGGTCACCTTTTTAAGTATAATCATCCCCCCTCTTGAAAATCTGTCAAGGATCAAAAACCACAGTGATAGGTACACAGGGCCCTTAATACATGTTAGGTTTTTATTGAAGAGCTATCACTTCTTGAATATTCACCAGGTACATTCCTATGGTTTTTCCAGTTCTTATCTATAAGGTAAATACTTGTTATTCTCATACATAAATGAAGAAAATGAATTAGAGAGGTTAAGGAATGTATTCAAGTCACATAACCAGTATTCAAATCCAGGCCTGCTTAATTCCACACTCATTCTACCAACACAAATCTAAATTTATGGACGCTTGAAATCATCTCCTAAACCCTGAAGGTTATGTGTAGTTGTTCAGTCGCTCAGTCATGTCCGACTCTTTGGGACCCCATGGACTGCAGCACATCAGGCTTCCCTCTCATCCACTGTCTCCTGGACTTTGCTCAAATTTATGTTCATTAAGTCACTGATGCTATCTAACTATCTCATCCTCTCCTGTCATTTCCTCGTAACTCTCACCTTTGTCAGTTAAAATAAGACTCACAGCTTAGGAGTCAACCTGGGGCACTGAAAGGAAGGTTCCTTCCTTGCTCTTTTATTACTAAAACAAAAAGGTCCTTATATTCTTTTCAACATAATTTTCCTTCTGCCTGGCCTTGGTCACCATTGTAATTCTTGGGAAAGATCAAATATCACCTTAGAAAAATAAATATATATTTCTACATTGCAAATCAATGGTAAACCTCTGTTGACTGTTGATTCTGTGGTTCTTCTTTTTTTAAATTATGAGACATACTGCTTTGGGTTGTCTTTTAAAATATAAATGTGATTCAGTGACTGAACATACTACAAAACTTTCGTAGAAATGTTATTTGATCTGAAATGTCCGTAACAGAATTTTTTTTTTTTTTAGTAATCTGAGCTTGTTGTTGAATGATCAGATGTTTTTCTCCCAGATTTTGCGTTATAACTTAGTCTTTCTAGGTCAGTCATCACAGTTCTGAGTTATTTGGGGGTTCTCATTCTCTGTTAAAATCCAAATTCCCTGAAATTCAAGGCTTCCAAGACATGACTTTACAAATTTTATTTCCCTGTACCTGCTTCAGCCCCCTAAATTCCTCAATGGGAGCAGTCTTTGTTCCCTGTACATCCTGGCAACTTTCTACTTTGCTGCCTTAGCTCTTATCTTTATAAAATGTCACTTTCTCTCACCCGTACTTCCATAAATCCTACTTATCATTAAACTTAAATGTTACCTTCAAGTTGAAACCATGAGTTCTATTAGTTGGGTACATATCTTTTCTTTCTTACTGAACTCTGGATGGGTTCATCCTTGCATCCCTCCACTGTCCCATGAAAAGTCCCCTTGCACCCAGTAGGCACTCATATATGGATGACGAGCTGAGTGGATCGGATAAAAAAATGTAGCAACTATATTTATTATTATACTATACTATATACACTCTCTCTATATATGCTATATATATTATATTATTACAGATACTTCTTAAGACACTGATATTATTAACTATAGCTCACCTGGTTTACAAAATAATTCCCATTATTTTCATACTTCTATGATTATAGTAGTTATATAACATATAGGAGTATAGACTATTTTCAGTCTTTAAGTAAGCAAAATCATGAGGAAAAAAAACAAAATTTAACTAGGTTTCTTTAAATACTAATTTTATACTTATTTATTGGCTCTTTGAAGATAGAAATCTTTGTATCAGTAACTTTAATTATATCTATTTTTCCTATAAACTTTTATTTATATTAATCTCTCCAGAAAAAAGAGAAGTCAGTGTTGTTGCTTCCAAAAGCTTTCAATTTGTTGTTGTTGATATACTTCCAATGTCTCAGAAAGACAGTTGGGCTAGAAGTCAAGTATCCTGGGTTGTAATTCTTACACTGTCAATTGTTTTTACTATAATTTCTGGCACCACTTACTCTCTTTGAAACTGAACTTCTTTTACTTAGGAACTGAGGAAATTGAATTCAGTAATTAAAATTGTTTTAATCGTGAAACCTATTCTGCAATGGTATTTTTAAAAAACTAAAACACTGCCCATAATCTGACCCTGAAACATTTATTTTCAGTTTTGAATCTGATTCTTCTAAGGTCAATTTTAGTGGTAAAAGACCAATACTAATTTTAATGTTTGCATGTCAAGAGTCAGCGGACCTGAGTTATGGTCTTGTCTAGCTAGATTTTAGCAACTTTAGATAAGTTCCCAATCTCTATAAACCTAAACTTTTTCACTGTAAATTATAAATAAGACTGTCTGCCTCTCGCATTCACTATCCCTGAGAAGGTTTTAATGAGATTATGATACTTTGAAAATTGTGAAACTCTATAGACATGTAAGGTATTGTTGTAAATTTCTAAGAATACCTGGCTTGAAAATAGAGATTTGGCTCAGACAAAGCAAGGAGCAAGGACTCACTTTAACATGATCACAGTTATTCAGCCTTGAAAAATAACTGGTTCAGTAGAGTTGAATGATGGATGACCTGTTGGGTGTATTTATGTATACTACTTACTACCTCCTTTCCAGGGAAACCTTAGGTTACTCCTACTGCAGGAGATGGCTCATGTACCTCGTGATGAACTGATTACAATCCTTCCTATTATAATAACGTTAGAAATGATTTGTGTGATAGCAGCAGGGCTAATGGGCTGTCTTGTTTGAATATTCTGTACTTAGCACAGTGACCCTTAAATAGTAGAATCTGTATACATTTTCTTGTATCCATCTTCTATTTTTTGCAAAGGTTACTCTCCAACAACACAAACCTAATATTTTCCTTTCTCTGCTTTGGGGGCTTTTCTCATTATTGCTTCTTTGCTTGTCTATTACTTCTTTCAGACTCTGAGCTTCTTAAGGGCAGACACTACCTTTTATTGTGTTCCTTTGTATCTCTTTTCATGTGTTCATAATTATATGAGAGAATGAGTGGTTATTAGCTCTACTTTAATTCAGAGTTTTTAACTTGTCTGTCACTGACATCTTAAAAGTATGAAATCACATTCTGTTTTATAATGTTACTAATAGTTTGAAAGGAAGATTTCTGTTAAGATAAGTTTTTATAAACCTATTTCATTTTTTTGAGCTATCTATGCATGGATAAGAAAATGATTAATTTTAAATATATCTTAATGAGAAAAAAGTCTTAAAATGTTATAAAATAAACTATGATGACAATATTACACTTGGTTTGGAAAATGATCTTTACTGAATAAACAGCCAGCACTCTTATATAAATTTCTAGTGATGATTGCAATAGTTATTTAAGAGAGAATGTGCTAAAAAAAAAGAGAGAGAATGTGCTAACCTTAGATTGTACAAAGATGCCTATGTGACCTCCACAAGCAAAGTTAGTGGTTGACTGGGAGGATTATTCAGCTAATTCAAGTAAAATGGTAAAAGTGAAAAGGGGAAAGTGTTTTGTTTTGCTTTAAGGAACTTGCTATACTCACTATCTAAATTTCCTGTGATTAAAAATACTTACTTGCAATTGTCACAAAACAATATAAAGCCTCCTACTAAATAAATAATCTTATCAACAAAAATGTGTGGGAGAGTATATTCCTGTTTGTATGAATCTCTATATAATGTAGGATTATTTTATTAAAATATTACAATAAAATATGTAGTTTTAGCAACTGGTCAATACCTTTGAATTTTCAAACTATAGTACTTGGAAAACTAAAAGTATATAGTTAAAGAGAAAATTTTGAAAAGCACATTTGTAAGTTGTATTAGGAGTATAGGATTTATAATAAAATATGCAGATCATTCATCTTAATCATTTGAGGTTCTAATGTGATTGATTTAGGTATCCTATTCAAATTTAAGAATTTTCATTTATTTTAGCAGGTCTCAGTTCATACCAAAAAAAATATGTCTTCACTGCTTTTACTATCTGAATTATAATGATTTTTCAAAGATTTCTCACTTATTTTGTTTATAGAGCTCTACCATTTTTATAAAGCAATATTAATGTTTTGCACATAAAGTGAGTTCTTAATTCCAACCAGTGCATATATTTTAATTGCCTTTTAAGATTTAGTTGACTTTTTAATTTTCCTTTTAAGTTAGAAAAGACATTTGATAAAAAATTAGGTCCCGTCAAATATACTTGGTCCTGGTACTAACCACTGATATGAAAGAATATTACAGATATTAAAGCCTGCCAGAACTAGAGTTACTGATCCTGTGACCTGGAACATTTTTGAATTATTTTATTGTCACTTTTCTCCCTAAGCTTTCTCTTAAAGGTAGAGTATTCACAGGAAGCTCTGTTATTGGGAGCTGGTGAGGTTGCTGGTGTCAGAGGAGCAATTATTCCTTGAATCAAATTTGGCCCTGGAAGAGAACTAAAAGGAGGACAGTGTTCATATGTTTGTATCTAGGAGTGTGTTTGGAATCTTATGATGCAGTTTTTAAACATGTGATAGAAAATTGCATGTAGATATGCTGCATGTTATTTATTATAATTTTCAGATGTATATATTTCAACATTTTAACATCTCTTGAAACTAGCAGGCATCTGTAGGTTCAGCAATTATAATTAGATTGGCAGTACTTTTCTTTCTTAATAGTACCTAAAATACTGGTGCCTCAGTCACTTGATGGTGATTTCATTCAACTAGATATAAATATGGATAGATAGAAATAGATAGAATATTCCTGATATAACTAAAAGAGACAACTTGACTCCTTTATTGTTTTATGAGTTTGTTTGTAGTCTGTTCCTTTGTGACTCATTCAGTAGCAAATTTTCAAGTACCTATTATTCATAGACGGTAGGGATAATAAACAAAGACCCTATTCTCAACGGAGCATACACTACTCTGGGAAAACAGACAACTTGATGTTTAATTTTAATATGCTGTATATTATAGAAGCAAAGGTGCTAGAGGCATACAAGGATCTGGGGGAGGGGGTTCAGTCTACTCCAGTGGCTTCATGGAAATAATGTTCACATGGGGACTTGAGGATCAGTAGCACCGTAACTGCGTATGCAAAGACCTGGAGATTTCAGAGGAGCTGGCACAATGGAGGAGCTGAAAGAAGCTCAGTAATCATAAAGACAGGAATATATTCAGTTCATTTACATCTGTTGATATTCTACTGTACTTGCTTTGAGAGTGAATACAACTCTCCAGTCAGGGACCACTCTGAATTGGCAATGTATTCTGACTTTAGCATTGTGACAATGATTCCAAATATTTTTCATCTCAAATTTTTAACAAGAATTCAGATATACTATATTGTATTTCATACAACAGAAGAGCAGTGTAGGTAAAGAATAGCATTTTGATGCCTAGTTTTCTGAATATATTTAAAACATGAGCTCCTTTATTTTATAAATTAGTTAAGGGGCATATTAAAATTCAGCCAGTTCTACATCTAATGGGATGTTTGTTGGGTTGAGGTGTTGGAACCCAGGCAGAGGAGCATCCATCTAAGGGAGTAAGATCAACAGTTATAAGCTGTGGCCCTAGAGCTCATGCATCAAAATAACAGCATGAGAGCAGGGAAGAAAAGTCAGCAAGCTAGTTTGGCATGTATATTTTATTGCTACCGTTACTGCCCATTTATTAAACAAATGAACAAAAGTCCTCTGAATTTATTGCTGACTTTACAGACTTCATAATGACTTAAATATTTTCACTATTTTCAGCAGTTCCTGACAATCCATTGTATGTCATTGGAGGTCATTTCTTTGTTATAAGTAAGTGGCTGACTTCCTTCCATATCCAGCCATTAGCTCACTGGACTTCTTTTAGAATAGGAAATCTTGCCTGTGAAAAAAATCATAAAAGAAGACACCTGCTTGTAGTCTAGCTGAAATGTTTCTATGGAGGAAAGATACACAACTCAATTAGGGATAATTCTGTGTTTGTATTTTTAATAACCAGAGATTATAATTTTTTGAGTTATAATTTGAGTAATTTTGAGTTATAATGAGTCTTATTTGAGTTATAATTAATGTAGGAAGGGACATCATCTAATTTCACTATATACCTAAAAGTCATGGAAAACAGACCCACTTCACCATTAATCAGATCCTTATCAAAGTCTTTTAGACAATTAGACTTGGATTTAACATTAGAGGGTTGAGCAAGAGGGAAATGGATTTAGATTTAGACAGCAAATTGTTGTTGTTATTCAGTCCCAAAGTCATGTCTGACTCTGCGACTCCATGGACTGCAGCACGCCAGGCTCCCCTGTCTATCACTATCTCTTCGAGTTTGCTCAGATTCATGGGCACTGAGTTGGTGATGCTATCTAACCATCTCATCCTCTGTCGTCCCCTTCTTTTGCCTTCAGTATTTCCCAGCATCATGGTCTTTGCCAAAATGGTATATTATTTCAGAACATGAGGGATCTGAATAGAGTATAGGCTTTGCCATTTATTCATTGTGTGACTTTAGTCAAATTAGTCTCTTAGTTTCTTCATCTGTAAAATATGAATAATAGTTCCAGAATGTCCCCTTTTTGACACTGAAATGTAGTATGTGCAAAATTCTTGGCATAGGGCCTCATATCTAATACATTATCAAAAACTATGTGCCTTTCAGCAATTAGTTGTGCTGGCTCTTCTCTGTTATTGTCTTGATCTTTGTCCCCTGGGAGTTTGAATTTTGCCATTTGGACATGACCAGTGGGAGAGCTGGGCAAGGCGCTGGGGGTAGGAGGAAAAGGCAGGGTGTTCACTTCCCCCACTTTCTCCCTGCTGGGCTTCAGCTTTGGCACGAGCTGCATTCTGCGGCTGTGGCCACAGCTCCTGTCCAGTGGCGCCCCCTCCCATAGCCAGAGGTCACGGTCAAGCTGACATTGCTGCCCCGTCAGGCCTGGGAACAGCTGGGGCTTTTCATCTCATGTTGCTTCAGGTGCTCTCTTCCTACTTGTTCCTGCTTGTTCTACGTGTTCCACCAACTTTTGTCAATTCCTTTCTGTTTCTGCAAACAGTCCCTTAAGTCAGTTTTCTTCAGCTAAATCCTTTATATGTGCCACTAGTTCTTTTGCTGGGACTTTGACATATTTAAAGTAACGATAAAGACTTTAGACATAGAGAAGGGCATCTTTCTTGATGCATCATGTTTAAATGTTGAGAAAAGTTAATACAAGATAGTCCTAAATATAATGGGAAGTTTACTGAGGTGGTTTATTAGAGAGATGGTTGTTGTGATGTAAACCCAGCTTTGAAGACTGGAGAGAGTTTGTTTAGAGGGCAGGGGGTGGTAAGAAAGAAGGGTGGAACGCTTTTCTAGATGCGTAAAATAGTGTCATATGCACAGTAGCAAAATAAGCATGAGGACTAATGGGGGAAATAAGGAAATGTGACTGGCTGTCATGACTGGCAGTTTATGTTCAGAGGTTTTGGTAGGCAGAATAATGGTCTTTCATATATCTTCATTTCCTAATCCCTGGAACTTGCAAATGTATCACTATATATGGCAAAAAGGATTTGGTATATATGATTAAATTAAGAATCTTGAGCTGGGGAGATTATCCTGGATTATTCAGGGGAGCCCAGCATAATTAGCATTTTTATATGAGGAAAGAAATAGGGTCAGCATCAGAGATGAAGATGTGATGAAGCAGCAGTCACAGGAAAGATTTGAAGATGCTACTTTACTGGCTTTGAAGATGGAGGATGTAGCTACAAGCCAAGGAATGCAGATTGCCTTTGCAATCTGGAAAAGGTAAGGAAATGGATTCTCCCCTAGAACCTCCAGAAAAAAGGCAGCCCTGCCAACATCTTGATTTTAGTCCAGGGAGACTTCTGACCCATATAACTATAAGTGGTAAATTTGTCTTGTTTTAAGCCAGTAAATCTGAGGCAATCTGTTATGACAGCGATAGGAAACTGATAAAAGGCACAGTAGGAGACAGAGGGTAGTGGATTAAGGCAGACCCTGAAAGGTTGGTTGAGAATTGTGGATTTTATCTTATGTATAACATAGAGCCACCAAAGGTTTTTGGCTAAAGACTAAGGTATGATAAAAACTATGTATTAGGAAGATTAAATTAGAGGTTAAGTTCAGACTGAAGACTAGAAGATGAGTTCTATAGTACTGTGCATGGGTGGGTATGGTGATAAGACCCCAGATTCTGTGGATTCTGTGGACTCTGGATTGATGAGAAGTTTGTAAGGAAGCTGACAACATGATGACTGACAGGATAACCAACAGAGGAAAAGAAGACATCAAATTTTAGATCCTTCTGTTATGCTGTGAAATGGGCATAAATATAGCACATAAGAAGGCTTCCCAGTTGGCTCAATGGTAAACAATCTGCCTGCCAATGCAGGAGACCCAGGTTCTATCACTGGGTCAGAAGATCCGCTGGAGAAGAAAATGGCAACCTACTCCAGTACTGTTGCCTGGGAAACCCCATGGGCAGAGGAGCCTGGTGGGCTACAGTTCATGGGGTCATAAAGGAATCGGACATGGCTTAATGACTAAACAACAACAACATAGCACATATGAGGAACCTGTTGATTCTTAGATAATAACTTTAAATTTTAATATGGTTGAATAATATATATATATATAAAAATATATAATATATACACACAAAAGAGAATTAAATGTAATTTAGAAATGTGTATGCATTATTTTCCTTTAACCCCCTTACTGGTTTTAACAAGGTTCTCCAGGGGATGTTCCCCACTCAGGGATTGAACCTGGGTCTCCTGCATTGTAGGCAGATTCTTTACTGTCTGAACCACCAGGGAAGCCCTTCATGCATTATTTTCCTTTAAGTCCTTTCTTGGATTTAGCAAGGTTTATTACCCACAGTGGGCTTCCCAGGTGGCACTAGTGGTAAAGAGTGCAGGAGACATAAGAGATGCAGGTTTGATCCCTGGGTTGGGAAGATCCCCTGGAAGAGAGCATAGCAACCCACTCTAGTATTCTTGCCTGGAGAATCCCATGGATAGAGGAGTCTGGTGGGCTTATAGTCTGTAGGGTCACAGAGTTGGATGCTACTGAAGCGATTTAGCACATATGCATGCATTACCCCCAACAATTGCAGAAAACCAACAGTATACAAACACAGCTGTTTTAGGCATAAGGAAATAAAGTAGTTGAATATATATATTCTATATGAAACTGTAATTTACTTTTATTTTTTTGCGTTTCATTCTTTTCAGAGGATTTGCAAACCTCGTTTGATTACTTCTACACTGAAAGTCTCTCAGTCGTGTCCATCTCTTTGCGACCCCATGGACCTGTAGCCTGCCAGGGTCCTCTGTCCATGGAATTCTCCAGATCGAACCCAGGTCTCCCCCATTGCAGATGGATTTTTTATTGTCTGAGCTACCAGAGAAACCCAAGAATACTGGAGTGGGTAGCCTATCCCTTCTCCAGGGGAACTTCCAGAGCCAGGAATTGAACAGGGGTCTCCTGCATTCCAGGCAGATTCTTTACCAGATGAGCTACCAGGGAAACCTATTTCTAAATTAGTGACTGCTTATTCAGTAACATGAGAAAGGTACAACTTGAGTACTTAGTAAAACATTCAAATTTTGCACAACAACAACAAGGTGCAAACAGCTTCCAAAAACATTGAGTTGGAGAGGAATCATAGGTCAAATGGGCTTCCCTGGTGGCGCTAGTGGTAAAGAACCCGCCCGCCAATGCAGGAGGCAGTAAGACACTTGGGATGGATCCCTGGGTCGGGAAGATCACCTGGAGTAGAGTATGGCAATCCACTCCAGTATTCTTGGAACATCCCATGGACAGAGAAGCCTGGCAGGCTACAGTCCATAGTGTTGTATAGAATTGGACATGACTTGACATGCATGCACACATAGCTCAAACACGTGTAAAGGATAGTGACAGTGGCTTACACGGTCAGCCATTCACTGACTGTAAAGCTCTTCAGAAGTTGACGCTATTTGGATTATTGGCCCTTTTCACACAACGCTTCAGCCATCTGCCTTCTCTTTCTTTCACCCTTGCAACTTTTCCTGCTCAGTCAGTAACTGGTAGAAAAGAGCTATCCATCAGTTAATGATTTGGAAAATCTTAGAAAAGGCTTTGATTCAACCTCCCCCCCCCCCAAATTGAGTTTAAGCTTGCATCTCCAAGCAAGCCTAAGATGTGCTTAAGCATCTTCTAAAAGATACCTATTTATGCACAAGTAACAATATTTTGTATTTTAAAAATTATTCTGCTAATTCTCAAAGTAAATGTTCACGACTTCCTCAATTTAAATATGTTCCTTTTCCTGGGTGCTAACACAGAAACAACATTTCGGCACAAGAGACAACTTTGCCTTGCATTCTTCTCTTTCCTCCTCTGTAGCACAAACTATCTTGAGTATATAACAGCAAGAAAATGAATAATGTCCACTCTTGAGCAACCTGAAAGTAGAAACTCTACACACAAACACGAAAAAGGAAAGTAGAAGCCATTAGCAAAGTCCTAAAATACCATGCATATTGTCAAAAACAACTTTAATTTGAAAAGTCAATTCCACCTTGTAAAGTTTTCAGCACCGCTACCCCCATCATTGAGGCGGAGGGTTTTGAAACAATTTCAGAAGTAATTCACACCGAGAAACCAACGCAGAAAACTGCTTTCAGAGCTCCAACCTGCCCGGACTACCTGGGGCGCCCGAAAGTGGATCCGCGCTCCCTTCACCACTCCGGGCCGAAGCTCTGCGCGCCTCCCTCCCGGAGTCCCGCGCTCAGGAGATGCTCGGAGAAAAGCAGGGTCACTCACCGGAGAGGAGCCAGCAGTAGGCGACAGCGACCCCTGGGCTGGCGCGGCGCCGGGGGTCCATGACTGGAGTGGGCGCAGCGCCCCGGGGACGCGCGGGATCGGAGGCGAGGACTCGGCGGGACCGCGCGCAGGAGCCGCGTTGCTCGCCGCCGGGGGTCTCAGTCGCTGGCGGGTCGGCCCCGGCGCCCGGGGAGCAGCGGGGCGATTTCCTGTGTTTTCCACCAGTGCCTCTAAGTTCGGTTCACGCTACTCGCCTCGCAGAATTGCCACATCGCCCCCCCTCTTCGTGCTCTGAAATCCCACTGGCAGCCTCCCAGGCTCTGTCTGAGACATGGACAAATAAAGCCAGCTTCGCGGGTCCTTGTTTAGGCTAAAGTCCACGAGCTGCGAAGCAAACCTTAAAGGGACATCTGCCTTTCATTGAGAGGGTGACTCCGCTCCCGGCGCCAACTCCCTAAGGTGGTAGGAACGCGGGCGAGGGCCGGACCTTGCGGGGGTGTCGTTAGCCCAGTGGCTCCGCCTTCGCACCCCGCGCTTCTCCCGGGGTCTGCGCACCCAGGCGCTTTCAAAGTGCCGGCGCTCCTCGGCCAGTAAGGGGAGGGGGGGCGGCTTTCCTGGGGTCCGATTGCGCAGAAGGGATCAGTCCGTCTCTGAAAGTGAGCGACTTTGGTTGCCGCGCGTCTCTCCTGCGAGCACTTGAACTTCGCTGTCCAGCCCTTTTGCACTCAAAGGGGGTGGGGGCGTCCACCCCGACACGCCCCTCTGAGGGCTTGGCTTGCCGTAATCAGGGTTTGCTTCCTTTCTGCTGATTCGTGGTCACAGGGAGGCTTTTCTTTGGGAAAACTGATAGCTAGAGGAGAGGAGAGCTAAGACTGGGAGAAAAAGGGAAAGAGAGAAATGCAAGAGGGAATCTAGAGGGGAAGGAAGGGAGGAAAACAGTCTCGTTAAAAATGGAATGTGTGTGGGCTATTTGTTTAATCTCAATTAGGATGTTTGTACACTGGAAATTGAACCAAAGAAAGAATTTAGGGCACTGCTTTATTTCTTGTTGCTACAGACTTTTATAAATAAGAATGAATTAATTTGAGTGCATGTTATTTACTCCACATAGGAGTTTGCAGTGCTTCTCTCGTTGAGTTGTACATCCTTTGAGTCAAGAGCCACATCTGCATGGTAACTTCACCAAATACTTGCTGTATTTAAATCATTTATGTTTTAATGGTTTTGAGAATTTCAAAGAAGAGGAAGTAATGGGTGAGTAGACTTGTATTTACAGGTGTAGTGTGTGTGCACTCTCAGTGGCTCAGTCATTTCTGACTCTGTGACCCCAAGGAGTGTAACCCGACAAGTTCTTCTGTTCATGGAATTTTCCAGGCAAGAATACTGAAGTAGGTTGCCATTTCCTCCTCCAGAGGATCTTCTTGACTCAGGGATCAAACTCCCATCTCCTGCATTGGCAGGTGGATACTTGACCACTGACCTACGTGGGAAGCCCCTTACAGGCGGCAGAGGGACTCAATTATATGCAACTCTACTGGATTGGATTCAGTGTAACTACTAATTGAATATTTCTGTCTAGCAGGACTAGAGTTAGGCAAGACAAGAGTGCCACCCAAAGGAGGACTTATTGCCTGGAGTACAGTACCGGTGACACAGTACAGAGAATCTAAGGAAGGGTGGGGAGAAAGCCACAAGGATGATGGAATGGACTGCCAAATAGAAGATCGCAAGGATAAATGTTGGAGAAGATGAAATTTAAGAAGTTTAATGAAGATAAAAAATTGGGTGGGTAGAGGTGAGATGTTGATGTCTATCACATCTCAGAAAGGGACTTATCAGCCAAAGAATTTCTCTTCTAATTTATGAATATGAAGTGATTCATTTCTTAGTAAGTATGTTTAAAAATCCTGTAAGTCTGTAAAAAATTACATTGTATTGGACCATAGTCAAACCTACTAGGCAGTACTTGGGCTCCTTTGCATGCAAGCCTACTAAGTCGCATAGTCATGTCCAATTCTTTGCAACCCTATGGACTGTAGCCCGCCAGACTCCTCTGTCCGTGGGAGTTTCCAGGCAAGAATACTGGAGTGGGTTGTCATGCCTTCTCCAGGGGATCTTCCAGACCCAGGGATCGAACCCAACTCTCCTAAGTCTCCTGCGTTGGCAGACGGGTCCTTACCACTAGCGCTACCTGGGAAGCTACTTTGCCTGTATTCAATGCTCTCAGTATCACACTTTGACTTTCTAATCTCTCATTTTTGTTAACTTGATATTATCAACCTATTTCCTTCCTCTTTCTGGAAAAGTTCTGCCACAGAATGCCTTTCCTGTGTATATCTCACTTCTCTGTAGTTTCACCTGCATCTTATGCTTCTCACCATGACCCAAAGGGCTTTGCAGTATAATCGGTAAATTCTAATTAATTGATTTCTGCTTAGACTTTAAGGCTTCCCTGTGGCTCAAATGGTAATGAATCTGCCCGAAATGCGGGAGACCTGGGTTTGACCCCTGGGTTGGGAGATCCCCTGGAGAAGGGAATGGCAACCCACTCCAGTATTCTTGCCTGGAGAATTCCATGGACAGAGGAGCCTGGTGGGCTATAGCGCATGGGGTCCCAAACAGTCCAAGATGACTGAGCAACTGACACTTTCACTTAGATGTTAACAAATCATAATAAATATTTTCCCAAAAATATTTCTACAAATTGCTCAGTTTTCAAACACAGATAATAATAGTGTAAGTGGTCCATATAATCAAAGCTGTGGTTTTTCCAGTAGTCAGGTACAGATGTGAGAGTTGGATCGTAAAGAAGGCTGAGCTCCATAGAAGTGATGCTTTCAAACTGTGGTGCTGGAGAAGATTCTTGAGAGCCCCTGGATTGCAAGGAGATCAAACCAGTCAATCCTAAAGGAAATCAACTCTGAATATTCATTGGAAGGACTGTTGCTGAAGCTGAAGCTCCAATACCTTGGCTACCTGATGCAAAGAGCTGACTCTTTGGAAAAGACCCTGATGCTGGGAAAGATTTAAGGGAAAAGGGGGCCACAGAGGATGGGATAGTTAGATTTCATCACCAACTCAATGGATGTGAATTTGAGCAAACTATGAGAGATAGTAGAGGATAGAGGAGCCTAGCATACTACAGTTCAAGAAGTTTCAAAGAGTCAGACATGATTTAGTGACTGAACAGCAACAAAATATTTGTGTGTCTGTGTGCATATAGGTATACACACACATATACATATGCATGTACGTATATGAAATTGTAGAAAATTGCAATATATTCAATTAGAAAAAAATGAAAAGAGAAATTCTAAAATTATAATTGAGCCTATAGTTACTGAGAACTTTACCTTTCTTTGGGGCGGGGTGTTAATAAATACTTTGAATGTAAATATTTAAAAAATCTCCTCTAGGATTTACAGAATAATGGTGATAAACACCACTACCAGTGCTGTGGTTTTTGAAGTTATTTTTCATATATGTTATGAATCTTGTAGCTGTTTTTATCAGTCTTCTTCGTGTCAGGTTAATGCAGATGCAGAGAGTGAGGAAACAGCTATTGCTGGAGAAGTTAATTTAGAATAAGTGTTCATATCCTAAATTTCAATACTTCTAAACAAAAATCAATGTCAGAAAAGCTACTTTCTTAACCAGTTTATCCTAACTAACAGAAAGACATGCCACTGATTGAATTGAGGCTTAGAGAAGATAAAAGTAGTGGTCATAAACTAGTAATTATATGAGGTTAATATTTTATTGATGGCTAATGTTAAACTCGTCTCTGGGGGCTCAGAAGGTAAAAAATCTGCCTGCAGTGCTGAAGACCTGGGTTTGATCCCTGGGTCAGGAACATTCCCTGGAGAAGGGAATGGCTACCCACTGTAGTATTCTTGCCTGGAGAATTTCATGTAAAGAGAAGCCTGGAAGACTACAAATTCATGGGGTCACAAAGAGTTAGACACACTGAGTGACTAACACTTTCATTTTTCTCAATGTTAAACTCTAGGCTTTATGTTATATACTTTTCTATTTTAAGTGAGACAATCTGATCAGATCTCTTAGAGTTTGGAAATATTGGTGAAAATTAAAAATACACTTAGACGTTAGAGGCTGAACTGATTAAGAATTTGGAAAGTAGAGTCTGTGAAATGATGCAAAAGTAATAGGGGTTTCTGACTAATAATCTCAAAAAGAGAAAGATACTTCATCCCAAAGTATTCTCCTTGGAGCTTATCTAACACATGAATAAGATTACTATAGGTTCTGGAGTTAAGACTGCATGGATTCAAGTCCTGGAACTACCATCTGGGAGCTGTGTGCTCAGGAAGAATTATTTGATTTCTCTAAGGCTCAGTTTTCTCAGAAGGAAAATGGGGATGAAAATACTGCTTATCCTTGAAGACTGTTGTGAAGATTAAATGAGACATGCCCACAAAGAATTTAGCACAATGCCTAGTTTTAAAGTAAATGCGTAATAAAATGAATCATTCTTCTCAGTGGTAGAAGAATTAGTAGTAGTTAGACATTGGAAACATAGGTCAGGGCCTCTGTGTGGTGGGCCCTACAGGAAGTGATGTCATTGGATGGGCATCAGAAGGGAGCTTTAGCATTTGGCTAAAACATTACCGTCAATTCCTATTATTGTATCTAATATCTTCACCTTTAGAATATTTACTTTTGGATGAGGAAGTTATCTTGAAGATATAAAAATTATAAAACCTGTAAAATGGGCGTACATCAAGACATCAGAGCCCTTTATGGCATTAGCAAGGATTTGCTTTTCAAATTAGCTAGCTGTCAAAAATTTTTTTTTTTTAACAAGAGAAGAAAAATTTCACTAAGGGGTTAGGAATAAAAGAGAGTCTAGAGTTCTGCTTCTGGTGTATGCCAGGGTTCTTTGGTAGTAAGATCATGGATTCTCAAGGCCACAACATAAAAAAGGTATCCCCCTCTGGGTATGAGGGTAGTGTCAATTTTACTCAATAATAAATAACTTTTAAACTATTATATGTTAAAGTAACATTTTTATAAGCAAGATACAAAATGATGTGTTTCAAAAAGAGGTTTCAAATACATTTTAAAGTAGCTTCAAGTGTGCTTTCATTCTCCCTCTTTGAGGATTTAGGGGTAGGTGTTTGTTTTTATAAAGATTTCATGATGATTCATTTAAAATTTTACTATGTATGTGTTTAGAATAATGCAGTCCAAGACAGAGATACTAATTCACGGGGCTAACCCATACAGGCAGCTTAATGTAGTTCAATAAATTCTGAGTTCCTGTTATGTATCAGACTCCAGGGTTATGTTCTGCTGAGGCAAAAATGGGTAGAACAGTTGTTTTTCTACTGAAAATCTGCTGTCCATTAACTTTTTTCACTTGTAACTAGGAACAGAAAATAAGCAGTTTTGTCCTCAATTCTAACATTGGTATGTTTCATTTTAAACTTGTTAAGTTAAGCAGTTTTGTGAAATTATCATATTCACTGTTGTTACCTTGACTTAAGAACCCATGATACTTCTTCTGTGACTAAAATAAAGTCATGTTTATGATGACAGTGATGTGGGACTTGAACTTCACCACCAGGCAACCTTTTTTGGTCTTGTTATTGTGTAATGTTCTTGTGTGAATGTTTTTTCACTTAAAATATAAAAAAGGTGTTCCTCCCGCTCTATTTCCTGGATAAGTCTGTGCCAGAAACCTGGTCCAAAGACATTTGGGCAATGGGTACTTGTGAAAAAAGATCTGGCTTTAGGATCCTGGTGAGGGACAGTTCTTAACACTGTAGTAAACTTCCCTAAAACTTGGCAGAGTTCAACATGAGAGAGACAGTAAGACTACAGTGAAGGGAGTGAGTACCAGGGTGGTGCCCTGGCAAGAATATTTCATTTGTGGCACTCTCTGACTCAGTATAACCACCACTCTGAGAAGTAACATTTTAGCTATGTTGCTGGATCTCTGAATTTGAAATGTGAGTTGATTATATTTTAAGGTATTAGGCAATTCTAGAATTATTTGAACAACTTGATTTAATTATTTTCCTTTAACCAATTTCTAAAAAGTTAAATCAAGTAAATGGGCTCTAAAATCCCAGGATTGTAGCAAATAAATGATTAGTTAGTAATCAAGCTAAGAACATAGGTATTTCTTATAATAGGACTGGTCAGTAGATATCTATATCTATGCTGAAGTGTGTGTGCTCAGTTGTGTCCAACTCTTTGTGGACTGTAGCCCGCCAGGCTCCTCTGTCCATGGAACTTTCCAGGCAAGAATACTGGAGTGGGTAGCCATTCCCTTCTCCAGGGGATCTTTCTGACCCAGGGATCAAACCTGTGTCTCTTGCACCTCTTGCACTGGCGAGCAGATTCTTTACCACTGTGCCACCTGGGAAGCCCCATGTGTCTGTATCTATATAAATACATCAATAGAAAGAAAGTCTATTATTTTGCTCTAAAATAATAACAAGTAGATTATTTTACAAATTATGTGGCTATTTTTCATCTTTTACTAGATCATAATCTATATCAAGATAGTCATTTTTATTACCTGCAGACATCTGCCCCCATGTAATTCATTCATTCAAACATTTATGAAATTACTTCTGTGCAGAAGCAAGTCTTTTAAGTCCTGCAGATTCAGAGGTGTTGAAGTGCATGGCCGTGTCCTCAAGAAAATTCATAAGCTATCTAAATATATGCATAGAATGATATTTCTATTGCATCTGATGAACCCTAGAATGGAAGGTATTGTCAACAGGAAGAAAAAGAGTTTCAAAGAGATGGTGGCACTGGAATTTAGCCTTGCAGGAAGTGGGCAGAGGTTTCATAGATGGAGAAAAGGAGATGGGCATTCTAGACACAGGCAGCATGAAATGGATGAATGTGATGAAATAGAAGTTAGGAAAGGCAAGTGAAGTTGTGACCAGATGTGAAAGAATCTTGGAAGGAGGCCAAGGAATTTGGATTTCTTGTAAGCAGAGAATATTTTCATAGTTCTGAGTGACCATTCAAACATGTTTTTTACTGTTTTGTTTTCTTTTCTTATGCATTTTCTAATATGGCTTGATATGATCTAATTGTGAAATATATTAGAGCAGATGAAATATATTAAAGCCATGAAGCACACTGTGGAACATTTTTTCCTAGGATTTTTATGCAATGTCTTCTTTAAGGAAATTTGTTATTATATATTATCAGTAAATACAGTTACATGCACTCCTAGGATAAAGGTGGAAGATTGGACATTGGTTGAACAAAACATGGAGAGCCAAGAAGAACATTTGGTGTTTATTTTAAAGTTTGAAGTTGATGAAAAATGAAGCTACTCATCATGACGCCTAAAAGAAGTTTTAAACACTCCAATTGGGTACCACATGCTAGGAATTTAAACATTAGGAAAGATAGACTACCATTATTGGCCGTTTTATTTTGGTCCCAATGTAGATGGATGGAATGAAGGCAGCCATGAACTCCTAATCATTCAAGACTTTGTTCTGTGGGGTGAGCACTGCTTTTATTTTATTTTATTTTCCCAATTATTTTTATTAGTTGGAGGCTAATTACTTTACAATATTGTAGTGGTTTTGCCATACATTGACATGAATCAGCCATGGATTTACATGTGTTCCCCATCCTGAACCCCACTTCCACCTCCCTTACCATCCCATCCCTCTGGGTCATCCCAGTGCACCAGCCCCAATACAGAGTGAAGTAAGCCAGAAAGATAAACACCAATACAGTATACTAACGCATATATGTGGAATTTAGAAAGATGGTAACGATAACCCTATATGCTAGACAGAAAAAGAGACACAGATGTATAGAACAGACTTTTGGACTCTATGGGAGAAGGCGAGGGTGGGATGATCTGAGAGAACAGCATTGAAACATGTATATTATCAAGTGTGAAACAGATCGCCAGTCCAGGTTGGATGCATGAGGACTGCTTTTAAAGGCCCTGCACTGAAAGAGGAGATGTGGGACTTTTCATGAAAGATAGCCATGACGAGCTGATTGCTCTCCAGGAAAGGAAACTGTGGGAAGCCAAGAGGATGGAGCAAGAGATTGGGGGTTAAAAGCCACTAAAGTTGCCAGGGTAAAGCTAGAAGGAACAGCCAAGTGTGAGTAGGCAATGAAGACATGTGAGTAGGCAATGAAGACAGCGGCATTATGGAGCAAGTTTGGAACTGGATGACTGAGAACATTTAAAACAAAGGCCATGAGTACCAGGATCTGCCCTGGTTTTTCTTTCATGTGTGCCCAAATATACTACAAAGGCACAGGCAAAGAACTTAAAGTACGTACTGTGGAGTTATGGCTAAATATATCTGAGCCATAAAAAGTAATAGGACAAGTAACTGTAATGGTAAATGTATTAGTAAAGCTAGTAAAGAAATGATAATATTAATAAAACAATCATATTTGTATATTGCAGGAAAGAATTTCATAGTCACAGAAAAAGGTGTATAAAAAAGGAGATTATTTTTATGAGACTAAATTTCTCTCTCAAGCCCTCAAATACAGAGAAGTAATTCAATGTTTTCTTCTTTTATTTTTTTCCTGGGAATGACTTTTTAAGATTTTTTAAAATTTAATGCTTGTAGAGGGGAAAAGAGAAATAGGAGACTATATGACCAAAAGAATGGGTCTTCCTTTTCAGAAGAGCTACAGAAGGTTGTTCAACTCCTTGGATGAGAAAAGAGTTATAAAGGATGTTAGAATGCAGAAAATTGGTGACTCCTGACGTGGGAGAACTAGGCCTAGAATAACTACAAAGAATGTTAATCTCTTATGATCTTATAATTTAATTTTACAATAATCACTCTGCTAGGAATACAGAAGAATAAAATCTTTTGATATAAATTCAGTCTACCTAGAGTGACAATATTTAGAATTTCCTTATCATCTCTATAATACTTAGTTTTGAGATTATTATATTTTATTTTACTAGAAGTTAGGGAAAGTGAATCAGAATTTTCTACTTTGTGGTGATCAAAGTTAATTCTTCTGAGTAAAAACTGTATTTTTACTCCATGAAAATGTCTTAATGAAAAACTCATTTCATGTGAACTATAGTAATAGGCATATATATGCAATGTTAAAATAAACAAGGGGGAGAAGTATTTCTGGAGTTATAGAGTATCTCCAAAATTCTGCTCCTCCATAAAGGTCGTGAGAACACTGGTAAAAATTGTGAAAATCAACTTATTCAGCATTCTGCAGTTAAACAAAGAGTTATAATTTAAAAAGAAATAGTTAAGAAAAACAACAGAACCTTCAAAAAACAGCAGACTCTGTGGTGTATTAGTTTTCCCTGTTTCCATCCCCTTCCTCCTATCTCTGTGGTACCCTGAAAGCAAATGGCCTCACAACTAGAGTAACTGAAAACTGGCAATCTGGGAGTCACTGTATGTGGCAAAATAGGTTTGGACCTCCCCAGAATTCCTAACCCAAGAGAATCATTACTATTTGACCTGGATGGCAGTTTCCTGAGAAGTTGCATTTCAAAATTTGTCTTTTATTTTGCCTGATTCAGAGCTAGATCTGTGAAAGTTACCCTATTCCAGGGGCATTTTTTTAAAAAAAAGTTTATTGGCTATCATTTTACACTACAGAGGTCTGAAGCAGCAACACCAGTTAGGCTAACAAGAGGCTGATGAAAATGCAAAAGAAAAAACCAGAGAATAAGATGTTCATAGGGCAGTTTTAAAAAGTTCTACATATTTCTGAGAATATAGGACATGTACTTGTGCAGGGCTATGTACATGCTCTGGAAAGACCTGAGAAGACTCCTCTCTCTCCCTCTGGCTGACTTTGAATCTGTGCGGTCAGGAAGTTAAGGCTAAAAGGCAGAATCGTGAACTGCCTGGTAGAGCTCTGAAGACTCACCCTAACATGCAGAGAGAGCCCTTCAGCAAAGGTAGGAGACTTGATGTTTCACGGTATTAAACAGAAATCTCCACTTCATCATTAAATTTAAAGCAAGTGACTATAAGCTAACCAAGCAAAGACTTCAGTAGCCATAAAAAGCAGACTTGACAGAGTTAGTCTAGGAAAGTCACTCAACACACACACAGAAGCAGCAGCAACAGTAACAAAGACAACAGTAACATATCCTAGAAAGTCACACAGTTTTCATAATCACTGTATTATAATATTTTAAATGTCCGATTTCAACCAGAAAAAACACATAAATACAGGACATTAAAAAACCGGCAATATAAACCATCACTTAGGAATCCTAAATGTTGGACTTACTAGAAAAAAAAGACTTCAAATGAGCTATAAAATGTACTCAAAGAATCAAAGAAACCATATCTAAAGAATTAAATGAAAGTATGAGAATGATTTCTCATTAAATATAGGTAATCAATAGAGGATAGATATTATTGAAAATTAAGAATTATGAAGGTGATAAGTATAATAGCTGAAATAGAAGTTACTGAAAGTGCTCAATAGCAGATTTGAACTGGCAGAGGAAAGAATGAATGACATTAAAGAGATTATCCAGTGGGAGGGACAGAACAACAGCGAATACAAAATAAAGAAAAACAAATAGTGTCTCAGAAACCTGTGAGATACTGTCAAGTGTGCCAGTGTCTCATGACAGAAGTCTTAGAAGAAGAGCAAGAAAGTGTATTTGAAGAAATAATACCTGAAAACTTTCTATATTTGGTGGAAAATATTAATATTTACATTCAAAGAGTTTCATGAGTCAAAGAAGGAAACAAAATCTAAGGAGATCTACACCTGGATTCATTAGTCGAACTGTTCAATGCCAAAGAAAAAGAGAATAATGAAAGCAGTAAGATAAAAGTACTCATCAGATAAGAATACTGGAGTGGGTTGCCATTTCCTTCTCCAGGGGGTATTCCTGACCCAGGGGTCAAACCCACATCTCTAGCTCTGGAAGGTGGATTCTTTACCACGGTACTACCAGCGAAGCCCCACTCATAATGTACCAGGGATTCTTAATAAGATTACTGACTTCTCTTCAGAAATCATGAAGGCCAGAATAGAGTAGGGTGACATTTTCAAATTTCTGAAAGACTATTAACCATATCCAGCAAAACTATCCTCAGAAAAAATAGAGAAATTTAGATATTCCCCAGTTTAAAAATACTGAGATAAGTGATTGCTAGCAGACCTGCCTGATGAGAAATACTAAAGGAGTCCTTCATTTACATGAAGACAGTAACTCAAATTCACATGAAGGAATAAAGAACACCAGTAAAGGTGATTATCTTTGTAACTGTGAAAGAGAATACAAATGTATTTGGTTTCTTTTCTTTTATTATATTTAAAAGTAACTCTGTAGAATAATAATTATAAAAACTGTGTTGGTGAGCTTACAATTAATAAGATGTAATTTATATAATAATAGTAGTACAAAAGGGGAGGGAATGGAACTATATTGGGGCAAAGTTTTTGTATACTATTGAAATTAACCCCAACTAGATTGTTTTAAGTTAGGATGCTAACTGAAATTAATCCCCAGAATAACATGAAGAAAACAACTAAAAATATATATAAGAAATAACAGGGGAATTACTATGGTATACCATAAAAATAGCTATTTAACAAAAGAGGAGTCATGAATAGGGGAATAAAGGAAGTTTCTTTATACCATACACAAAAATTAACTCAATGGGTCAGAAACCTAAATGTAAAAGATAAAACTGTGAAATACTTCATAGAAATGTCATAGCAAATCTTAATGACCTTGAATTAGGCAAAGGTTTCTTGGATACCGTACCACTAGTACAAGTAATGAAAGAAAAAACATATCAATTGGACTTGATTAAAATGTAAAACTTTAGTGTTTCAAATGACACCATCAAGAATGTAAAAAGAGAAAATATTTGAAAATCAGAAATCTGGTAAGGGTCTAATACCTGGAACATATGCTTCTCTGATGGATCAGTGGTGAAGAGTCAGCCTGCAATGCAGGAGATGTGAATTTGATCCCTGGGATGGGAAGATGCCCTGGAGGAAGAAATGGCAACCCAGTCCAGTATTCTTGCCTGGGAAACCACATGGACAGAGGAGCCTGGCGGGCCACTGTCCATAGTTGCAAGAGTGGGACATGAATTAGCAACTAAAACCACCACCACCACCCAGAATATATAAGAAACTCTTACAACTCAAAAATTAATAAAACAACAACAAATAACCCAATTAAAAAATGGACAAAAGCTATAAATACAAATTTCTATAAAGAGATAAGCATAACCAATTAGTACATGAAAAGATGCTAAATATCATTTGTTATTGGCAAATTCAAATCAAAACTGCAATGATAGAGTACTTCACACCCATTAGGATGGCTATGACAGTAATGGGGCTGGCAAAAATGTGGAAAAACTAGCACTCATAAATTGCACAATGGTACAGTCAGTTTAGAAATATCCAAGATAATTGAAAACATATCCCCACAAAAACTTATACACAAATGTTCATAATAGTATTATTCAAAATAACCAAACAGTGGTAACAACCCAAATATCTATCAGCTGATAAATGGATAAATAAAATGTGATATATCCATGTATTGTGACATTGCTAAGTCATAAAAGGAATAAAATACTAGTGTATGCTTCAACACGAAAGAACACTGAAAACATGCTAAGTGAAAGAAGCCAGGCACAAAAGGCCATGTATGGTGTGATTCATTTATATGCATTGTCCAGAGTAGACAAATCCATAAAGAAATAAAGTGGTTTCCAGGGACTGGAGGACAAAAGGCATCAGCAATGACTGCTAATAACTAAGGGAATTCATTTTTTAAGTTGATAAAAATATTCTAAAACTAGGTAGTAGGGATGGTTGCACAACTCTGAATATATTAGGAACCATTGAAATTGAACACTTAAGAAGGGTTCATTTTATGTTATCTCAATAAAGCTGTTAAAAAATAATACCTTCCTAATTATCACAGTGGGTGAGTAGATACCCAGAGGCCTAGTCTACACTCACAGTGGTAGGATTAATGAAAAATGGATTCTTCTTTAACTTTTGATAAAACTAATTAGGCCAAATGTCTATACTGACATATTAGGAATAATCAGTGATTCATACTTGCTGCCCATTACAATTTTTGGTAAAGTGTAGAGATTTTAGAGCAGAAAACTTGATTGTAAAGTGTAGTCCAAAATATTCTGTAGTGATGTGGCTGCTATACATGTAGATGCAGAACAAGTGAAAAATATGTTCTTTTTCAGTACTCAACCTGATACTTGTAAGAATTCTAGAGGGCCACATGAAGTACTAGCAATGACTGCAAAACAGAAAAAGCAAACCACCAGATTTCTTCAAAATGAATGCTGTTTGTTTAAATGATAGTGATTGGTTTCTTATTTGGGTGAGTCACTGATTCAATAGTAATAATTAGAACAAAGTGAGAGGCAATATAAAACTCATCCAGAATATCTCTGTTGACCACAGAATATTAAGGTACTTGCATGAATTAGAAAACAAAATGTATAGGGTGTATTCAGTGAAAAATACTCTAGATATCAAATGAAACCATGGGCAAAGTGGACATTACAGGGAAATGCTGTCCATTTACTCTCAGCCCTGCCACTGAATATGTGATTATAACTATTTCAGTGAAGTATGTTGTCCTAAACTAGAAAATAGGAAGAAATACTGGAAATAAAATTCCAACAAATAAACAACTTCTCAGTTCAGTCGCTCAGTCGTGTCTGACTCTTTGTGAGCCCATGGACTGCAGCACCCCAGGCTTCCCTATCCATCACCAACTCCTGGAGCTTACTCAAACTCATGTCCATAGAGTTGGTGATACCATCCAACCATCTCATCCTCTGTTGTCCCCGTCTCCTCCTGCCTTCAATCTTTCCCAGCATCAGGGTCTTTTTCAAATGAGTCAGTTCTTCCCATCAGGTGGTCAAAGTATTGGAGTTTCAGCTTCAGCATCAGTCCTTCCAATGAATATTCAGGACTGGTTTCCTTTAGGATGGACTGGTTGGATCTCCTTGCAGTCCAAGGGACTCTGAAGAGTCTTCTCCAACACCACAATTCAAAAGCATCAATTCTTTGGCACTCAGCTTTCACTTCTAGTGGTCTATAATTGACTCCAGTTGCTTATTTTAAGAAATTTTCGACCCTTATTTAAAAGCAATTAAATAGAATTCAAAGTTGACAAAATGAAATAGACTTGAAATGACTGTATGTAGGGGAAGATCTCAAGATTTTCCTGCAATTTAAAAAAAGAAATACTTGACTGTTCTCCAGTCAAAAACTAATAATCAGTAAATTAAGTAAGAATGATTGTGTCCTAACATATAAAACACACATATAACCATGCACATGTGTGTAAACATACACACACACACAAACGCACATCCCAGTACATCAGCCAAAATATGACATTGTGCAAGCACAAGCTGAGGCTAAGAATGCTCACCTACTTAAATATATATGCGGCTCTTCACTCTATTTTATGCTTTTGCTTCTTTATTGCCTTTGCGTTTCAGCTTCACAGACTTCTAAATGATACTGTCTTTCATCACTGTTTGCAAAGATTTAGTTTCCTTTGAAATTTAAGAGGAGTTATGACACTTCATAAACATTCACAGAAGGAAATCTTAATAACTATTACTTGTATGGTTTTATAATTAGTGAAATTGTTCCATTTATTGTTATATTTTTTCCCTTTTAGCCTTATACTTGAGTTTCACAATGTCCCCATTAGGAAGACTGGCTGGGTATCTAATTTACTTTAGTTTTCGGAAATTTGGAGCCATGCAGTAAGTGGACATGCCAAGACTGAACACCACTGACTCTGGTGTGGTTTTTTTGTTTGTTTGTTTTTAATTCTGTGTACTCACAATTTGGGGACATTTTAAAGAGGATTTTTTAGAAAATTTATGTTAACTTGGTATTTTAAGTTTTTTCTGTTAGTAGTAAATACACACAAAATTTAGAGTAAATCTCTAGGACACATCTGTTTCCTGTTCATTGTGCACATCAAATTATAAGCTTTTGGAATGAAAAGTGACATTTGAAAGCCTCAAGAAATGACAATAGCAGCAATGATGATGTTTTTCAGCTCTCACTGGTAATGTGGGAAGTGATTATATTTTTCAAAAGCTTTTTTAAAATAAAGCAAATCTTAGAATATATTCAGTTAGGAAATGAATCTTGACATTATCTGGTTTCCAATAGCAGTAAATAAGAGTTTGAACAAACACCTTGGTGATTTTTTTTTTTAATATTGACATTTCTTAAGTACTTGTCCAGGTTGTTTTTTAATTTTATGATATTGTTAAAAACTGATGCCTGCATATGTGCAAAATATATTGCTCCATCTTTTGGGTAATACAGGTGGTTACACATGTTTCACCTAAATAGATGCACGGCTTTTAAATAACCTTATATTTGGGCAGGTTACTAACTTTTGATTTGGAAGAAAATCTATTGAAGTTTTTCCTTTGATACTAATTTGCTAAATTAAGAAACATTTAAGTTTTTTATCTTAAAAAATCTAAAGGAAGAATTTGAGAATTAGAATTCTTTTGATGCGAAAGCATGTCTACCTTATTTGTTACTTATCAAATCTATTTATTACTTATTGAACATTCAGTTCAGTTCAGTTCAGTTGCTCAGTCTTGTCCGACTCTTTGCGACCCCATGAACCGCAGCACACCAGGCCTCCCTGTCCATCACCAGCTCCTGGAGTTCACCCAAACCCATGTCCATCGAGTTGATGATGCCATCCAGCCATCTCATCCTCTGTCGTCCCCTTCTCCTCCTTCCCCCAACCCTTCCCAGCATCAGGGTCTTTTCCAATGAGTCAGCTCTTCGCATCAGGTGGCCAAAGTATTGGAGTTTCAGCTTCAGCATCAGTCCTTCCAATTAACACCCAGGACTGATCTCCTTTAGGATGGACTGGCTGGATCTCCTTGCAGTCCAAGGGACTCTCAAGAGTCTTCTCCAACACCACAGTTCAAAAGCATCAATTCTTCGGTGCTCAGCCTTCTTTATAGTCCAACTCTCACATTCATACATGACCACTGGAAAAACCATAGCCTTGACTAGACGGACCTTTGTTGGCAAAGTAATGTCTCTGCTTTTTAATATGCTGTCTAGATTGGTCATAACTTCCCTTCCAAGGAGTGAGCGTCTTTTAATTTCATTGCTGCAGTCACCATCTGCAGTGATTTTGGAGCCCAGAAAAATAGTCAGGCACTGTTTTCACTGTTTCCCCATCTGTTTGCCATGAAGTGATGGGACTGGATGCCATGATCTTAGTTTTCTGAATGTTGAGCTTTAAGCCAATTTTTTCACTGTCCTCTTTCACTTTCATCAACAGTCTCTTTAATTCTTTTTCACTTTCTGCCATAAGGGTGGTATCATCTGCATATCTGAGGTTATTGATATTTCTCCCAGCAATCTTGATTCCAGCTTGTGCTTCCTCCAGCCCAGCATTTCTCATGATGTACTCTGCATAGAAGTTAAATAAGCAGGGTGACAATATACAGCGTTGACGTACTCCTTTTCCTATTTGCAACCAGTCTGTTGTTCCATGTCCAGTTCTAACTGTTGCTTCCTGACCTGCATACAGGTTCCTCAGGAGGCAGGTCAGGTGGTCTGGTATTCCCATCTCTTTCAGAATTTTTACAGTTTATTGTGATCCACACAGTCAAAGGCAAAAGTAAAAAAAAAATAGTTAATAAGACAACGAAGAAATTTCCTTCTTTCCTTTTCTATCCCTTTCTTCCCTTTCTCACTTCTTTAAAGGTAAGTTTTCTGCAATTTTTGGTTCTTTTCTGTAGAAATCAAAGAGCCTTCACTGAGAATGAGGTCTTTCTGATCACATAAATTAACATGTGTGTGTAGATATCAGATAATGGAAGCTACAACCAGTCAGGAGTTCAAATAGAATTCAATAAATAGGCAGAATTCAATAAAGTGTGCAGAAATATGTAGTTAGGGCTGAGGAAACCAGCAAGGCATTTCTGATTACAAATTATTCCCACTCCTAGGTATAAATGAAGGAGATGGCATTACCAGTGAGAACTGGGGTCTTGGAAAGGGGTTGGTGTCCAATAGAAGGAGGCAGCCTGGAGTGGGATGGAGATGGAGATAAAATTTAGGGTGAGAAGGAGCCAGGATGGGCACGTGGAAGCATCTTCCTTCTCCCTTTCTCCCCTCCAGTATCCTGCAAAAGGCTCCTATTGGTCTAATCCTCAGAGGGCAAGGGGACCTTGGAGATGCCATCTATAGGTATCAGTCTCCCTGGAAAACAGAGCAGAGAAGGAAACGGCAGAGAATGTATCTGGGAAAGGGTGGGAGCAGATGGTAAATAACCAGTCTTCATCTCCAGTGCTTCATTTTCTTAGTCTGACTGCCCAAACTGCTAGGTGACTCAAACTCGCACTGCTTTGAGAGTACTCACATAACTGAACATTCCTTCCCCGAAGGCAAGGATGCTGCTGTCTCAGTGGGACCACCCGACTTAAGCAAACAAGACCTCCCTCTGTCCCTGCTCTCAACCCCTAGACTCCATATCATTGGTGATGGTAATTGGGGTGATGAAGAGTTTTCTAACAAGTCTTTCTGATTTTAGGCTCTCCATGTCCTGAGTTAATTTATGAGGATGAGTCAAACTTGGGTCATAATCTTGGAGGAGAATTCCTGAGGGTTCTCGTATGGAGCTGGATATTGATGTGCTCTAGCTGGCTACATCTCTGTCAGCTGACCTCAATTAGATCAGGACTTTGATGATCATATTGGCTCAAACCTTGAGACTGATAGTAGTCCCCAGGGACTCTGGTTGCGCTCAATGTGCTGGCTTGCATATTCCAGTCAGACAAAGTTCACCAGCCCAGGAGGACCCTTGTCTAAAACTCTGAAATGTTATGTTTCTATAGAAAGTGTAAATTTTTTGAAACCAAGTTTATTGTTCAACCTTAATTAACACTAGAGTTTCAGACCATATACAATCTTCAGTATGGTGAAAAAGTATATTTGAAATAAGTGTCCTGTGTTACCTTTGAATACAGCTCTGGTTCTCGTTTTTGGGCTTCCCCGGTAGCTCAGTGATAAAGAATCTGCCTGAGGAGCGTGGCTGGCTACAGTCCATGAGGTCACAAGAGTCGGACACGACTTAGTGACTAAACAACAACAACAACAACAACAACTGGTTCTCATTTTAGGAAAGAAAACTCTCACCAAAAAGCACTGGAATTGCCCTTAAAATGCACCTGTTTGGTATCATGTAAACGTGGACTAATATGAAGATGGTGGTGGTGGTGGTTTAGTTGCTCAGTCATGTCTGACTCTTTGCAACCCCATGGACCATAGCCCGCCAGGTTCCTCTGTCCATGGGATTCTCCAGGCAAGAATACTGGAGTGGGTTGCCATTTCCTTCTCCAGGGGATCTTCCCGACCCAGGAATCAAACCCGGGTCTCCTGCACTGCAGGCAGATTCCTTACCAGCTGAGCTACAAGGGAAGCCCAATATGAAGATAATTAAATATTATTGAACATTATTTTTTTTTATGAATCTTATTTGCTCATGTTTAAAGTTTACTTAAATTCATGTCTCTGGGAGGTCAGGGAGAAAATTATGGCCAATGCATGGGAATTAACTGCTACATCTGACTGAATGACACTATTAATTCAGTGAGATTCAATTTCTCTAGGAATTAAATACTTTCAAAATATGGAGAAAATTATGACTGGTACTGTGATTGCTATTATAATGTGTCCCTCCATGGTTTTCCTCTTAGGCCAAAAAATATAGTGTTAAAGTTGAAAAAAACAGTAAGAGAATGCTTAAAAAGAAAAATCGAAACCTACAAATAAATAAAATAAGGATAGTAGATTGTTCTGCTGTTTAATGATCTGCCCTTGAGATTTTGGTACACTTAATGTCTCAGTGTACCCCTAATTATCTTGCCTGTCAAAATTTGTATAGGAGAGGATCACAAAATATCACCTGAAACCCTCTTGTTTAAATCAAAATTTTTATTGGTTCATTTATCATCACATACTGTGAGGCCCTCTTTTAAGTGCTGGAATAGGGGTGGAAATGGGGACATTTGCAGTAACGGGAGGTCTGGTTGGTGAGAGGACAGATCAAGGAGGTCGATGGAGGTCAGTGCTGCCTAAATGTCCCACAGCTCGCTGTGAGAGCCCAAGGAAGGAACAGTAAGTATGTTTTCTAAGTAATCGAACAAGGTGGGTTATGTAATGTTCCCATGCAAGAGTAGGAGTCTGGAGCTTTTGTTTCAATTTTGAAAAATCTAGCGGGCATTGAGAAGACAAATTAGTGCTGTCATTTCATTTGGATGAAGTTGATAAAGAGCTGAACTACCAGGGGAGGAACACAGAAGAGGTCAGAGGGTCAGAGAATAGCTGGGGGTAGAAGGACTTCTTTGCTGAAATATATATATATATATATATATATTTGAGTAAATAATATATATTATTTACTCAAATATTTATCCTCACACACACACACACACACACACACACACACACACACACATATATATACACACATATATCTATCCTTTAAATATGGCTATCAGTAAGCTCTGCCACTTCTGTTAAAAAGATACTTGTTATTCAAGAACATACAAGAAGTCTTTAGAATTTAAACAGCAGAGAGTATATGGGAAGTCTGTGCTTTTATTTCTTGATTCAGTGGTTTAATAATACTCCATGAAGTGCCTACTATATGCCAAATATTATAAGCCACTATACAAATATGTATTACTTAGTATCAGTTTTTTCTCTAGTTTGTAACTTTTAATTGAATAAGAGTCTTCATGCCTGTATGTGTGTGTGTGTGTATGTTTTAGGTATTTTGTTGTATACAAAAGGAAAGAATCATCAAGGTGTTTTATAAAGATAACTTTCCTAGAAAAAAAGCCATGACCTGCTGAAAAAGTTTTGGACAGCCAACACAAAAAAAGTCAGCCTTGTAAACAAGGGTTTCTGGAAGTTTGATATACAAGGTCCTCCACCCATTTTCCTGTCGCACAGGATGTAATGGCTTTTGTTGAAATGCAGTGTGACACTAAATAACTGGCAGTCACTAAATGCGCTGCTTATTATTTGGATTACTCTACAGAGCTCCATTTACAGGAAATCAAATGACCTTCACTAGATAGAATGTATTGATGTCAAATAAAAAAGCAATCTAAGGTTTTGTTGTGAAACTATTCAGTCGTAGAGATTAATATTTATACATGCCAAGAATAGCTTTATTCTTAAAAGTCTGTGTTCATAGTTTAGGTACATATTTAATCGCTTTCTATAATTCACAATTAAGATCCATGATACCTTACTTAATCATTGCCTCCTAACATTATTTTTGCTAGAATGAGTTGTCATTTAACAGAGGAACTTTTTTAGGATGTTGATGACTTCATGGGAGTGTAATGATAGATTTTAATCTAATAGCTTCCTCAAGTCACATTATATTGTTATCAATATTTTGTTGAATTTTATTTTTGAATAAATAAAATAATGCTGTTCATAATTTTATCTTATGTATTATGTATTACAATGGAGTTTTGTTTTTTGAACCATGAGTTAATAAGAGTGATTAATCATATCTGTTTTCTTGTTGACCTTGACTGAGTCAGTAACTGTGGGGCAAGATTGTATACAGACTTAAGATTCTTCAATTTTATATGCTATATTCATTGAGGACTATTTTTCTTTAGTTAAGTGACTGTTGCTCTTAGATAGGAGGTTTGTGCGCATACTCACTCATTTGTTTATTCATTTAATCTTCAGAACTCATTGAACGCCTACAAAGTCCCAAGCCATTCTCAGGTAGAAAATAGGGTAGACATGGCCCCTGCCCTCATGAAGCATATCCTTTGTTGGGAGGAGATAAACAATAAACAGTAAGTGAATAAATGAGCAAATGTGTCACATGGGAATAAATATTAAACAGATAATTAGGATGATTGATGACTACTTCATTTGGATAGTCAGAAAAGACCTGTCTGACAAAATGACACTTGATCTGTCTTTTGAATGACAAGAAGCCAGCTATGTGAAGTTCACATTATGTAAACCTAAATTTGTGTGAAGAAACAAAAGTAAACTTTAAATTCAACATGTTCACTTTTGGCCAAGAAGACTGATGAATGTGTGTAAATACGGAAAGTGACACTGGAAAAATAAATCCAGGAGTAAGCTGCATTGCAGGTGAGCTATTGCAGAGGTCAGTGTAAAGTAAGAGTGAACCATGACATGAATACACTGAAGTTGTAGAAAGAAGAAGAACTTGAGAAGAACAGGAAAGTTAAACAGCAATTGCCCTTTATTTCTCATGTCTCCACTCACTGGGCATGAAGATGCAGATGATTAACGAAAGGTTGTTTTGGCCAAGTGAGTGTATGCTCAGTTGGGTTTGACTCTTCGACCCCATGGGACTGTAACCCACTGGGCGCCTCTGTCGTTGGGATGTCCCAGGCAAGAATACTGGAATGGGTTGCCACTTCCTCCTCCAGGGATCTTCCTGACCCAGGGATATCCTGCATTGGCAGGTGGATTCTCTACCATTGAGCCCCTTGGAAATCCCAGTTTGGACAAGTAGCGTGGGCTATTTGTTGGTGTAGTAGCATCATTTTATTCAGAATTTAGCACTATATTCTACATTATAGAAAGTAACTTTAAAAAATCAAAATAGGTATGTGTGTCTAAAAATTAAATATTTAAACCACAGGAATGGGTGATGATCTAGTTGTATACATTCTGAATCCTTCCTTTCACAATTGATTTTTTTGGAAGAATGTTAGCATACAGGTGTAAAAATACCAGTTTCTCTTCCACCTTTATCTTTTGGATAAATTTCAAATTTATCCCCAAGCCCCAAGGCTTATTAGGATACATTTTCCATCTCAGAGTTGTGTCTAACTGGCTCCTTATAATTAGACAAAATAAAATCACATAAACAAACTTGGTCATTGAATGGAATGCATAAGACTCAAGTAAGAAAATCTGTGGGGCTTCCCAGGTGGCACAGTGGTAAAGAATCTGCCTGCCAATGCATAAGACGATGCAAGAGCTTGGCAGGCTGCAGTCTATGGGGTTTCAAAGAGTCCGACCTAAATAAATGACTGAGCATACACATACACAAAAAAATCTATGAGTCAACTGGTTTCTGATTTCTTGTTTGAGATACATAAACTGAGGTTACAGAAAAATCAAGCAAGTAAAGTTGAATTTAGCCCCTCCAGACAGAATCCAGAACACTAATGTGAAGTATCCAGAAAAATAAGTCTGGCCTTTAGAAATGGAGTTCAGGGTTCATTAATATTTTGAGAACTTGTGGGTTCAGTTTGTGAAAGTGAAAGTGTTAGTTGCTCAGTCCTGTCTGATTCTTTGCGACCCCATGGACTATAGCCCTCCAGGTTCCTCCGTCCATGGAATTCTCCAGGCAAGAATACTGGAGTGGGTAGCCATTCCCTTCCCCAATTCAGGAATCAAAGCCAGGTCTCCTGGGTTCAGTTTAAAATGTCTGTTTATGAGAATTATCTTTAATCTAGCTTACTCCAGAAGAAAGGAAAGGGAAAGACTTTTTGTTATGTTAAGCAGAAAAAAAAATCTTGTACTATTCTATTCTAGAACTCTGTGCTGCATCTAGAGTGATGGGTAGTAAAGCATCTTTGTGTGCTTTTGTTGAGTAAATGATGTTTTGTTTTTTATATTACCAATTCTTTGCTCAGGAAATGTTTACTTTAATGATCTTCATTGCTCCCCTCATGAAAAAGAAATCTATACAAATGCAAATTAGACAATAACTAAAAAATAAATACATAGTCTTGCTATCAAGTGATAACTCATTAGTAACACTTAGGGCCTTTAAAACTTATTTTGATACATATATGAATACAAGGATATTTATTAAATGTAATTACACTATGCATACTTTGTTTTTATAATCAGTTTTTGCATTCTGTAATTTCACCATGTGAATATATGGTGAATATATTTATTATGACTATATTTTATGCCATTGATTATACATTGACATCATTTTTATTACATTTGATTACATATTATAGATTTACCATGTCTGCTTCTGTTGGTCACTTAAGTAATTGCCAATTTATGTTATTAAAAACAGTATTTTAATAGACCTAATCAGAGGTAAACTCCAATAAAAGCACATGTGGTAGACGTTTAACCAGTCCAGGTCAGTGAAAGTTTCACAGAAGCTTACAACCCTAAGCTGACATAAAAGCTGAGACCGGAGAAGCCAATCTGTAAATGTTGAAGAAAGATAAGACCAGAGTTTAACATCCTTTTTCTTTATACTTAATCTTTCTTTAATCATTAACTTAGTAGAACATTCTTTCAATGCTTTCTTGCTCTCTCTGACCTTCAGAATCAGAAATAAAGACTTTTACTCTTTTCTCTCTTTTTCTGCCATATTAGTAACAATGTGTGAAAGTGTTAGTCACTCAGTCCTGTCCATTTTGAGCCATGGTCTGTAGCCCCCCAGGCTCCTCTTTCCATGGGATTTTCCAGGCAAGAATATTGCAGTGAGTTGCCATTTCCTTCTCCAGGGAATCTTCCTGACTCAGGAATCACACCTGCTTCTCCCACATTGCAGGCATATTCTTTACCATCTGAGCCACCAGGGAAGCTTGTTACATCAGTAACAGTGTATAGGTATAATAATTTTCCTTTCTTTTAGGATATAATTGAATAAATATTATACAACCAAATTGCTTGTATTGCTCTTTTTGTATTAGCTTATATTTAGCTATTGCTAAATGAGTGCATAGTCTCATTTAATCAGGTATAATAAGCCCATCATTAATAAGTAAAGATTACACTTCATAGGTAGCGTTGATGCCTACAAAGCCCTACCAGGAAGCTGGTCAGATATCTGTTCTATAGTTTACAAAGTAAACCTTACAGGTGATAAATAAGGTCATTTCCTGGCAACCCAGGAACACTTCAGACTTGGAAGATCTTGAAAAAACAGAAAATTCAACCAACATTCACTCTATCTTAGGCCTTTAGAATCTTAACCACCCTTAGGATCCATTTCCAACACTGTCTTCTCAATTGAGTCTCTAGAAATGACCATGGATTCTAGGAATTAAAAACTATGCCACCTTGACTTGAGCCCAGTGGTTAGGAGAACCCAAGAACAGTGAAGACCATAAGATAAAATAGTAAAGAAACTCACAAAATGAGAATTAAATATTATGACTTAAGCTAGAGACAGAAAAAAAAGAGTGATTAAGTTAGGATCCAACATAGGAAATAAGTTTCCACATTATAATATAGTTGTGGATAGGCCCCATGTCCTATCAACAATCCAGAGAAAATACAAAGAGCAACATACCAGCTGAGCTGATTTTAAAATAATGTTTCTGCCAACTCTCACTTCAGTCATAAGTCAAATAGAGACTATGGGACAAGTTGTACTAATATTTGTTTATTTTATGTTGTCTAGAATTTTAGGAACTGGCTTTGTGTAGATTATAGGAAATTATTTGCATATCAGGTATCACTTTGTCTGTTTGCTTCTATTTTGGGTGAGATAGGTGGGTGACATTATATTGTAGTACATAAGAACGGCAGCCTGCGAGAAACTGTTCCACAGGAACTGAGGAGAGATAATAGGTTGGAAAGAAATATTCTCAGGCAGATCAACTGTGACCACCCGACTCCCAGTGCAGACTCCTTAAAAGTTTTCTCAATATTTTAAGAACATGATAATGAAATAAATTTTTGCCAGAAAAAAATGGATGAGAGTTTGATCAAACTTTGGAAAATTATTTGTACTTCCTTTGGATGGAGCAGTGTGATGAAAAGGACCAGGAAAGCTTTCAACAGTTTATTCATGTTCCAAAAGAATGTTGAGTGCCCAGTATCCAAATTCATCAGGCAAGTATTGCTGTGAGCTTTCCCAGTTGGGTTCATTTTGTGAGATGACAAAGAAAGTTATCAACACTTTGAACTGTTTTTATATTCATGACCAGACCTTACTAATATATGCAGAAATTGCCAGCAAAATACGGAAAATTTGCTGATTTTTGTGCTGTCAGCTGAATGGAAGGTGAAAGCATGTTGGAGAGAATGAAAACTGCATGTCGCTATCAAGGCGTGTTTGGGGTTAAGGAGATCTACAAGAATCAACTTTGTCAGAGGGATCATGGTATGGTGTTTCCTTACTGATATTAGGATATAACACCACAGACTGAATATGAATTAAGGAAAAGCTGATCTAGATTTGGACAGCTCTTCTTTCTTTAAAGAAGTGAAATATTCTGATTCAAACCAGACTTGTGAATTGAGTAACTGGAGATTCTTTTCCTTTTTCTGATCTGCCCTGAGCTTGTAAGAGTCAGATTGCCCATATTTACAAACATGTTGGGTGTAAATGAAGGCCCAATTTCAGAGGAAATTCTCAAGTTGCAGGAAATATGAAACATGCTTTAAGATTTGGCAGAAATCTTTGGAAGATAAACCTCAAGATTATTCTATATAGTCACAAATCTGATATACCTGCATTCCTCAATATACGAATAAACCAGTGAAGCTGTAAGTCAATTTTTCTCAGCAAGTTAACCCAGGAACACTAGAATTCTGGAGATGTGTATATAATTCTTAAAACTAATGAAATCTTCAGCTCTGTGACCAAATTGGGCTAACACCTAGCAGAAACTACCAAAATATATCTGAAAGCCATTGATGTTGTTGATGTTGTTAACCCAGATTAAGAATTAGGATGACCCTGAAAAATGTTCTTTGGGCTTTTCTTAAATGCCAACACTTCATTCTCATTACTTGTCCAAAATTGATCAGTTAGTAGCAGTTGGTCAGTTAAAAAAATATATATAATAAGTTGGTTAAACTATATCTGGATTACTTTGGCATCTTTGCCTATTTATTGGGTTATATTTTACCAATGTTATTAATAAAAGATTCATGCAGTGCACACTTGGGGATTTCTGGGCACATTCTTCCCTGGGAAATCCCATGGACAGAGGGCCCTGACAGGCTATAGTCTATGTGGTTGCAAAGAGTTGGACACAACTAAGCAACTAAACAACAACAAAAACCTACAATAGAAAAACATATGGAATTAGGGGCCACTGACCCAAGGAGCTGCTCAGCATAAGACAGTTCCCTGAGATATTCCTAAAATGTAAAATAAGTAAAAAAGCCTTTTTTTATAGCAATGTAATCTAATATCTTCTGAAAGGGAACAATCACTTGGCCACAGAGGCAGCATTAAGGATCACTAATTCCATTTTTTTACAGCCCACATGGTCTCATCCTGTTTCTCTGCTTCTCTCTGGGCTGTCTCTTTTGTTCTTATTATCCGGCCAATCTCATAAAACTAAAAATTAAAATTATATAAATATATAAATGAAAATCTTATAAAACCAAAAATTCAAAAGGGAGAAAGTCTGGTTGCTTTAGTGAAAACCAGGCCACTTTATGGCTCACAGGCTAATCTAAGCTGCAGTGCCTTGGGTTAAGTACCCAGGAATGTCACGAAGAATGATTACTCTTCTGCAGTGGACAGCTTGGAGCTATTTCACAGAGCATGTAGTTTATGGGTGTTTGTGTGTTTGTGAGGTGAGTGGATGGTGAACAAGGAAGTTTTTGAGACATTAGGCATGACACACATGTCTACTATGAGGTAGCAGTCATAGTAATAAATATTCTTCAGAAGAAAAAGCAAACAGGAAGCTAGTGGCTTTTAATTACTATCTGTCAAGTGAGTTAGGAATCATGACTGTAAGACAGAAATCACAAAACTCGAATAAAGCCTTGCCACGGAGTATGGAAAAAATCCATCTTTAGTTGTTTCCATAGAGAGACACATCATATGCATGTTAAAACAGATAGGAGTGTTCTTCATTTCCACAAAATAAATGTGATTCTTATTTTTTTCTTGGTTTCATTACCATCTCAGTTTATTTTTCCCCTCAATTTTGATGGTGACATGAGGACAGAGAAATAATAAAAATGCAGATCAAATTTAATAATATGCAACTGACACTTGGTGAAAAAGGTGGAGGGAATTGGGGTGAACAGGGAGCTCTAGGCCTTGTATAAAGTGGTTAGTAACTACTTAGATCTTGATAATTGTTGTCACTCAAGAATATGGGCTTAATGAAGTGATATCTTCTAGAGCTTTAAAAGAGGGCAGAAGTTTAGGAAGTTTAAAAATTAGAAAGAATCTAATTCTTATACATTGACATTTCCCCTCCTCTCTTTGAATTCTTCAATGGAAATTCTTCGAGGAATACCTATTTGGTGGCTTTTTGGGGGCTTCAAGGAATACCTGTTTGAGCCATCAGGAATACCTGGTGGCTCAGCAGTAAAGACTCTGCCTGCAGTGCAGATGAAGGTTCGATCCCTGGATCAGAAGGTCCCCTGGAGAAAGAAGGAAATGTTGACCCACTCCTGTACTCTTACTTGGAAAATCCCATGGACAAAGGACCCTAGAGGCCTACAGTCTATGGAGTTGAAAAAGAGTCAGATACGACTTAGTGACTAACAACAAGACAGTCTGCAGGTCTCCAGTTTGTGATTATATCTGGCAGAAGAGAAGGTGAATTTTTCCTTTTTTAAAAAATACTTAGCCAGAACATGGAAGCAACCTAGATGCCCATCAGCAGATGAATGGATAAGGAAGCTGTGGTACATATACACCATGGAATTTTACTCAGCCGTCAAAAAGAATTCATTTGAACTAGTCCTAATGAGATGGATGAAACTGGAGCCCCTTATACAGAGTGAAGTAAGCCAGAAAGATAAAGAACATTACAGCATACTAACACATATATATGGAATTTAGAAAGATGGTAACGATAACCCTATATGCAAAACAGAAAAAGAGACACAGAAATACAGAACAGACTTTTGAACTCTGTGGGAGAAGGTGAGGGTGGGATTTCAAAAGAACAGCATGTATATATCTATGGTGAAAATCACCAGCCCAGGTGGGATGCATGAGAGAGTGCTCGGGCCTGGTGCACTGGGAAGACCCAGAGGAATCGGGTGGAGAGGGAGATGGGAGGGGGGATCGGGATGGGGAATAAGTGTAAATCTATGGCTGATTCATATCAATGTATGACAAAACCCACTGAAATGTTGTGAAGTAATTAGCCTCCAACTAATAAAAAAAAAAAAATAGAAAAAAAAAATACTTTTTGAGTGGTTTTGTAGCTTTCTATCTTTTAAACGTTTTTTTTTTTTTTTTTTATGTAATGATTAGAAAAAAGGGATTGTTTGGAAAGGGAGTTGAATGCAAGGAAAACTCCACCCTACTCAACAGACAGATTTTTGAGTAAACGTTTCCCACATAATGAAATAAATGTTGAGAACTTTTAGAATGGACTGAATCTTTGAGAACTGAAATAAGGGAAATAAGGGAAAAGGAGGAAAATAGAAAAGATTTGCAAGTATCTATTTTTGCTAGTAACTGTGACTTTGGGCTTCCCTTGTGGCTCAGCCGGTAAAAAATCTACTTACTGTGGGAGACCTGGGTTTGATTTCTGGGTTGCGATGATTCCCTGGAGAAGGGGAGGGCTACCCAGTATACCCAGAGTACTCCAGTATTCTGGCCTGGAGAATTCCATGGACTGTATAGTTCGTGGGGTCACAAAGAGTCAGACACGATTAAGCGAGTCCTTTTATGTGACTTTGGACAAGTCATTTTTCTTGGACGTAAGTTACTGAATCTGTGGAATGAAGGGAATGATCAGGTCAGAAGTTTTCAAACTTGTTTGACATTAAAACTTGCAGTTGGAATTCCGTTTTCCAGATGTACATTTTTAGTTGAGTACCATGTTTATGTGATCTTTAATTTTCAGACAAACTAGGAAAAATTGTACTAGTAGAAAATATGATTAAATAGAGGCAAAATATCAAAACCATTTCCATGTGTACATGATAAATCAAGTTGTTACAATAAATATATCTGAGTTTTTCTGTGTTCATCTGCTTCTAGATTATTGATTTTTAATGTCTCCTAATACTTGTTAGTTGATAAGTGATTGCAGTGCCAATATCTTAAATTTATGAGATAAAAATTAATTGATAAAATATTTCTATTAATTTTGTATCTGCAAATTGGAAAAAAATATTTCATTATTCAATTTTACGGTGGGAAAGCTTGTCTTACCCATATGGGAACATAGTTTAGGACATAGCTTAGGTTCCCTAAGGCCTTCACTGGTGGCTCAGATGGTAAAGAATCTGCGTGCAATGAGGGAGACCCAGGTTCCATCCTTGACTTGGGAAGATATGCTGGAGAAGAGAATGACTACCTACTCCAGTATTCTTGCCTGGAGAATTCCATAGACAGAAGAGCCTGATGGGTTACAGTCCATGGGGTTGCAAAGACTCGGACACAACTGAGTGACTAATACTTCTGCAAATTGGAAAAAATACTATATTATTCATTTTTATGGTGGGAAAGCTTGGCCTACCCATTATGGGAACATAGTTTAGGATCACTGGAGTAGGTTCCCTAAGCCCCCTTCCAGCTATAACATTCCATGTATCACTACTTTTCAAGTGTGGCCAAGCAAGATCCAGGCACATGCAGTTGGAGAGAAATTCTCTTAAAAATGAAATTTAGCTGTGGGCCACTTTCTGTTAATTGAAATGGGAAAAACAGACTTTTGAGGACAAGTGAAACAGTTTAAATGCATGAACATTTTTTCCCCAGCAATAAACTTTAATGGTTTATCAAATCTCTGTTTAATCAAATCTTCATCCAGAAAGCTTCATTAATTCATTATATTAATTTATTCCAGTGGCTACTCTGTTAGGAAATCTCTGTGTTCCAGGAATACAATGAACAAAATGAACAAAACAAAAGAAAGTTCTCATCATAGTGAAGCTACATTAATGAGAGAAATATAAAATAAATAAAATACAAAAAATAGTAGCATATTGAAAAGCAGAGACATCACTTTGTCAACAAAGGTCCGTCTAGTCAAGGCTATGGTTTTTCCAGTGGTCATGTATGGATGTGAGAGTTGGACTATAAAGAAAGCTGAGCGCCGAAGAATTGATGCTTTTGAACTGTGGTGTTAGAGAAGACTCTTAAGAGTCCCTTGGACTGTAAGGAGATCCAACCAGTCTGTCCTAAAGGAGATCAGTCCTGAGTGTTTATTGGAAGGACTGATGTTGAAGCTGAAACTCCAATACTTTGGCCACCTGATGCGAAGAGCTGACTCATTGGAAAAGACCCTTATGCTGGGGAAGATTGAGGGCAGGAGGAGAAGGGGATGACAGAGGATGAGATGGTTGGATGGCATCACCAACTCAATGGATATGGGTTTGGGTGGGCTCTGGGAGTTGGTGATGGCGAGGGAGGCCTGCCGTGCTGTGGTTCATGGGCTCGCAAAGAGTCGGACACAACTGAGTGACTGAAATGAACTGATAAGTTTTATTGAGAAAAATAAAGCAGAGATGGGGGAAAGTGTAATAGGGGTTGTAGGGGTGAATTTAAGATATGGTAATCAGGCAAGCATTCACTGTTTGGGTGACTTTTGAGCAAAGATGGGAAGGTCTATGTTGGAATCCAAGGTAAGAGAGTTATAGTTGAAGAGCCCTAAGGAAGGAGTATCCCGTGTGATTGGAGTAGACGGACTAAGGCTGAGGTTGGTGGAAGATGGGATCAAGTCATGCAGGGACTTGTAGGTCATTTAGAGGACTTCACTTTTATGCAGCAATGGAAGCCAGTGGAGGATTTTGGGTAGAAGGTGGCATCATTCTAACTTATTTTAAAGAAGCACTCTGTCTGCTTTTTTGAGATGAAGCTGTAATGGGGCAAATGTGGAAGCAGAATGAGTAGGGAGAAGTCCTTGTGATACTGTTAGATGACAGGGGTTCCAAGGTGGTGCAGTGGTAAAGAGTCTGCCTGCCAATGCAGGAGACGCAAGAGACTCAGGTTTGATCCCTGGGTTGGGAAGATGCCCTGGAGAAGGAAATGGCAACCCACTCTAGTATTCTTGCCTAGAAAATTCCATGAACAGAGGAGCCTGGCGGGCTGTAGTCCATGCGATCACAAAGAGTTGGACATGACTGAGCACACAGACACACACACACACGCATTTAAAAGATAAGCCAATGGCATCTGCTGAAGAGATCAGATGTGTGGTGTGAGAAAAACAGAGGAACCAGGTAAGACTCCAAAGTCACTGTGTCTCTAAAGGCAAACTCTTCCTCGCTCGCAAATATTCCTATATCAATCCCAACAGTTTATTAGACACATGATTATAATATACTCCTTGGAGTTGTCAATTGCTCATTTTCTTCTCTCCCTTTTAGAGGACACAAAGATCATTATAGCAAGGACAGGGAGCCACATCAAGATGACCTACAATCTATTATCTTGCAAGGAGTTTACTGACTCAATTGAGTCTACCATTCTCATTTGGTCCTCATTTTGATTCATAAAATTACCTCTGCTTTGTACTATGTTTGAATGGAATTTCCCATCTGGCCTAGTGAGCTCTAATCCAGTAATACTTCTACCAACCGGTGTGCTCTATACTCACGGGTCAGTGCTTTGTATAGTTAGCACATGAGTCATTGCTTCTAGTTATGACAATAGGATCTTATTAAGGGTAAGTCTACAAACACCCAGGGCATGGATGATGATAGAAATTGGCTTTGTGAGGAATAAACAGGTAAAGCTCTAGATGATTCATAAATGTTAGGTATTTATTATTTTTATTGCTAATTACTGTAGTGCTTCACTGTTCATTACAGTAGCCACTAGCCACATGAAATTATGTAAATTTAAAGCAAAATAAAATAAAAAATTCAGTTCCTCAGACCCAGCTATATTTTAATTACTCAATAGCTACATGTGGAAACTGTGGAAACAAACTGTGGAAAATTCTTAAAGAGATGGGAATACCAGACCACCTGACCTGCCTCCTGAGAAATCTGTATGCAGGTCAAGAAGCAACAGTTAGAATTAGACATGGAATAACAGACTGGTTCCAAATCAGGAAAGGAGTATGTCAAGGCTGTATATTGTCACCCTGCTTATTTAAGTTATATGCAGAGTACATCATGAGAAATGCTGGGCTGGAAGAAGCACAAGCTGGAATCAAGATTGCCGGGAGAAATATCAATAACCTCAGATATGCAGATGACCCCACCCTTATGGCAGAAAGTGAAGAACTAAAGGTCCTCTGGATGAAAGTGAAAGAGGAGAGTGAAAAAGTTGGCTTAAAACTCAACATTCAGAAAACTAAGATCATGGCATCTGGTCCCATCACTTCATGGCAAATAGATGGGGAATCAATGGAAACAGCAGCAGACTTTATTTTCTTGGGCTTCAAAATCACTGCAGATGGTGATTGCAGCCATGAAATTAAAAGATGCTTGCTCCTTGGAAGAAAAGCTAGGACAAACCTAGACAGCATATTAAAAAAGAGACATTACTTTGACGACAAAGGTCCATCTAGTCAAAACTATGGTTTTTCCGGTAGTCACATATGAATGTGAGAGTCGGACTATAAAGAAAGCTGAGTGCCGAAGAATTGATACTTTTGAAGTGTGGTGTTGGAGAAGACTCTTGAGAGTCCCTTGGACTGCAAGGAGATCCAGCCAGTCCATCCTAAAGGTAATCAGTCCTGCATATGCATTGGAAGGACTGATGTTGAAGCTGAAACTCCAATACTTTGGCCACCTGATGGGAAGAACTGACTCATTTGAAAAGAGCCTGATGCTGGGAAAGATTGAAGGTGGGAGGAGAAGGGGTGACAGAGGATGAGATGGTTGGGTGGCATCACTGACTTGATGGATATGAGTTTGAGGAAGCTTCAGAAGTTGATGATGGATAGGGAAGGCTGGCGTGCTACCTCGGGGTTGCAAAGAGTCGGACACGACTGAGTGACTGACCTGACTGACATGTGACTACTATATTGAAGACCACAGAATGGGGAACATGTACATTATTGCTGGTGGTTCTATTGCAGACTACAGCTCTAGAAAATATCTTCTATCTTATTACTGATTACAGAGGAGAGGAAGTGAGAAGTTGGAGGTCACTATCCCATTCAGATAACCTAGGTTTCACCCTAGGCGAATCCCCCTTCCTAACCGACTTGAAAATATTTTTTCTTGTATTGATCACTGTATACACTAGGTTTCTAAGGGCTTTCCAATTACCTTCATTTCTTAATGCATCTTTTAAAGGCAATAAGTGCAATTACAATATTGTGTGAGTATGTGTATACTAGAAATCAAGACCCTCTCACCACAGTCCCATGAGGACACATGTCTTTGGCTTGGTACAACTGTTAGAATTTTTCAAATGACTTTTGCCTGAACTTAAAAAAATTAATGTACGTTTTAAAGGAAATGAATCCCACATGTTTTGGTTTATTTATACTTGTTCTTCCAACTTTTGATTTGAGGATGACTTGTGGTGTCTGAAAAATCTTTGGGGACTTTCAAATGATGGTTAATATTAATTTCCCCTCCAAAATAGGAAGTTAGGTTTGGTCACGGGTAAATGATAGCAAAATCCCATGTTTAGTTAGCCTTCAAAGCTCAGATTTGCCAGTTTGGAGTGGGCGTCAAACTTGGCAAGGGGTATTCTTCATTCATGGGACTTAGTCCATTAATGAATTCTTTTCAAAAGAGAAAGGACAGTGTTGGAAGATTTACAGTAAAACATTTAATTGTGAATTATATTATGCTAACCATGGACCATATATACTTTTGAGACTCTTTACAAAGGAATAACTGTAGCCTGCCAAGCCTGCCACCAGTTGTCCTTTTGAAGATGCTGCAGTGAACTGGGAAAACTACAAGCTCATGCCAACCCTCTTTAGGATAACATCTGAAACCTTCTGGAACTTTGTTGAGTAGTGCAGCTAGATAGTCATTGTTACTGCAGTGTATCTCAGGACTCTACTATTCTGGCTACCATTGATAGGCCTACAGAAGCCCAAAAGTTGGCAAGTAATAGAGGCATGTACTTTCAGCCCTTGTATTAGATAATGTTTGGCCAAGAATACCAGATCCCCCCAAAATAAGTGGTACCATACATTGTGGTCTTGCCTTATACCAAGTACACTGCAAAAATTGAACAAAGTTGTGCCTAACATATACAACAGCTCTTCATGGTAAATAGTAATGTACTCATTTTTTAGTTTTGTAAAATGAAGCGTGTGTGTGTGTGCTCAGTGGCTCAGTCACGTCCGACTCTTTGCCACCCCATGGACTGTAGCCCACCAGGCTCCTCTGTCCTTGGAATATTCCAGGCAAGAATACTAGAGCAGGTTGCCATTTCCTACTCTAGGGGATCTTCCTGACCCAGGGATTGAACCCAGGGTCTCTTGCATCTCCTGCCTTGGCAGCTGGATTCTTTACCACTGCACCACCTGGGAAGCCCAAACTGAAGCTTGTTTTATCAGAAATAATGCCTAGAAGCAGAATCACATGGAATTTTCTGATTTTGATGCCATTTCTTTTTTAATACATTATAATTTCTCTAATTTTTTCCCTTGATTTTCAATTTAAAACCCATATAAAAATGTTATTTAGATTATAATAAAGGAGGCATAGAAATGGGCAATGTGTATTTGAGTCATCATAGTAGAAGAGCAAATAGAAGCTACTGCAAAAGTGGACAATCTGACAGGGTATCTGGAAGAGTTATGCAACAAGTCCCCTACATGTGAATGAGTTCTGTTCTGAGAGAGTGTTTGTAAGTCCAACAAAGTTAGCCTGTGCTACCAATTAACACAATCAGCTCTATACCACTGCCTTTCAGCTTGCTTCCAGACATCCTGGGCTTAAAGGTACTGCACTGCTGTACTCTCTACAGCACTATACAGTCAAGTACACAAGAACACAACCACTTGAAGAGGGTGCATGCATGTGCAATGTATGCCAAACACATGAACTAACTTACATGATTGGTTATGTGAACGCATGTTCGCAGTTTTGAAATTTCGCAATCTGAAGGTTTGTATATAGGGGACTTGCTGTAGTTGTCTCTGGGGCATAATTATAAATAAATAGCTGTGTCCTGGATATGTCTTCCAATGTCTGGCCATAGGCTGTTGAAAGAACTTGTTGCTGTTATTGTTGTGTTGTTTAGTCACTAAGCTGTGTCTGGCTCTTTGTGACCCAGTGGACGGTAGGCCACTAGGTTCCTCTGTCCATGGGATTTCCCAGGCAAGAATACTGAAATGGGTTCCCATTTCCTTCTCCAGGGGATCTTCCTGACCCAGCGATCGAACCCAAGTCACCTGCATTGCAGGTGGATTCTTTACCACTGAGCCACCAGGGAAGCTGTTACTTATTCCCATGTCCCCTTTTAATAAATCCATTCACTGGTGAACAGTGGTGCTATACCTTTAATACTGAAACCTCCTACCTGCTTAATGAATATTCATTATGCCATTGTGAGTTCTAACTTAAATCCTGAAAGTATAATTGTCTAATATACTATCTGATCTATAAAAGTTCTCAGCAGACTTTAGGATAATGTTAGTTCTTTTCTAGTCCCTTCTTTGTATTTATTTATACTTAAAAATAAGTTGGAGTTTCCAGACTTCCATTCTAGTCTAGTACACTGTGTTACTTTCTTCCTTTAATTATAAATTCCATTTTATAACAATTGCAAATTCCAAAGAGTACATTTCAGGGAAGTTATTACAGTTCATTTGAGGATAAAACCATTGGCATTTGACCTCATGTCACCATTTGTAGAATGCTACAACTTCTCAGAAATACATTGCCTTGTCAAGTCTTCTTACTTAATTAAATCTTCCTGTAAATTTCTTGAAGGCAAATTAACCAAATAGCAGCAATTGAGGTGGTAATACTTATTTTATATTGAGTCGAGTCTTGGACATGAATACTGAAATGCTTAGCATCTTTGATGATGCAAAATAAGAACAATGAGTTTGATGGAGAAATGTCCTCTTTCTTTTTTGATAACCAGCCCTCAGCTTTGTTTATCATCTCATATCTTCTGAGATGATATGTTCAGGGAAGAACAGATCTACTATTTCCCTGGGCAACCTGAGGCCTCAGTCCAACCGGAATCCAGAACTTGGATCAAATTCATTCCTAAATATGATTCTTGTAGCAGGGTCTTCACTGTATGCCTTAGACCTGGGAAACAGGGCCCTGTGCCTTAGGGAGCCCATGCCTTTGTCACCGTGTTCTAAGTCTCCTGACAGTGCCTGGGACCAGTGGGGCCCAGCAGTGCCATCAGGGAGATGTTCCCTGAGCCTGGCTATGGGCCTGCTATGCTCCTCTCTCCTCTGTAGCACTCAGAATGACCCTCCTCCACAGCACAGGCAGGGACAAAAGGTCACTCTGGAATCGTGGGGTTGATTCCAGTAAGGGAAAAAAGGGACAGTGTATGTGGGGGTCTGGGGATAGGAAAGTTGTGGAAAGACCTATTTTGACCTGACTCCACTGAGAAAATGGACTTTCAGGTGAACAGGAGGGAACAGTTGTTCTTAGTGCAGTGGTAGATGTTGTCCCATCTGATCTAGTGTCCTAAGGGCTGTCATGGACACTGATAGAAGTCTTTAAAAGAAAACCGAAGAGCTCATTCCAAGGAGCTGTGAAGCTTGGGGTTGGAGGGGAATCCCTATCTCCTGCAAAAAGCTCTATAAAAAGATTCTACTCTAGCACTTATAGTAAGTCTTTGCAGATAATCCAGTATCAATCACAGCACACCAGGGCCAAGTTCCAGGGCTATATTCACTGGTGAAGATGGAAATTCACTGCCATGAAGCTTGGTTATATTCGGACAAAAGCATTTACTTAAATCACCTTGTGGGTAACCCATGTGTGCATGTGTGCTGGGTTGCTTCAGTTGTGTCCGACTTTTTTGGCCCTATGGACTGTGGCTTGCCAGGCTCCTCTGTCCATGGGATTCTGCAGGCAAGAATACTGGATTAGGTTGCCATGCCCTCCTCCAGGGGCTCTTCCTGACCGAGGGGCTGAACCTGCATCTCTTACGTCTCCTGCATTGGCAGGTGGGTTCTTTATCACTAGTGCCACCTGGGAAGCCCAGTGTTTTGTTTAAGATGATCCACCCACCACTTTGACCTTGAGAAAACTTGCTGATGGGCGGTAATGGTCCATCTCAACTAATCTCTTCTGGCTCAAGATTGAATATCCTTCTTTTTTTTTCTTTTAGTAATTACACTTACAATTTAAGGATGCTTATTTAAATATAAAAAAACACCTGTAAACTTTATTGCTGTGTGATATTTCCATCCTCTCTCAATCATGATAAGCTCTCTCACAAGTTTTAATGACTCATTAAACATTCCTCCACCTCATTATTTTTGTTTGGAATTTTATGCTTTTTAAAAAATATTAAACATTTTTTTCTAAGACAATAGTGAATTAATTTGATTAACACATTTTATATCAGCTTTTTATATTTTTTGCCCTTCTTCCAGATTCACTTGACTGCCAACTAAAATATGTCTTGAATAAGAATTATATGTATAATATGTAAGTGTGAGCACAAGTATGTTTTCAAGTGTGTATGTGTGTGACTCAGTGGGTTATGTGTGTGTAAGTGTGTGCATGTGTGGGTGTGTGGGTAGACTTTGTATATCTGAAAATATCTTTATTTTGCTCTCAGCCTTGCATGGCTGGGTATAAAATTATAGATTGATACTTATTTTCCCTTGCCTACTTAAAGGTTTCCTCTAGTTTCTTCTGACCTCTATTATGCTGAAAATAATCTACTCTTAGATTTATTGTCATTACCTGTAAGTAATCACTCTTTTTCTGTTGCTGGCTTTTAAGATCATCTCTCTCTCTCAATTATAATGTTTCCAAGTGTAGATTTATTTTTATTTAATCCTCTTGCTTCTTGGTATCCCTTAAACCTGAGAACTTAGATCTTTTTCTATAAGTCTGGAAATTTCCCATTAAAAATTTCTTTAAATTTTGCTTCTCTATAATTCTCACTTTTATTCTTAAGAACTTCTGTTTTCTAAATGTTGGAGCCTTTCATTCTAGATTTTTAACCATGTTTATCTTTGTTCATGCTAGAATTCATCAATTATATGTTTTAGTTCATTAGTTCATTTTTGTGTTGGTTTGTCTAGAAATTATCCCATCTATAGCATTTTCAAATTTATTACTGTATTTTACATTTCCAAGATTTATAATTGGCATTTCTATCTATCTTATCTATCTACCTCTGATTTTTCTGTGTTTTTTTTTTGTTCAATTATTTTTCTGTTCTATTTAAATTGAAATTATTTCTTCAGTTATTTCTTTTACATCCTTGATACTTTAAGAATGTCTTTATCAGACTGTTTTATAAATATCATGTAGAAGAGCTCTACTAATGAATTATTGATTTTGTTTTTTTAGTATAAGATCATGTTTTAATTACTGATCATTTTTAGTATCAGATTTTCTTCATTTATTTTGAAATTTTTGTATACTAGTTTATTTCTCTCTCTGTCTCTGTCTCTCTGATCCAATCTTTGTCACACACACACACATGCACACACACACGCTCATCCCTGTCATACACATACATGTGCTCTCCCACCCTGGCCTATGCACACACACATGGTCATCCCTCTTGTTCTAGGTTTTGTAGTTCCCTCTGTTCCTTTTGTATCTTCAATATAGGGCTAGATTTTGCAAACACACTTTGAAGTTATGGCCCCTATGAGCTGTTTGGACATAGGACAAATCTAGGCTGAATCTTGAAGGCAGCTTGTTTCAGTTTTAGAAAATGAAACTGTTTTTTCCCCCCACAATGCCTCCTTGAACCCACAATGTCTACATATTCTTAGCTTTCACCAGCAAACTGATAGATCTTAGATTCCCCCTACTTCTTTTTGCAAGTGGAGGAGGTTCACCAAATCCATGGTTCTAAGTAGAAAGTGAAACTGAAGTCCTCCTCCATGATCAGAGGACTACTTTTAAATTAATGAGCTCTGGCCCAGCATTGCTACATTATTTGTGACAACTACAAAACACAGAAAATTGACTTCAGCTTCCACTCACCACTCTATGTTTCTCTTCTGTTTCTCATCCACATAGATAGCTGTCTTACATATGATCCCAGTTGTATTTTGTGTTTAACATTTTATCTTTCATTGCTATTTGTTGGAAAGAAGGTTTCTTAGAAGCATACATTCTCAGCATCATGTTAGCCTGGAAGCCTCCTTCTCTTTTCAGACTTCTTGAAAAACTAGTCCATTTTTAGCATCTCTATTTCTTCCTCACCAATTAAGTCCTCCACTTGGAATCAGATATCTGCATACACAGCACTGATGAAATTGCTCTTCCCAGAGTCAAAGAAGACATCCAGTATTTTTCCATATTATCTGTTTAGTTGTTGGCAGAAAGTTCCTCTACTTTCCTGCTTATTCTTATAATAAACTCAGTGTAACCCAACGGAACTTTGCAACCTAAAAATCCTAATAAACATAGACCTGTAAAAATTGGCCTTTTAAGGTGTAAAGGAAAATCCAGTCATGTTTCTCACTTTCTCACTTGCCTGAATGCTTTGATGACCAGGTCTCATACCTGTGAGACAAAAGCTAAAATTGTTTACCTTGCCATGTTCATGTTCTGCACACTCCTTATTCTTTTGTCCTCTATCACATGCTCTTCCAAACCCATCTCAGATTTTATGCCCCAGTACCAAGCACAAGTGCCTTCATCTCTGCACACTGTGCTATGTCCTTTGTCTGCTGTACCCTCCTGTTTCTGCCTAGTTCCCCTGGCAAACTCCTAACCTACTCTCCAGAGCCAAGTAATGTACCCTAATGTATTTCTTTATGAATATTTTCCCTATGTATATTCAACAGTATTTTAAGAGATACTAATTGATAGCTTTTTATAGATGTTATTCTGTATGTTGAGAATTTAAAGTGGGCAAGAGCAGACATGCTCCATGCCCAAATATTAATGGAGGAGATAGGCATTAATCAAATGCTCATGAGATAAATGGAAAATTGCATTTGTGATAGAATTTCTGTCAAAAAGTCATGGTACTATTCAAGCCTGTAATTAAGGAAAATTGATGTTGAGGAAAGAGATTTTCTTGACGTTTCTACAGAATTAAACACCCCTTTTTCTGGTATTGTATGCATGGTTCTGTTGTTACAATCATCAATGTGGATTTCAATTTGTTCATATGTCTGTCTTCTTTGGAAAAAAACCCCAGATGCTGGGGAAGATTGAGGGCAAGAGGAGAAGAGGGCAACAGAAGATGAGATGGTTGCGTGACATCACTGACTCAGTGGACATGAGTTTGAGCAAAATCAGAGAGATAGTGAATGACTGGGAAGCCTGGCATGCTGCAGTCCATGGGGTCTCAAAGAGTAGGACATGACTGAACAGCAGCAGCAACTGTCTTCAGCCCTAAGATGTGAAATGCTTACTCATTTCTGAATCTGTCTTAGTCAGATTATCTGACAGATAGTAGGGATATATTAAATAAGAAAAATGATGAACTATTTTTCTGATTGAATTAAAGAATAACTTTAGTGTGAGTTATAGTGAAAATTATAGAGAAATCCTTTTTTGTTCCCATTATTTACTTTCTCAAGAACAAGACATCCAGTGTTTAGTTGCTCTGCAGAAAACAGTACCGTTCTCTAATACTTATAAGCTTTTTAGCATTCTTTCTTATAGGTCACAGACTATTCTCGCAGCTACTTGCTAGCTTTGAGGTTAGAAAATGAGGGAACAGCATTCACTAGTCTAATTATGAATTATTTCAAAGGTCAGAGCATAAGAGCACACGCTACACTAGTGCCTTTCAGAGAATGGAAAGTAATGAACATCTATTTGATGAAATAAATATTGTAATGAGGAGAGCAAAAATAGCCAAGCAACTATATCAGACATTTCTGGAATAAACAAGAGAATGATAAGGAAATGTTAAATAAGCCTTCTCTGATTTTCTGATCCTATATATTTTAAAATATTGTAGCATGTAAAACTGATTGTAGAATGGGTTCTACATTGATATTAATCTACTTCTTCACACTGACATTAAGTACATTGAGCACGGTCCAGATATTAAGTACACTGAGCATGGTCCATACAGAGCCAAGACTGTTTCTGTACAGTCCAAACTCCCTCCCCTCCCCCTTTTCTAAAACTAGGTTGAAGATAGAAGTTGTAGCTGATTCACTTTATTGTACAGCAGAAATTAACAAAGTTGTAAAGCAGCTATACTCCAATAAATTAAGAAAAAAAGTTGTACTTTGGGTTTTGACTCATGCTTTCATCCTAGTGATCTGGTATTGAATGCTTCTTTAGAACCCACTTCTGGGACCTGTAGCAACCACAGACAGGCTAACAGAATGCATGATCTGCATTTACACGTCTGGGCATAAAGTCCTGACCTCAAGATGTCCCAACATTTTCTTCATGACTAAGGGTGATCCAGGGATCCTGCAACCATTTGTTATTCTCTAACTCTGTGTTAACTTCGACACCTTAAGATCTTGATAAACTCCCAAAGATGTTAATTACTCTTATTTTCTGTTTTGATTACAGCCATCCTAGTGGGTGTGAGGAGGCAGAAGGCAGGAGGAGAAGGGGACGACAGAGGATAAGATGGTTGGATGGCGTCACTGACTCGATGGACATGAGTTTGAACAAGCTCTAGGAGTTGGTGATGCACAGGGAAGCCTGGTGTGCTGCGGTCCATGGGGTGGCAAAGAGTCAAACACGACTGAGTGACTGAGTGGGTGTAAGTAGTGTCTCACTGTGGTTTTGATTTGCATTTTCCAAGTGACTAATGATAGCGAGCAACTTGTGCTTATTGGCCACTTGAATATCTTCTTCTGAGAAATGTCTATTTAAATCTTTTGTCCTTTTTTGTATTGGGCTGTCATTTTACTATTGAATTCTAAGAATTCTTTATATATTAGACCCATATCATTTATATATAATTTTCAATTATTTTCCCCATTCTATGAGTTGTCTTCTTACTTTCTTGATAGTGTCTTTTGAAGCACAAAATTTATAATTTTGATGAAGGCTGATTTTTCTATTTTCATTTGGTTGTTGCATTTTTGGTGTTATATTTAAGAAACTGCTAATCTGAGGTCATGTAGGTTTATATCTATGTTTTATTCTAAGAGTTCTGTGGTTTTAACTCATGATTAGGCCTATGATCGATTTTGAATTAATTTTTGTATATGATGTGAATAGGGTTCCAACTTCATTTGTTCAAATGTGAATATCCAGGTTTCCTAGCTGTATTTTTAGAAAGATGATTTTTCTCCCTTTGAATGGCCCTGACATTCCTATTGAAAGTCAACTGCACATACATATATGGATTTATTTTTGAACACTTAATTCTGTTCCATTGGTCTATATGCCCCTCCTTATGCCAGTACCACACTATCTTGATTACTGTAGCTTTGTACTGCCTCTTGATTGCTATAATTTAGAAATCAGAAAATGTCTCAAAAATTCTCTATTTATGTTTTTTTCCAGATTGACTTGGCTGTTTAGGATCCCTTGTATTTTCATATTAATTGTAGGATCAGCTTACTCACTTATACAGAAAAACCAGTTGGAATTTTGATTCAGATTGTATTGAATTTATAGATAAATTTGGGAAGTATTGCCATCTTAACGATATAAAGTCTTCAACATAGGCTGTTGAACACTTTCAGCAATGTTTCATAGTTTCTCTTTGTATAATTGCTCATATGGCCAGCTTTGGATTCTGTTACTGCTTGTTCTGGGAACGTAGTAATTATTCATTCCTTATAGTAATCAGTCTTGGCATCTAGAAGTAGTGATAGAAGAAGTGCAGGCATTGAGGGACTGAGTGGTGAAATGCTGAAAGGAAAAGGAAATTTCAGATAAAAACCAAGAGATAGGGAAAGGAATTCTACTTATGATTTTGATTGAAATGACTTAAGTAGTTAATGAATAAATAAATTCATGACAACGTCAGCTACTTGAAATTAACTTTTTATTGAACCAGCAGGCATCTCTTAAAATATCACTCTTGAGAATTAAATTCAGTGATAATATTCAATGATAAATCATTCTTGAAAATTAAATTCAATGATAATATTGCTATTATTCAGATAATTTATCGAATCTCTTGTTTTGGATTTGCACTCAAGGAATGCTCTCATGGTGGCATTCTGATGATCATTACTACTTTATTAAAAGAATTGAATGTAATTATAATATAAAAATGTTACTTTTTAAATGGAATTTGGAAATTATAGTGATACTGTATTGAGATATTAACTTGTGCTTAATTCTAGGGATATTTTTTCCTTCCTAGTTCCTAGAGGGTAGATGTGCTCTTTTTGTTCTTTTGTCTTAGAGAGGCTTTTTGTTTTTTCACTGAACAGGGTTTCCTGTACACAAACTCTCTTTCTAACTTTGGCATATTTGTAACTTTGGGAGCATGGGCTACGTAATGAAGAGTACTAATAATGGAATGTAATGGGTTTCCCTTGTGGCTCAGCTGGTAAAGAATCTGCCTGCAATGCAGGAGACCTGGGTTCAATCCCTGGAAGATCCCCTGGAGAAGGGAAAGTCTGCCCACTCCAGTATTCTGGCCTGGAGAATTCCATGGACTCTGTAGTCCATGGGGTCACAAAGAGCTGGACACGATTGAGTGACTTTCACTTTCACTAGTAATGGAAAGGCACATGGAGGAACTAGAGAGACTCAAAGCAAGAAGTGAAACCAGGCTGCAGAATGGATGAAAATATTCAGATTTTTCTGGGGGTTGGGACCTATGATTTATTCCTCTAAAAGTGACCCAGATGGTTGGCCAAGTCCTTCATGATAACAGAAGGCATAGTTTCATATGGATACTGGGTCTTGGGTATTGACAGTTCCAGCCTTGGTCAAGATTCCTATGCCCAGTGAAAGCACAGAGGTTTAACCATGAATGAGGACTTGGGACAGAGATAATATTAGGGTTACCAGTGTGTCCCCAAAACCTGAGAAAGCCTACAAATATTTGTACTATGTAGCATTTCTAAGTTCTGCATATGATTGTGGTGGGTAGAAGGGAATGGTATAGGAAGAAACCTCTTCTGAGGTATTCTGAGTTAGATTTAATTAAATTTAAGAAAATAAAGTAAGTGACATTTCTGGCATAGCCTGAGTACTTTGTAGAATAAGATTCACCCTGGAATACTCGTTGTGATGTAAGTTCCAAAGTAGGACCTCTGCAGTTATATTAAACTATTGTGAAATAAAACAGTTTCTTCAGGGGGTGACTTTGAAGTGCAGCCTTCATATGGATATAACTTTTCATCTCTGTCTCATAATTCTGAAATAGCCTGGTGTTCATGTGGGCCAGGATTACATGTAGTTTATAGTGTGGTGTGATTTGAGAGATGTTGGTAGTAATGGTCATGATTCCTTTAGCTCTGGCTTCTCTGATCTTAAGTGATTCCTGCTACTTAAAGCCATACAAGAGTTTTCTGGGGCACAGAATATACAAATTGTGGTTCTCTCTTCCTTAGTTTTAATCACTCAAGGCAAAGGCTAACTTCAGATACACTTTTACATTAAGCTTTATAAATATAAAATTGATATGAAAATCATAAATTTCATTGTTAGATAGAAAAATCATTAGTAGTATTATGCCCTTTGGTCCTGGCCTTGCAAATCTAAGTTTCCTCATGTCAAAGGGCACATAAAGGACAATCACAGGTAATAGCTTGACTCTAAGGTGTTTCCTCATAGTTTCTTCAACTTGACTACTCATTCTGTTGTGTTCTGTTCTGTTCTCTTCTCTTTGGCTCTTAAGTGCTTAGGGTTTTTAATTTTGTCCCAAGTGCCAGTTGTTGGCCCTCCTTTTTGGCTTTGTGATCTTTGATTGTGTAAGCTGGATCTTCTGCTATTGGTTCCCAATCCACAATTCTAAATTTCTCATTTACCCCCCTTTTTAGTGCTTTCATCAAGAAGAGACCCTTGGTCTATTATTAATAGTTTTGGTTCTCAAGGACCCACACCATCTTCTGGGCTCACCTCGGCCTAACAGTCACAATCAGGTACATCCATTTATCCAGCCATCCACCCTTCTGTATAGTCTGCTTGTTTGTTAGGTAGATTTGGGGAGGCATAGTGAAATGTACAAAAGCTGTACTTAGAATCAAAGTACTTGGGAGAAAAAAGATTATTATTCTGGAAAACCTAGACTAGAGAAGACTATAGATTATGCCCCCCCAAATCGTATGTTGAAGTCCTAAACCTGGTACCTCAGAAAGTGACCTTATTTGAAAATAGGGCTGTTGCAGATATAATTAATATGAAGTCACCCTGGAGTATGAAAGTGAAAGTGTCATTCGTTCAGTCATGTCCAACTTTTTGCAACCCCACCGACTGTAGACCACCAGGCTCCTCTGTCTATGGGCTTTTCCAGGCAAGAATACTGGAGTGGGTTGCCATTCCCTTCTCCAGGGCATCTTCCTGAACCAGGGATTGAACCAGGCTCTCCTGCATTGCCGTCAGATTCTTCACCATCTGAGTCACCAGGGAATTGAGTATGACTGGTATCCTTATAAAAAGGGTAAATTTGGACACATACACTGACATAGAAACAATGCCATGTGAATGTGAATGCAGAGATTAGGATGATGCATCTACAAACCAAGGAAACCCCAGCAGCCAGCGGAGAGGCCTGGAAGAGGCTTCCACTCTGTCCTCAGAAAGAACCAAGCCCTGCCAAGACCTTGATCTCAGGCTTCTAGCCTCCAAAACAGGGACAATAAATTTTTGTTTTTTAAGCCATAAGTTTGTCAGTTTGTTATAGCAACCCTAGCAAACTAATACGTGATCTTAAATATAAAAGTTGTTTTTCTACTTAGATAACTTCTCTTTTTTCAAAATCATATTTTGAATGTGATTGACTGTGTCATGTAAATGACGCAGACTTTTTAACATTTTCTTAACCATCCAAGTTGAATGTTGAATACTGTTTTTCTACATTTAAAAATATCAACCAAAAAAAAAAAATATCAACCAATATGGCATGTGTGGGATATGGAATGGCCCTCTTGGTTCATAAGCTCCACCTGCTTTATACACAAAGTGCTTACTGAGCAAATGAAATTCACAAGTTTACCACCTTAAACTTACTTTACTCATCTCCCTTTCTTAGTGGTTTGACCTTGACTTCACTCTGATTTTGATTCGTTAAATGGGAGAAAATTTGGCATGGCTCCCAGTTGTATTTGGCCTTTTGCAAGTTGTCTTCCTTAGAACTTCCTTCCTCTCTTCTCTCCCACCCCCTTCAGTTAATTCAGCAGTGATTTATTATTGACTACCTCAGCTGCAACCTCTGTACATTTTCTTCAACAGCTACTTCTAAGGGGTCCATGTTAACCAGACACTGTGCTCAGTTCAGTTCAGTTGCTCAGTTGTGTCCAACTCTTCGTGACCCCATGGACCGCAGCTAGGTCCTGGAAATACAGAAGTCCACGAGACACAAACGATCCTTGGAAGGAAACTTCGATACTATATTGAGGTTTACAAAAGAATCAAAGTATAACATTTTTGTGGCCTAAATTTTTGTGCCATCTCCTTTTTACTGTAAAATGATTATAGTGGTTTTAATGATGCACCAATTCAGTCATGATTATATATATCCTATATACATACCAAGGAGGTCCTGATACCCTGTGTATGTAAAATTATAGAATCAAGGTTTCTTTCAGGCTAATATTCTTATTATCCCAGCAACCCAAAGGCCCTTCTCTTGTTAAAAAAATTTTATCCAAATAATACATGCACATAATAAGTGAAATCATAGAAGCTTTCTTGTTGAAAAACTGTCCCTTCTCTAATCTATGCCCCAGAGGCAACAACGTTCAACGCTTAGAAATTTTCCTCCTGCTGCTTCCTCCGTGTTTACAAATGATATTTCTGTATTTCTTGATATCCATTTTAGATATGATTTACTGAGTTCCTGTTGTCATAGTTAAAATTTTGTCCTTCCCAGCACACCCCGTGTCATCACCAACATTCCAAGATGCCATCTCATCAGCCTCCCCTTAGTGTTCTAAGGTACATCTTGGTTAAATAAGCATGTCAACATTATTATGTTTATGTAAATAATAATCTTTGCTATTCTGGGTTCCTTTCTCAGACAACTTTTATCTTTACCTATGATTAATAATTGCCTTTTTGAAAGATCCTTCTGTTTAGTGTGTAGACTTTGAAGAGTCCCCCTGTTTTCAACGTGGTATCTCCCCAAAGATTTGCCTGCCCTGGTGTTAGTGGCCCTAACCCTGAGCCCCTCAAGGTTCCGCTGAGTGAAATGACTCATTTGGATGGGGGAGGGGTTTTCACATGCAGATACTAAGATTGTCATTTCCTCTACTTTATTCAGTCAGTAACCAGGCCTGCATCTACTTACAAGCATCAATACTTTTTCCTACACTGTAATTTTAAAAAAGATTTGGAAAAGAAGATAAACAACATGCATATTCAGAAGTCCACAATTCCTCTCTTAATGAATCATTCATTTCTCTCTGGTGGACTCAAGACCAAGAGGCAGTCTCTCCAAGTACCCCCACCCCACCCTGCAGTGAAGGCTCATGCAGTCTCATTGCAAGCATGTGATATAATACTTTACAATTTTCTTTCTTCAGCTTCTCTCTCTCTCCCTCTCTTCCAACCTCTTCCATTTTACAAGTGGTTCTTAGATTCAGGGGCAAATGTAAAATGGTACTGGTATTGGGTGAAGATTCTTACAAGCATGAATTGCGTTTACTGTAACAGGAAATTAGACAGTCAGTAGTCTCCATGCTAATAACTTCCCTCACCTCAGTACATCTATGACAAATGAAATAGTTTCTGAATTGATAAAGCAGAACAGATTATACTAGCGAGGAAAAGAACTTTCAGAGTCCAGAATGCTGAGGGATTAATTTGTTATCTGAGTTCATTCTCACTGATGGCCTGAGTTTACATAGCAATACATTTGCATAATTAAATGAGATGCTACCCTCAGTTCAGGTGCTAACTGAGAAATGGAATCTAAATTGGGACTCGGGCAAAATTTAAACTTTCTGGGTAGAAGTGGCAGCAGCCTTCAATAATGATATATCCAGACTGCTTTATTTTTGTAATTTTATGGATCTTTTGCCATATATATCACATACCAGGAGTTCTGTAAGTAAATTAGCTCTCCAACAACAAAGTAACTTTATGACAGTGCTAGCTAATAATTTCAGTATTAATGGAAAAGAAATGCTATCAAGATGACCGCTATTCATACTCAGATTCTAGGAGGACAGACGGTGTCTTGATTATGGAACAGGGCTTGTCAAATAGTGTTCCAAAGATCCCCCAAAGTATTCAACCATTGACACGGCCTGATTTAGTTCAGGCAGGGGCAGTCTCTAATGGCTCTCCTCTGGATCACTCTGATTCCATTCTCTAGGAGAGCAAGAGTCTATCATCTAGAAATTGTCCTACCTCATATATATTCAGGCAATGAAAAGATCCATGATATACCTACAAGCAACCTATATCATAAATACATCTTACCTGAGAGGAAAAGCATTTGCTTCATGTTAGGATGTAGCAGTGGGTGAGACAGACATAGGATCTTATATGTCTAAAGGACCATACTATCTCCAATGTCTCGCAGAGTGTGGACACTTGACAAATATCTGCTAGTTGGCAGCATGTCTTTTCCATCATGAAACTTACAGTCCACCTGGCAAAGAAACCATATAACAAGAAATTATGATGAACTATGATAAGTACAGAGGAAGCAGGGAGTCAGTAAGAGCTCCTGGAGAAAGTGATGTTGGAGTGAAGGATGGGTGGGACTCAGCCAGCCTTCAGTGGCTGTATGGGTAATAGCTAATGGCAAGAGGGGACCATTGCAGCCAGGAATGTTCCAGCAGGAGAGGTAGCGTGAGCCAAGGCTTGGAGAAGAGACAGAATTTGGAAAGAAATTGACTATAACTGGACAGTAGAATGAGTGGATGTCTAAAAATAAAGAGGAGGCAGTAAGGGAGAGTTGTAAAATCTGAGTTCAAGAGTTTGGACTTGATTCTAAATGCCGTGGGTGACTATTGAAGGGTTCTAAGTCAGGGAGTGACAGAACTGAGCATGTCAGCTGGCAAGACTCTTTCACAGGGATTTGGATACTTGAACTTTTGTGGAAAGACTGAAGGGCAAACATCATCTCTTTCCTTGGCCATATTCCAGGGTATATTTTTGAATATTGGCAAATTAAAATTTATAACTCCTACTGAAACTAAAATAACTCCTTGGATCTGATTCTGCCTACCCTTAATTACTTTCCAGAATCCGTGTTAAATTGACACGTGGTATTTATTAAGGTGGAATCCATTTCTCAACGCTCCTGGAAATCAGGGCATATCAAAGAAGTTGCTCAGGCCCAAAGTATTTCTTTCCAGCTGTCCCCATTGGCTTGCGGATAACATTTCCTAATCTTGTGGGGTTTGAGAATTTGTTACAAAAACCCATGTTGGACTGGATTTAATTCTCAAATTAGGATATATCATTTTGCTAAGGCAATATCCCAAGTTGATATTTACTCCTTTTCAAGATCACTAGAATTTTTAGAGGCTATCTTGTTCCACCCATCAAGTTGATGAAGGAGGCCCCTGAAGTCGTCTCTGGTAAAATGGAACTTGGTGATTATCGTGAGAGCCCTTGTTGTAATGTCTCCCACTGTTTCTCATCAAGTGAACATTTATTAGTGCTGGAACATCATTGCCTGCCATTCTCCTGACTGAAAACAAGCCTTGTAGCAGTGCCAGGATGACTGCTACAGCTTTCCTCTTAGAGCAGTGGTTGTGACTGACTGACTTTCTTTGCCTTCTGTCTCCCCTCTATTTTCCCTGGGCTCCATAATAGAACCCAGTGATGGAAGAAGCACAGAGAAGGCATGGTAATCAGGTGGACCTGGGTTTCAGTCTTGATTTTATTATCACTCAATATAATATCTGTGGCATACTATTTACTTTCTCAACTTCACTGTCCTCACCTGTAAAATGGGGTAACACTATCCAATGCAAGACTGCTGTAAGGATGAAATGAGGTGATGCGAATGAAGTGCCTAGCACAATGCCAGGCACATTTAATCCTCAATAAATGGCAGATGATGCTACATTTACGAGAAAGATGTCAGTCTTTGGCATTCTGTCATTAGAAAACCAAGTCTGGACTTTAAAATTAGCCAGCATGCCAGGCCAGAGGAGCATATGCAAATCACACGCAGATGTGGCCTTCACCCTGGTGAGTGTCTCAAAAGACTGCTGCTTTCTGTCATTAAAAAGAAAATGTCACAAGGATTGAGGAAGCAGTTGTCTGTGTGAGAGACTTGAGGTATTGTGTGTGTTTTTTGTTTTAAACTGACGTATAGTTGATGTGATATTTTTTCCTCTTACTGATTCTTAGTGTCCTCATCTGTAAAACTAATTATGTTGTTCAGTCGCTAAGTCACGTCCGAGTCTTTGTGACCAACCCCATGGACTGCAGCATGCCAGGCTTCCCTGCCCTTCACTATCTCCCGGAGTTTGCTCAGATTCATGTTCATTCAGTCATTAAATGACTTCCAAATAGTTTAAATTCCATTTTTCTAAAGTACCAGGGTCATGTTTTAACCACATTACAATTTTACCTTAGGCTAAGGCCATTAAATATCTAGGTAGAGCTAAGAACACAGTTGTATAGTCTTGTGTATGTATATGTGGTACCCACACAGCACATAAAAAAAAAATCCATAAAATTTGAGAATATTTACTTTTGGTTCTTATGTTGTTCAAAAATTTCACCACAGTGGTTTTAAGTGCCTACTCCTAACTCCACCCATATTTATGATGGCTTCACTTTGCCCCTTTCTTCAATAGTCTTGTAGTCTTTAGGAAATCTGCCATACTTTTTTTTTTATGTGTATAAGTAATTTAGGAGGATAGTTCAATTTGTGTGTGTGTGTGTGTGTGTGTGCACTAGAGACAGGCCTTTTGACTTCAGGAGTTGGCTGTGATTTTGTGAAGACCATTAAAGACCCTGCCTGTTCCACATATGTATATGGTCTACTAATCCAACCTGGATTTGTCTTTTAATGCTCCACAGTGTGTGTGTCTTTTAAAATATTATCAAACCCCATGACTTCAACTACCACTTATATGGTAACTCCCCCTAAAATATTTCTAGCTCTTCAGAGAAAGGTCAAGTCCAAAAACATGTATTTCATATAAGATCAGTGTATTCAGCAGACTGCTAGTAAGGCAAGGTGATTGATTCCATCTCTTCATTTTTTTCTGAGTGCAGTTCGCTTCCTCATTGTTATGAGTGTTTATTTCATTGGAAATGGCATCTTTACTTCCACAATCACTCTCTGTTTGGGCAGACAGCATATAGAAAACCACGGTGGTATGCAAAGTAGTGGGTGTTGGCATTAGTGTTTTTAGCATGAATTAAAAGTCAGGCTAGATATTGTTAGGGAATGAAACAGTAATAAAATAAACAGGATATGTATATAGGAATGTATTTGTAACTGGAAAAGTTGAAAAGTACCTGGTTTATTATTACTGACTGAGTAATTAATTGTCTAACATTTAATAGTTTAAAAACACCCTTGTATCAGACTCGTGGTTATGCTGTCTACGTATTTTTGAGACTAGGACAAATGTACAAACACGTTTGTCTGTTCTGATCAAATTACCTGTAAAACATTGGTTTAAAAATCCCTCAAGTTGGTGAATAACTAATTTTACTTTTAGTTATTTGCTAATTTTTCTTTAGTTTCTTGTTTTTACTAACTTGGTATTTATTTTTACTAAAGAATACATCAGAATAATTAAACTGGTTCGTGTACAAAAAAGCTCAATTTAATTGTTTATATGTATAGCTTTAATTTTTTTTGGAAGCTTAACTCTTAACTTCTCTCAAAATTCTATCTCAGTATTCTTCCCAGGTTTACATGTATTTTTCTTGGTACAGTGGATCTTTGCTTCTGTTATTAGTAGCTTCACTGGTCAGAAGTTTATCAGGCAAATACTAGGAAAGTGGCTGGGAAAAGAAAACTAAAGTTTAGAACAAGAGCCACGAGGAAGGTAATGGATATTGTGGAGCTGAGAAGAGAGGCATGAGAAGGTTTGGGAGCAGAATTTGAAAGCAGATGGTAGAGTTGGACTGTCATAGATAAGGATGCTGTATGGTATTTAAGACTTAAAAGGTTGGACCAGCAGAGCCAGAGTGCTAGGGATAGATGAAACTGATGATCAAAAGCAGGAGATTGTTGCTGAGTAAGAAGGGCCAGAGAATAAATGAAAACTTAAGGTCAAGATGAGGTCCCAGTTAGAAAAATTACCAGGAGAGTGGCAGTAGACACATGTCCAAGAGATAAGAGACCTTTGAAACTAAAGCACAGTCTATTTCCTGCTAAAGCAGGAAACAGATGATATCATTTACGGACCAAAAGCATCCCAAGGCCTTGAGGGTTAAGATCAATGCCATCCTCAGCTAGCCACCATCCTAATAGATATCAAGAGTAGGAGAGGGGCTAAGGGGTGCAGAGGGTCCTTCTGAGATGCTCAAGTATTTTAAGGTATGTGTTGATTTTGTAATCATCTTTTCCAAAGAAAAATTTGTCGTGGGTGTCTTGACATTATGGTATAGAGCCTGACAACAGGAAAAAAATTTAATATGAGGACACTTTCAAAATATTCAGGCCAAACAGTTGCTGCAGTTACTCTGGACTGTAAAAAAAAAGACAGGAAAAGTGATTTTATGGAGCATAAAGAATAACATAAAAATATAAACCTCAGTCTCCCACAACAGGGATTAACTCAGTTCATGGCTCCAACAACAACATAAATAAAATGTAGCACATCTTCTAATAGACTAAGACTGAAATGCTTGACTAGGTCACTGTGGTCATAAAAAACAAAGACTTTAAGGCTGTTAATGCTTTATATCTTATTTTAAAGAAAATATATATCATTGATTTCTCAATCAATCATAGAGTACTAAAAAAAATGTAAAAAAGGAATATGGTCAATAATACTGTAATAACTTTGTATGAGGACAGGTGGTGATTAGAATTACTGGGGTGACCATTCCCTAATGTATTTAAATGTTAAAGCATGATGTTATACACCTGAAACCAACTTCAACTATACTTCAACAACAACAAAAACCCTGTAAGATTCCACAATTGAAGAAAACATAGAAGCGTGATGATGGAGTCATTTTGATCCTTAAAAAGGAAGATTGTGCTTAGTCACTCAGTCGTGTCCCACTCTTTGTGACCCCATGGACCGTAACCTGCCAGGCTCCTCTGTCCATAGGGGAAAGAACACTGGAATGGGTTGCCATGCCCTCTTCCAGGGGATCTTCCCAACCCAGGGATCAAACCCAGGTCTCCCACATTGCAGGTGGATTCTTTACCATCTGAGCCATCAGTGAAGCCCCAAAAGGTAGATTAGTCTGACGCAAAATAATACACCCTAACCCTGCTGGAGAAGCGAAGTAACTCCTGAAGCCCCTTTTGGAAAGTGATATTCTATTCCAAGCCACTTTTAAGTCAGTAAATCAAGATGATTTTCTGTTTGATCTGCATTCGATAATGTACTAATGATTTTGTAAATATAAATACATCCTTGGCAACACTCTGTGCTGCAGGGGAGTTTTACTAGTCAAGTCTGGGGTCATAGAGCAGTAAGAAATTTTAGAAAGGTGAACATTACTAGAAATGAAATATAGGTGTGTCCAATTTTTTTCTTTGTGATCTTAAATATTTGGTGATAACTTCAAAGAATCCTATTTGTAAAAGTTTCCGTTCAAATTAAGTCAATAATTGTACTTAAAACCCTATCTGTTGACCTGGTCAAGCAGCATATATTTCCCCTCTAAAATGTACTTTAGTATGTACATAGATTGTTTTTAAAGAATCTTAAGAAAATGGCTTACAAAGCACAGCATGCCTTTGTATCTAAGAAGGCAGCAGTCTGATGAATTCAGCAAAATTTCTGGGTTTAATAGGAGGCCTGCGCGTAATTGTACAGGTTGCTGGAAAACATTTTGGATTTCATCTTATACCCAAATATGAGAGCAAGCAGATTTGTTCTGGTGGCATTTTTTGAGGGAGCCACCCAAGATGTCTTGTGTTCACTAACAGAACTTACTTACATAGCACATGAGCAGAGGGATTTTTAATAGTTTCTAATGCAGTGCTTCTTAAGGTGAGATTCAAGGGCCATGTGTTTTGGAACAGACACTAGTTATTAATAAAAGTGTGGATCCCTTTTCCTCATTATCAGATAATGAGATGGAGCAAACCCTGGTGAGAAATTATGGGAATCAGAATTCCTAACAAGCTCCATGAGATTCTAGATCAGGGAGCTCCCATTAGTGGTTCTTTTGCTCACTCTTTGGACAAATACAAAAGTGTGGTATTGCTTACCTTGACTATCAGGATCTGGGGATAAGAAGCAACCTTATGCCATGAGTCCTGGCAACCTGAGCCTGGAACAATTGCAGACAGCTATCGAGGGCCTCCTTCTAGTGTAAGCTGAGATGGTCTCTCTGATGGAGTTTTGCAATTTCAAGTGGAAGATTATTTTGCTGTTGTGCTGTTTTCAAACTTTTAACAGTTTCCTTCTTTATAGCTTTTCCTATTTGACTGTGAGGAAAAGACTTAATATGCTTTTTAAAAATTTTCTGTGTTTTCTTTCCCATTTGATTCAGGACCTATTTGTAATTTCACTATACATTTGTTCAACTGAGAGATAAGCATACCTAATTTTTAATTTTTTGCTTATGATGATTATTTTTTATGTTTTAGTACCCTCTTTTCTCTCTCTTGTTTTCTTTGATATTTTTGAGACCTTTTTAAAAAAAAAAATAAGTAAGTGCTCTGATCAGTAACCTTTTTCTCAATGTAATATCTTAAAAAAAAAAAAATCTTCCTTCAGGGTAATTGTGTCTATTTCCTTTACATCTGGTTTTCTGGCTACTGATTAGGCAGGGACCCTGGCCTTGTTCCTGCTTCCTTTCAAACTGAAAGATAAGATAATGAGGAGGGACATTACTGTCCCAAATGGGCCCTGGCTCTGGCTTCTGATTTTGCAAATGCTGGATTCTCTCACACTTTCCTTTCTCACACAAGACCTCACAAAAGCAGAACTTGCGTGGTTGCTGGTGGCCCTGTCCATGAAGGAAAAACAAACATTTTTCTCTCTTAGTTTTCTCTTTTTCCTCTTACTTCTTTTTACTTTTAAACTATTTTAATATCAATATGCTCAGAAAGAAAATAATTTCATTGTATTTTTCCAGAATTTTTAATGACTTTAAGGAGTTCAGAGAAAAGTAGGAGAAGAGGTTAAAAAGTAGTTCTGGGCCACTGGTTTTCAAAACACTTGGTAACACATACCCATAAAAGTAGGTTAATAATTTTACAATATGAACTCTACTTACTTCTAGGAAAAGCATTTCTTTGGGGGAAATATAGCTTTAAAGTCTGAACATAATGTTTACATTTCCTCTTATCGGGTTTAGCTAATTACCTTATTAGTGGCAAAAGGGAGTAAATATAGACTTAGTAAATTAAAAATAACTGAGAATTCTCAAACTTCATTCTATCCAATAGTTTTCTCTACTATTTTTTTTTTAACAAGTGTAGTTTATAAGTAGATCTGATTTACATCTCCCCCACAAACATGTAATTCCCTCTAAAAATTCTGGAGCATGAGTGCTTAAAGTCATTGGGTGATAATATTGCTTTCTGAAAGAAGTAACCTGAAGAGATATGTGATATGATGATAAGATCCGTTTTCTAGAAAATAACTTTGAGTTTGCTTCCCTATGACTGAATGATAGGGGAGAGAATACAAAGTTTGGTAATTTTGGCTTAGATAATCTAATTTTTCCGTTTTTCTGTTTCCTTTTATTAGTACCTCTTCATAATAGTGATAAATTTGCTACTTGCTACTTCAATTGAAGAATAAATATATTTAATTTTTATTTTTCTGCCTACAGTGTTTGTTGCTTTTAGTTTAGTGCCTCCTACACACACACACACACACACACACACACACACACACACACACACGCACCCCATTCTGGAATTTGGGTTACATTAAGATTCAGATATTCATTTCTTTATTCATTTCTATCATTTTTTTGGGACACCTCCAATCAGCAATGGGCAGGTCAAATATTTTAAAAATGTAGCCAATAAAGTAAAACAAAAACACCTTTTACTCTCCCCCCGCCCCACCCGCCCACTTTGGGTTTCCTAATGAATATAACAGACAGTAGGAATTCTTTAGGGGAACTTATGCTAAACGTTATAATATCCTACCACATTTCTCTTCCCCTGTTACCTGGCAGGCATTGCCACACACTCGGCTTCTCGTAGCTTTCTTCACCCTTTTGGCAGGAAATTTCTTTGGTTTATTCTTTTAATCTGAATTTTGCCTGACCTGTCCTCAACCCATTTGAATGGAAACGTTCTTTAGAGAAGAAAAAAGACAGTTTAGCTAGAAGCTGGTTGAGGTCTCATTGAAACACTGCTCATTAAATCTTTATGGTCAAGAAGAGGCAGGAGTGGTCTTAGCACACACAGAACCACCATATATTGTCATTTTGTTTTTCTCACAAATCAAAATAAAATGCGATTGCCATTGGTAAATAGTTGGTAAGACTTAGTTAGGCAACATATTCTGTAGCATATTTCAGAAGCATTGTCAGAGTAAACTGCATTAACTCATAAAAGTGTACTCTATTTGTTTAAGCAATCTTCTTTAAAATTTTTCACATCAAAAGCCTTCTACAAGTAAGTGTCACTAGAGACTCTTAAAATTTCATAGTGCACAATCTTCAGTGGTGGATACTGGATGTTATAGGATACCTGGAATGCTGAATAAATGCAAAGCACAGTGTTTTATGATAAAATACAGAAGTCACACAATGGAATAGCTATATTACATTTTAACCAACCCAGAGTTTATACTTGACATGTGTTTTAAAAACTTAGCTTATGGTTGAACACAATTTTCTTGTTTTAACTATTCCAGAAGTCTGCCTTATTTATATTAAATCCAGTTTTAACCTACTTAGTTGTTACCTCACTAAAGATACATTTGGAATTATATAAGTGCTGATAAATTTCAAATTATGTAATTTAAGGAGAAACTACAACTGAATTGTACTTGAGCAGAAATATGCTCTGTTTGCATTCATGGGCAATTTACAAGAAGCAGGAAATACTATACATTTATCTGCTTGCCTGGGTTTCATCATGTGGTCAATGCAAGGTGAGTAGCAGCTATCACAGATAAACATAATTAGTGCTAGAAGATTAGCACCAGGTATCAAAGGGCACATGTACAGCATCATAGTCAGGCAAGTCAGGGAAATTGTAAATTAATGTATTAGCTTGAAGCACATGAAATTTCCATTTTTGGATCAGAAGTAGTGGAGAATAAGCAGTTTCATATGAGTCAATCTTAGGTCTTTCAGAAGGAAAGAGGATGTTGGATATAATTTAATTCGTGTTTTCTTAAGCCAGAGTTAATGTGGGTTGACATTAAGGAGATCAGTAGCCCTAATCTAGTTATTCATTCAATTGGTAGTTTTGGGGAGCTTATGATATGCCCAGTACTGTTATGGTAACTGGGAATATATATGTGAAAGAGATGAGTAAATCCCTTGCCCTCATGGATATTGTATTTCAGTGGGAAAACCTGGCAACTAATACATAATACATGATGTCACTACTGAATTGAATGTAGAGGTAGGTGTCTTAGGTTCATGTATGCATTTTTCCAGAGGGAGAGTTTGTTGAATTCATGAGGGTGGTTTATGATCACCAAAGGATTAAGGACCAGAAACCTATTACACCCTGCTCATTTGCTAGATGTAAAACCCAAAAGACAGATGCAGAGTGATTTGCTCATCATCACATGGTTTGTTACGGCTGACTTAGGATCAGCACGCAGGCATCCCATGTCACTATCAGTCATTATTGCCCACTGTAGGGGAGATGATCTGTGATTTTTCATCTCTTTTCTGTATTTATTCTTATTTTCACATTACCTGACACCATTTTGACTCAACAAATTCATGCCAAGAGTTGAGAGCCTGGTCACATAGACCTCAGTGCTGAAACCCTCATGGCACCAGTTGTCACATTTGTAGAGTGATGTCATAACTGACAAATGATTGTGAGGATTAAATGAGATCATTTATACACACACACACACACACACACACACACTTGCCTTCCTCCCAGTCCCTTGGTTATGTTGCCTTTTACTTGATAGCACATCTGCTATTGTTACTATTGTGTATGTGTTAAGTCACTTCAGTCGTGTCTGACTCTTTGCGACCGGATGAACTGTAGCTCGCCCATGGGGCTCATCTGTCCATGCGATTCTCCAGGCAAGAATACTGGAGTGGGTTGCCATGCCCTTCTCCAGGGAATCTTTCCGACCCAGGGACTGAACACGAGTCTGTTAACATTTCCTGCATTGGCAGGTCGGTTCTTTACTAGTAGGGCCACCTGAGAAGCCCATTGTTATTATTACTCTGTTTAAGATTTTTTTTAAGCCTGTTCTTTGATGCTATGTCCCTAGGCTGTAAAACTTCATTCCTTCTGTCTTCACCACACTTTAATTCAAATGGCAGTGATTGGATTTTTTTTTTTTTTTACTAAATTCAGTAAAAGGCAGAGGCAGTAGTGACTGACTACTGCCACAGAGTGCTCTATAGCTTGGCTGCCTGGGTTCAAGTCCTGGGTCCACCACTTACTGTGTACGTAGCCTTGGGTCAGTTACACAGATTTTTCTGTGCCTTGGTTTCCTCATATATCATAGAATGATGATAATAAACCTCATAGAGTTTTTGTGAGGATTGGATGAGTTAGTATATATTACCACAATCCTGTGAAGTGGACATCATTAGGTTTGTTTTAAGTAATCAGATACTTTCACAGATTTGTCTAAAGTCACCTCCTATGCATGGCAGTCCTGGAGAAGGAAATAGCAACCCAGTATGCTTGCCTGGGAAACCCCATGGACAGAGGAGCCTGGTGGGCTACCGTTCATGGGTTCGCGAGAGTTGGACACGACTGAGTGATTAAAGCACCACCACCATGCATGGCAGAGTCATTGTTTGAACTCAGTGTCTGTACTTCCTCAGTGTGTCTTAAAGCCTTTAAAATAGGTAGGTGGGAGAAGGCCTCGTGTGCCCTCTATCCCCAAGGTCGTCTTTACAAGTCTTTGTCTTCCTCGAGAGGAGTAAGAGGAGCTGCCCCAAGGGCCCCCTCTGCAGCGGCATTCTGCCAACCCTCTGTTGACTGGACAAATAACTCTGAGGGCTTAAGTATGGAAATCTAGTGGTCTCCTTTGTCATCCAGTTTGAGACTGCCTCAAACACCAGGGTTCCATCAGGTTATAAAGTCCTTGAGAGCATTTTATGTGTCTTCACTGCCTTTAGCAGGATTGTATAAAATGCTGGGCATGCAGTAGATTCTTAAGAAATTTTATGCCTATTTCAGATGATTTTTCTCATTCTTTCTTCCTTGTGTTTTTATGTAGTGGCGGAGTTTTGTATGATGAATGTGCTATTTTTTTTATTAAAAAATTAAATTCTTTTTCCTGTAAAAAGCAACATGTGGATTGATTGGTTGGTGACTTGCCATATCTAACCCTTTGAAATCCATCCTTTGTCTTTGGCAAGCCAGGGGGGATGTGGCTGTTCCTGCCCAAGGGGATCCTGATTCATCTTCTCTGGTGGCAGCAGGGCTTGGCCCCTTCCTTCCTGCAGGATAAATGAGAGGCTTGGAAGGGTGGCTGCATCCGAAGGCCCTGGGGGCCAGCTCTTTTTCCCACAGTCCCTTCCTCCGCCTCTGACTCACTGAAGCTGGCTCTGTTCTCTGGTCTCCTCTTTCCTCTCCAAGCTTCGTGTGCCAGAGTTGTTTTCCAGAAAACAGGCCATGTAAAGTCTGTGACCCACGCTTTATTGATATGGAAGACAGATGAGTAAAAAGGAAACCAGAACTTTTCCAGCATTCTATGATCAAAACTTTTTTTTTTTAAATAGAAACCTAGTTCTTTTATAATGAAACATAGCCAGTAAGGTGGGGATTCCCTGCTGGCTCAGATGGTAAAGAATCTGCCTGCAATGTAGGAGACCTGGGTTCAATCCCTGGGTTGGGAAGATCCCCTGGAGAAGGAAATGGCAATCCACTCCAGTGTTCTTGCCTGGAGAATCTCATGGACAGAGGAGCCTGGTGGGCTACGGTTCATGGGGTCGCAAAGAGTTGGACAGGACTGAGCAACTAATGCTCTCACTTTTCACTTTCAGCCAGTGAGGTAGGGGCCAAATTCCTAGTGTGATGTTTATCTTCTTACTCCAGCACTTTCAGAAGCTTTCTCTACCTCAGGATTATTTTTGTTTGTTCTAAGAATTATCTCGTGTGTGTGTGTGTGTGTGTGTGTGTGTGTATGTGAACAACAGACATATTTTCTTTTCTATTGTTACAACTAGAAAAAGGTTTGAAATTTCTGCCTATTTCATTTTCACAAAGTTAAAGTAAAAGGTACATTTTATAAATAGGGTTAATTGATGCTGCTGATCATGCAGAGCAAATAGTAGCATTTTCCGCAAGATAAAGATGATTGATTTGGGAAAGATGGAAAAGAGTGGATGAGGAACTTTTAACCTCTGTCCAGGATCAGGATACCCTTATATATGAAACTCTGAGATGGTGCACTGGGGAGGGTATCACAGGGTGAGAAACAGCACAAGTGAGTAGGCAGCAAAAAGGTTTATGGCAAAGAAATCTCAAAGGACCTCAAAGTATATACTCAGACATAAACTTGAATGTAAGTTTTTTATATAGTTGAAGAAAATAGATATGCATATTTTCTATTCCATAGCTTCTTTTTGTATTTCAAAGAAGAAACCCTTTCATATCATCTTAAGACTATTCATCTGAAATGTCCATTGCTGTATCCCTACATGACAGAGGAGTAAGATGGATATCTTTAATCTGTAGGCAAGTTGGATTTGGGGAGCATATTCTCCAGTGGTAAATAGGAAATTTGAAAATTATTTTGTGTCTCCTGTTTTATTTTTAAATATCATATATACTTAAAAAAATCTTATAATAGATGTTCTAGGAAGATCTATCAGCCTTGCCATTTGGCTTGAAATACCCAGCCCCCTTTTTGGTCAGCGTGTACCTATAGGCTTTCTGTATGTTTCTCCTTAAGAAAGATGCTTAGATGATGGAGGGCTTTTTTTTTTTTTTTTACAAAAAAGGATAAACAGGGTGAAAAGAACTATAAGAACTTATTTGTGGTTCCTAGATTCATCCTGGGTGTCAAAGTTGTGCAGTCCCAAGTCATTTGACATGGACTCCTTTGAAGAAGAAATATGTTTTAGTCTCTCAGGCTTCCCTAAAGAAGGCGGTAAAGAATCCGCCTGCAATGCAGGAGATCCCGGTTCGATTCCTGGATCTGAAAGATCTGCTGGAGAAGGGATAGGCTACCCACTCTAGTATTCTTGGGCTTCCCTTGTGACTTAGCTGGTAAAGAATCCGCCTGGTTCAGTCCCTGGGTTGGGAAGATCCCCTGGAGAAGGGAAAGGCTACCTACCTACTCCAGTATTCTGGCCTGGAGAATTCCACCAACTGTAGAGTCTATGGGGTCACAAAGAGCTGGACACAACTGAGCAACCTTCACTTTCACTTTCACTCTCTGCTTAGCAGGGACCAAATGCATTATAAATTTTTTATGGAGATTTTATGAACTGAATATCTAACTTCAAGTATTTAATAAATAATTTGCATAATTTTGTATAATATCTGACAAATAATTAGAACCAACAAAAATAGTCAATATGCCTGAATTATCTTCTGGGTTAAGCTGAATTATCATAGGCTGAACTGCTGTCTCATATAATGAAATGAAGTGAAGGGACCAGTATTGCCATGAGAGGAGACTCTTAAGATCAGGGAAAGAGAAACCAGAAAGGATCTGGTCACGTTAGGGTCTTTATCATGTTAAGGCGGCATAGAGAAGGTCTGGGAAGAAGTAAAAGGCACATCCTGGAGAAAACCCCTGCTGATTTACAGGCCCATGTTTGATTTAAAGATATATATTACAACAATAATCCATACCAGAAAAGTCATGGAATTAACCATTTGAGAGCTAGGCTGGACTTCTAGCAACCATGATGTTCCATCCGTATACACATCATCTCCATTTTACAGTTGGACAAGCGAGATGAAGACAGTTCCCCAGGTTCATGTGGTTGACAAGTGGTAAAACCGAGATCATCACCCAGGCTTCCTGTGGCGGGTATAAAATTCTTTCAGCTTGAACTCTTTTGCTTTCCTGTAAGTCAGGTTGTATGGTCAGTGTCTTCTGGGTGGTGATTGAAGCATCTTGTTTTTAAAAAAACATTTGTGGAGATGTGGATGAACCTAGAGTCTGTCATATACAGCAAAGTTAAGTCGGAAAGAGAAAAGCAAATATCATATATCAGCAAATATATATGTGGAATCGAGAAAATGGTACAGATGAAACTATTTCTAGGGCAGGAGCAGAGACGCAGATGTAGAGAACGGACATGTAGACATGGAGAATGAAGAGGACGGTGGGATGAATTGGGAGATTAGGATTGACATATGTATGTTACCATGTGTGGAGCCGTGGAAAGCTGCTATAGAGCACAGGAAACTCAGCCTGGTGCTCTGTGGTGACCCCGGGGGTGGGGTGAGGGGAAGGAAGTTCAAGCTGGAGGGGATACATGTGCATATATATTTGGCTGATTCACTTCATTGCACAACAGAGACTAACGCAACATTGTAAACCAACTATACCCCCATTTTTTTTTTTTTTTAAGTAATGTAAGCATTTTGGATGGTGGAGATATCATGGTTACAACTAACATACTTATGAACACTTTTTAAAACTATCTTAGGCGTCTGTATGCAGAGGCCAGTAGCTTCAGTGAATGAATCATTCAAGTCCTAATTTGGTGAAAATACTGCAGTCCTATGGAGCATTTTTATACGAAATTCCCTGAAGCAGTCTAATTTTAAACAGCTGGGACTCATTTGTTGCTGCAGTCTATTCTACTTTTTGAAAAGACAGATATATATATATATATTTTTTTGTTTTTGTTTTTCCCACACAGAATTTTTGAACTTTCCAGAAAGTCTGAACACATTGCCCTACTTGAACTAATAAACTAGCAGCTGCCTGTGGACCCTGCTGGACAACTGGGGCCTTTTGTTCTCCCTCTGTGTCCAGCTATGAGAGTGATGCTGTGATAAGCCCTAGTTCAAGGTTGAGGGACTGGCTGCCTTCCAGAATCCCATTGTTTATGCCCTTCCTTGTATTTAATGTTCTGTTTCTGTAACTACTGATGCTGAATCTGATCAAGAACCCAGGTGTGCCACCTCTTGCAGATCCACGTTGTCTTGAAGGTTCAGGAATCCACAGTCTAGTTGGAAAAGAGTAGCAAAGAGGGAAGGAAGGAAATATTAGTTGCCTTGACTCAAAAATATGCCGAGAGAACTTTGTAACATACAAAGGTTAAAAGATGGCAGCCGCTTCTTTGATAGTTCTATTGTGGTTTATTTTACACAACGCTGTTTGCTGTATGAACAAGATCCCTATCTATTAGGGGTGATAAGCAGAACAAGGCCCACCCTGACTCCCCACCTTGCTCTTATCAAACTGTATCTGATGAATGAATCAACAGGAAGTTTTGCTAGAAGAAGTTGGTGGCTGGGGTTTATATAGCAAACAGTGAGCAGTTTAGAAGTATCGTAAGACCAAACATCAGCCTTGCCCCTCTGCAATATGTTGGGGTCCAGGTCAAAAATTAGGCAACTGTGTGTCAAAAGCAAACCACTGGCTCTGGGGTTTTCTTTAGTTTTGTTCTCTGGGAAGTGTCCCTTGTCTGGTATGATACATGGTGTTCCAGCTCAAACTGTCCAGGTGCATAGCTAAACCTTTCTACAGGGAGAGGAAATGATGGAATACAACATAGCTACAGTTTAATGCAAGCAAGGTGTCACTAATAAACTTCAAGGCTCAAAGTATAAATGAATCCTTTTCAGGTGTTCTCTGCTGTTCTATTTTATTTCAGAACCCTGACTTTCGGGGCTTCGGTTTATCTGGATAGATCCACCAGTCCTGACTCATTCATTCCTCAGTTTAGCAAATCTTCATTGAGTCCTGTGTACGGTGCTGGGAACTCAGGACCCTGAGAATCTGGCGATCAAAACTCCTGATGATATGGATACTGTAGGAAAGCTATTGCTTTTAACCTTAATCTGCTTTCTAAAGTGGTCTTTTTCTACCAGTTCCATAAGGGAATTAAGCTGTACAGAAAATGATTTGAAAAAAAAAAAAAGAAAATGATTTGAGTGACATTTTCTCAATTGTCCTAAGGATGAAAGTGGTTGGTACCATTCCAGATGCACTGGAGATGAGTTAATTCATCACCTGCTATGCATACTTTAAACATTAGAGCTAAATGGACCCTGATTGATGAGGGTTTCTTGGGTTTCTCAGAAGGAATAAGTCCTATCTTCTTCAAGCCCCTGCTACAATCTTTGTCAAAACTAGTATTAGGAGACATTCATAAGGATTAGGAGATTCATAACACCCTCCCTCCTCCATACACAACTGGCCTTGAGGAGAGAAAGAACAAATAAAAATCAGTATATTCTTTTAAGAAAAACAACCTCTAGTGTTGAACAAACTGGGTGAATATTTTGTGGGTGAAGATGCTGTTCAGAGGTGATTGGTGATCAGATAGTAAGGGAAGATCCCGCATGTCGTGGAGCAGCTAAGCCCGTGAGCCCCAGTTACTGAGCCTGCACTTTAGAACCTGGGAGCTGCAACTACTGAGCCCACTTGTCACAGCTAATGAAGCCCATGAGCCCCAGAGGCCCTGCTCTGCAACAGAAGAGGCTGCTGCAATGAGAAACCCGCGCACCACAATGAGAGAGTAACCTCTGCTCTCTGCAGCTAAACAAAAGCCCTTGTAGAAGTGAAGACTCAGCACAGCCTTAAGGAAATGTTTTTTTTTTTTTTAAATGGCTGTTGCCTACACATACTTTTTTCTCTAGCCTTTCCATTCCGTTTCCTTCTGATAAACTACCCCTCTGCCCCAAACATACATGTCCATGAGACATTTCATTCATGCTTCTACCCTGAAGAAGCACTAATTTTTAAAACTTTCTACTTATCCTTTTGTAATATTTGGGTATTCATATTATGCAGGTTGATGATGAGCTCCACTGACTTACATTAAAGTCTAAAAGTGTTCCAGACTGTGTATCTATTTGTTATACACACCCCACCTTTATTCTATTCCTTTCTTTCTCACTGCTGCATACTCTATTATCAGCCTCTCTCCTCCTAGTTTAAGGCTTTGATTTACAGTGATTTTTCTTAGGGACAAGAGACTTTCCCACACAGAAGATGCATGTGTCTGTCTGGACTGATATTGGGTAGGATTGCAATGTTTGATGTTTTCAATCAGCTATATCTTGTCTCCATCAGTGTACTGCTCTGTCTGGGACCCTCAGAATCCTGACTCGTTCCATGAATGGAAGAGAAAATATTTCAGTTCTGTGTTTTACTTTTCTATCTTAAGTGAAAAAGAAGTCATAATCTTAGCTGTTCTTTACATTGATCTGTGGATTTCACGCAGTTCATCTGCCAAAACTTAATGGATCTGTTTGCTAGAGAAAATATGGGAAAAGAAGAAACACTGATCATTTCTAAATATGTTTTCAGATACTTATTAATTGTCTAGTGGGTCTAGGGCCTTGCCATTGAGAACATAAAAATATTATATAGAGGCGTGGCGAGTTGTTGATGAGTATCCAGGAGGGCTAAAGTTATTATTCTTTATTTTAAAAAAAAAGCACCTTGTTCTTAAGTCTCATGAAGAGAAATAAAACAAGGTTAATAATTTACTGAAAGTAGTCACCATATTATTATTAAAACTCTTGAAGAGTCCTGTTCAACTGAGCATCAAATGTAACATGCTTTCACATATTAGCCATAGAAACTTTATCAGAGGAAATGCTTTAAAAAGATGACTCTCTAACATCTCAGATACTTTGATTCCTGTGTTAGACTGTTGTTCAGTCACTCAGTCGTGTCCACCTCTTTGGACCCAGCAGACTGCAGCACACCAGGCTTCCCTTTCCTTCACCATCTCACGGAGCTTGCTCAAACTCATGTCCATTGAGTTGGTGATGCCATCCCACCATCTCGTCCTTTGTTGTTAGTCACGTTTTTGTCCAGAATCAGTGAAAGTAGTACTACCAATGTATGCTCAAGACATTTTGGCGTATGTGTATTTTAATTGAACATTGGAATAAAAATATTCATTAGGAATTTAAGCACTTTACCTGAAGATTTTTAGATCGATTTGTTTAGGAGTAGATCCTTTAACTTTGTCAGTTTCAATCAAATTTGTGTCATTTAAAGGGGGATGGTTTAAGCCTGATGAGGATTATTTGCTCCATCCACAGGTCCTCATCCCCTCGCTGCTTCTCTCCTGATAACACCTCATCTCTGATGCATAGGCTCCTCCACTGCCCTCGTTTTGTCAACTAGGGGTGGTCAGCAGTGTGTTGAACATACATCTCTCTGAACACTGAGAAAATTGTACTACGAGGAACCTCCTATTATATGCATGATCATAAAATTCCAGCTTTTAGATTCAATGTAGATAAATCATAATATGAAAGAGCCTTGTATTGACTTTCCTGGCATCAGAATAACTGTATTTAGTACTTTTCTCATACTAAGCAGATAGATGACTGTTGAAAGTCGGTTTCCTCTGAATAGAAGTGTAGTGGGGAGTGGAGTAAGAATCAGTAGTGGATAATAGAAATATGAGGTTTACAATAGACCTTAATATATTACTTAAAAACTCAAACCAGCATGAGAATAAAACTAAGACACACAAAATTTGCCCTCTTGTAGAGCAACAGTTGTTAAGGTAGTAAATTGCAAATACTACCCAACTGTGAATCACTCCTCCCTAGTAGAAGAGGCACCTACCCTTGACGTAAAACAATATGACATCTAGTCTCATAGTTGTCAGCTTTGTATACCATATACATAGTGGAACAAAGCTGATTATTTTTAAACACTCTTTTGGTATTAATTCCTTTGATTTTTTTTTGAAGTAAAGTTTTTACTTTGAAGTTGACAGTGTTCAAAGCATCAGTCACAAAGCACAGAGAAGGCTATTATATAACATGTCCATGAGACATTTCCTACTCTATATCAGTTGCCACATTCTTAGCTATATCTGTGGTCAATTAGCAATGCCCAAGATCTTTCTCAATAAGAAACTCGAATATGCTAATATAAAATATACATTTTATGATGTAAGATATGTATATATTGAATATACATACTCATTTACATATGTGATATTTTTCTTCCATTTAATAATTTTTTCTTGCAATTACATGGGGCAGTGGAGGGAGGTTGGGCTGGGATTGGAAGGACCTTGATTATAGTTCAGACTAAACTATTAGCTATATGACCCTGAGTAATTTTCTAAATACCTCCAGGGCTCAAAAATGCCCTTTCTAAAATAAGGAGGCTAACAGAGGTTCTTAATCTCTTTTTTGGTTATGAGCTCCTATATATGACTCATAAAATCTATAGATACTCTCCCTAGAAAAATTCATGAATGCATATTTGCACTAAATTTTGTATGCCTTTGAGGATGGTCCTTGATTTCCAAAAGTACGTACATGGATTTGAGGATAAGACTAGCTAGACAGAACCAGTTTTGAACTTCATATTTCTATATGATAGGATTTCTCAAATCACCTTTTGATCATGAGAACTTATTAGTAATTAGAACTTATTAATGAGTTCTTTGTCTCTTCCTGACATCAAACCTGTGGCTTGGGCTCCTTAAGAACGATCTTATAGCTGGAGCTTAGTGCCCAGTCTGCTAAGAGAAAAAATCATGTGTGAGTCCACACATCTCTGGAGCATCTGTAGAAAACAGAACACTGACCCAAGTTTCTAAACAAAGCCAGAAAACTGACCTGATAGCAACTCACACGAAACAGACTTGGGGATTTTACTTGACTACAACCTCACTTCGAGCCAATAGTGTGACATAATTTCTAAAATTGTCTGTATGAGCCCCTGTAGCCTTGAAAGAAGTTGAATTTCCAAATCCTGATTTTTGATTTGAATGATCAAATCCCAGGGCCCAGTATAAGACATGTTATATTTACAATTTAGAGGCAAGTCATGGGGATCATAATTCAATGGATCATCGTTGAAGTTAAAAAAAAAAAAATAAAGGGGAGGGGGCAGGATGAAGAAGGATCTGGAAACTTTGCCATATGAGGAATGATCACAAAGACCAGAAGTATTTCATCACTAATTCATCAGGGAAGAGACACTTCTGGACTATCTTACTCTGGGTAACTTTGGAAGTTGGAACTAAGCCAGCAGCTAGATTTAATTTCAGAGTGAGGAAGGGCTTTCTAATAACACAGAGTGTGAAAATATGAGATGCACTCCTTTGTAGAGCACTGTAAGGGAAGAGAGGATGAAGAGACTGCATGACCACCTTGCCAGGAAGATTCTGGAAGGGATCCACTTTGAAGGTGGGAGTGAGAATAGTGATCGGTGAGACAGAGGCCTTGATGAAATCTAAAATAAATTTGTTTTGTCTGTGAGATTCTATAAGTCTAGACATATGGGCTGGAGGAGATGGCTTAGGAGAGGTGATTAGTAGAAAGAGAGTATAGTCTTTTCTGAAGTTATAAAGACATCATGAAAGAAGCCTCCTGCTTGGTCACTGTGAGTGTCAGTCTGGCAGTTGTCACTCACTGTGACAATTGACAGATTTCCTAGTAAAATAGTTGCCCTACAGAGTGAAAGGAGCTAATGTAAATATAGCCTGGCAAGACACTCAGACTGCATTAAGTGGAAATAAGCAGAAGTAGTAGCAATACTGCCACACACACAATGCATATTTCATTTAATCTTCATGACAGCCCTACAGCAGAGTCACTGATGACATCATCATCCTCATTCACAGAAAGAAAATACAGGTGTAGAAGATAACATAGCAAGTAGTAGTAGAGCTGGAACTTGAACTCAATAGTCCGAGTCTATAGGTCATGTGATTATTTATATTATGCCACTTCTTCAAACAGATTTGTTCCTGAAACAGGTCCACAGTGTTGTTTAGTGTTTACCAGGTTCATGGGGCTTCTCTGATGGCTCAGCAGTAAAAAATATGCATACAATGCATATTGCATTGCAGGAGATGTAGAGATGTGGGTTTGATCCCTAGATTGGGATGGTCCCCTGGAGGTGGAAATAGCAACCCACTCCAGTATACTTGTCTAAAAAGTCCCTTGGAAAGAGGAGCCTGGTGGGCTACAGTCCAAAGTGTTGCAAAGAGTAGGACATGACTGAGTGTGGACAGAACAAAGCGAGGCTCGTGGACCATATGTTGTATGTCCACAGTGATGGGCAGTAAAGATTATTTATAAGTCATTGAACAAATATTGATAGAGCACTCTCGTAGTCCAGGCAGTAGTCTAGGGTTGGGGATATAGCAATGAGCAAAATGGACACAGAATTGCCACTTACATGCCAGTGGAGAGAAGCGGCTAATAAACAAGAAGGACATTTTATAGTCAGTTACATAGCAGTAAATACTATAAACATAGCAGGAAGGTGGGTAGGAAATGATGGACAAGCAGCTTTAAATTGACCCATAGGTGAATTCTCATTGAAAGGCAATATTTGAAAGGTGGAGTTGGGGTCCTCCTTTGACCTAGATAAATTTGAATTTTCCGTCAGCTTTTCATGGAGGTGCTTGGGAACCTTGGAGAAACCCCTAAGGTCAGTACAAGTTGCTACTTTAACCCCATAGTTCCCAGAGCTTAAATGGACATGAAGGTAATAGATTAACTAGAATGTGAAAATAGAAATAAGTGTGGCGTTCTGTCCTGGAATTACTCATCCATCCTAAAGGCCAGAGTCCTTGGCTTCTGTGTCCTTGCAGCTGAACTAAGTGTGGGAAGAATAGGCCATCTGCTTCTGGCTAGTGTGGCAGGAGGAAGTGGACATTTCAGACCAGTCCATCAGTGACTCCTGGGGAAACTCCAGACATCTCTTGAATAAATAACACGCATTCTTGTGAGGTTTGTAGTGAACTTTGCCAACAAGGAAGATCTGACAGGATGTCCAGTGTTTTGCTAACTACCTCCATCAGTTATTTTTGCTGCTGGAAGGTTTCCCACAGAAAACTAAAGCTTTGAAGAGATAAGTGCTTTTTTTATTCCCTTTCTTTACATATATGTGACTTTAGGCCAGAAAATTTCTCACCCTTAAGTTTTATTTTCCCTCCTTGCTGCTGAAGAAAAGGCATAGGAGCCACGGGACAGTAAGATCTATTGTGTAGATGGATGAACTCTGAGCTCCTTGAGGGAAAAAAACATGGCTTATTCATAATTATATCCAACCCAGAAACTATCACCATAACTTAAATCTTGTAGATAGGCAATAAATATCTAAGTTGAATACATGAGATTCTTCCACATGCCTATTTTAGGAATAATGGACACACAAAGATATCAAGCCTCTTAGCCCAACAAACATAAAATTCAACAACTGCAACTTTTATTTTAAAATGAGTAAGCAAATCTAAACACTAGATTATTTTTCATTTAAGTCAGGAGTAGAATAAAAATAACCAAGTAGCAAGAATTAAAGTTCACTTCTTAGTGTCTGTGATTCTTAGTATTCATTTTCTCTTCTTAACAAAAATTTTCTTTACAGAATGTACAAGAAAATCAGTGGAAAATGATGGTTAGGGAGGAAATTAACAGCAGTTAACCCAAACCACAGAGCATACCATGGGCTTTTTTTAATAAGTGATTTTGCTCTGTTATCTTAGTTAGACATTTGTCTTCATATTTTGCAGTTTTTCTTTAACACAAAATCTCTCTTATGTTTTGCTTTTTAAAATAGGAATATGAGAATGGAAAGTAAAATTAAAGAGCAGAGAATCGTCATCTTGTCTGCCTCGTTTCCTCGGTAACTTCTCATTTTTACTTTTTCATGTACTAAATGAAGACATCAGTCTGACACTCCAAAGAAGAATGTTACTTTCTTTGGACTGACACAGAAATGTCCAGCTAACAATTCTCTGGGTGAATTTGGCATTTTAAGAAGAATCTGATAGTAGTTCATCTATGTCTGCGTCAAAAATGTCCATGCTTTGAGAAAAATGAAATGTCATGTTTCTTTTTGCCTTTGAAAGACAAAAAATCACCACCATTACTGCTAATAAAATTAGTCTGTGACATTTCCTCCCCTTTCTTATATAAATAGCTATTCTCATCCACTCTTGACCAGTACCCAGTGCCTTTTCCATGGCAGATGTATTTCTAGTCTTAGGCTTAATGTAGGAATACAGTAGATAAAGATTACTTGAATCGCTGCAAAATAAAGTTTCTGATAGAAAAACCTAAAAAAAGAGAAACCAGTGCTGTTAGGTACCATGCAATACTTTCTCTTCATCAAGGGAAATTTATCAGTTGGGAAAACAGAAGCCACTTTGTGTTTTTTAGACATTAAAGAACCCGAGACAGAAATTAGGTGCTTATAAGACTTCTGGAAAAGCAGAAGGAAAGCTTACCTCTGGGAATTAGGGTTTGCTGCTTTTGGGGAGTTAGGAGATTGAATGGCTGACAGTAATCACAGCTTCTTCAGGCACTAAAAAAGGTGCTTTTCAGGGGAATATGCAACCACTGCTATAATTTCATGTCTACCGAAGTCCTGGGGTCTTCTACCCTAGCCTCCAGAGGACGGAAAATAAGGCTTTTGCCTTTTTTCCCTTGTAACTTTCACCTGCCATGTCTAGAGTGGAAGCTGCTGGTAGTGGTTCTGGGAAATAGTTCCTGGGGTTTCCAGCCTTCTGACTCAGTTGAGGGTACCTGAGAGAGAAAAGGATGCTGAAATACCAGCACCTTCTGTTGGGAAAAACAGAGATTTCTGAAAGTCAGGGAATAACTAGATAGTCCAAGATGAAATTCTAGACAGGACTAATAAACCAGTGGTTTGCACACAAACTCTAAAAACAAAATGTTAATTATGATAAGGCCCATGGTTTCAGAAGAAGCTGCTGCTGCTGCTACTGCTAAGTCGCTTCAGTTGTGTCCGACTCTGTGCGACCCCATAGATGGCAGCCCACCAGGCTCCCCCGTCCCTGGGATTCTCCAGGCAAGAACACTGCAGTGGGTTGCCATTTCCTTCTCCAATGCATGAAAGTGAAAAGTGAAAGGGAAGTCGCTCAGTCGTGTCCAACTCTTAGTGACCCCATGGACTGCAGTCCACCAGGCTTCTCCTTCTGGGCAAGAGTACTGGAGTGCGGTGCCATTGCCTTCTTCTCCATCAGAAGAAGCTAAGTTATGCTAAATTAAATGTTACTTCCTTTGTTTGATATGGCACTATTGACAGGCAAAGATGAGGAAGACATTACTACTCTCTTGATTTGTAGGAATTATTTTAAAAATGCATCGTGCTATCCTTGTGTACAAGTGTGAACTGCTTGGTCTCATTGTGAGGGAATTCATAACTGTTTAACCCCTCCCCCCCCTTAAAAAAGTCATGTGGGTTAATGTCAACCCATTCAGAAGAAGTTCTCAAGTAGTGAGCCACAAGGCTCAGAATTAACTCTTCCTGGGGTGAAATGTCCAGAAACAATTCTCAGAACTTTTGAAAATTACATGCGTTGAAACAGCACTCCATAACCAGCGACTAGAATGCCGTGTAATATGCCACCTACAATTTCAATATCACTTTCACATATAAATAATAAAGATGTTTCTTTGCATAGTTTTTCACCTTGCATAATAAAAGGGCTCCTGTTAGAGCAGATGCTTTTCCTGAGCCAGCGTTTAACTCCCTTTTCTCCTGGTTCTGTGTAGCTAAGCCCTCTTCCTAGATGAGGCATGAAAGATGGTAAGAGAAAAACTGAATACAGTGCATTGTAGTTAGGTATATTAGCTCATTCTCTTCTTCCACTTTTCATTTATGCCAAATAGTTAGAGTCAAACGCTAATGGAGAGGGATCAGTTTGGACTTGGGCTGAGGGCAGAGAGGAGCAGGGGAAGCCCATATTTAACCTGCCATCAAACAGCCCCTCTCTACTGTCTCACAGTGACTTCAAAATGTGTCCAAAATTATGCTCATTACCTTGTGCCACTTTCCACACACTCACCTAAGCCAAAAAAATATCATTATCTTGAATTCTGGCCCTACTCACTGTATCAAAGTCAATGATCGATTCATGTCCTAACCTCCTAAGTATCTCCCTCGGTTCAGTTCTGTCGCTCAGTTGTGTCCGACTCTTTGTGACTCTCCCAGATCTCCTATTTACCTCCCAAATCTCCTATTTATCTCCATCCCCCTTTTTTACCACCTTGCTCTACATCACAATCTTTGTTCAGTAGCTTTCATGCCTGCTTCCTGTTTGGGTATACAAAGTTTCTCTTCATCTGCTAGCATCCCTGTTATTTTTTTCCTATATTTTTAAGAATAATCTTGCCAAAGTGCAAGGGGAGATTATCTCTTTCTCTTTAATTAATGCTGTCAATTGTTCCAGTTGTCCTTAGAATAAAGTCCAAACATCAAATATGTAATATTAGTCTTGATCTGGCTGTACTTATCTGTCAGCTTCATCTCTTTATACTTCAACCACTTTGAAATGTTTACAGTTTCCTGAAACACTCTGACCTTGCCTACTTCTCACCTCTTATCTGGTCAATCTGCATGCTTTCTTCAGATTTTCTTTAGACGTCACATTCTCCGGGCAAGCTTCCCCAATGCCCCCAAACTGGGATTTTCATTTCTTGTGCCACTCAAGCATCCTGTAACACTTGTTACATCATCATCAGAGTTACTAGTAAACTCTATAAGGAATGTATCATCTTCTACATTTTACTCAGCAGCATTTACGCTGGTACCTAGGATATAGTAAGGCCAAATACAAAGATACATTGAATAAGGAATGGAACTAGAAGTGTAAACATAGTTCTATTCACTGAATTTATAAATCAGGTGGTCTTGAAACCAAGTGAGCCTTGTAGCTTGTGTGTGCTAAGCAGTGCTTCCCCTCTAAACATGAGTGGCAGTGGCCTGCCCTGTGGGCAGACTAAGAACATCATACGAGAGGAGTTGCCTTGAATCTTTTAAATTTGCATTCTGGTCACAAAATAATGTATTCTCCAACCTAGTGCACCATGTTGTCTTTCAACCTGTTTTGGAGAAGTTTGACACAATTATTTCTATAAAGATAGCTGAGCGCTGAAAAATTGATGCTTTTGAACTGTGGTGTTGGAGAGGACTCTTGAGAGTCCCTTGGACTACAAGGAGATCCAACCAGTCCATCCTAAAGGAAATCAGTCCTGAATATTCATTGGAAGGACTGATGCTGAAGCTGAAACTCCAGCACTTTGGCCATCTGATAGGAAGAACTGACTCATTTGAAAAGACCCTGATGCTGGGAAAGATTGAAGGTGGGAGGAGAAGGGGATGACAGAGGATGGGATGGTTGGATGGCATCATCCACTCAATCTACGTGAGTTTGAGTAAACTCTGGGAGTTGTTGATGGACAGGGAGGCCTGGTATGCTTTAGTCCATGGGGTCGCAAAGAGTCAGACACGACTGAGTGACTTAACGGACTGAACTGAACTGAAACAATTATTTACTTTTCTTTCAGTATTCAGTAGTTGTCTATCTACCAGTCAACTACCTGACTTAGAACAGAGAACAGAACAAACATGATAACTCACAGCAATGTGAAATTCTTCCATAATTCAGTGTGATTCTGTCATCAATAGTATGTGTAACAAATGAATTTTTGTCTTTTTTTTTGACAAGCACTAGGCCACTTTGTGAAAGAGATTTTGGTGTTGAACATTTGTCAAGCCTTGTATATAGTTTATAAAATTCAACATGCCTGAAGAAGTAGCATTTGCTCCCCAGAATTCATGTAGTCTTTACTCATCCTGCGCAAACACAAGCGTTCTTCTGTTCCTTTCCTACTCTTTTCTCCTTTCTATCACTTCCTACCTCAGAAGAATGAGAATATGGATCTTACTGATAGGAGATGCCTTTAGCATTCCTGATCTCCCAGTGAACATAAAATGGAAGACTTAAATGAGAGCAATGTTTAAATCCAGCGCCTGCTGACTTGTTTTAGGCTTCGAGCCTGTGAACTACGACAGTAGTCAGGACCGTGTATTCAAAATGGAGCCTGCTTCATGGTGTGCATTTGGGTGCAAAGGTTGTGTCAGAGAGGGAGGCGGGGAAAGAATTCTGCAGCCTGTGCTGCAGCCTCCATGTCATGTGCCCAGGGAGGCAACTACCTTTACTGGTAGGAAAGGCACCCTTTTCCTAATGTGTCTTCTCTGGTAGAGGTGCCTTTTCAGGTACGTCTCTCCAGAGGGGGAGATAGACAGGAGCAGTGGTCTTGGTTAGAGTTACTGTAACTTATTATCCTTTTGCTGGGCGGTGGTTGTGCCGTTGTGATTTCTGGTGGTGAAACATGGTTCTACTCTTCCATATCCATCACAGAGGATGAGATGGTTGGATGGCATCACCAACTCAATGGAGATGAGTCTGAGTAAACTCCAGGAGTTGGTGATGGACAGGGAGGCCTGGCATGCTGCAGTCCATGGGGTCGCAAAGAGTCGGACATGACTGAGTGACGAAACTGAACTGACTGACTCTTCCATAGGCTCCTTTTAGTGGAAGCTTTATGATTTGGTGTTTTTGATGGAATCAAAAAAACTTGCTACTAGTCAAATAGCAATAGCGATAAGTATATTGTATGTTCTATATCCAACTTGGGTCCTTGGGCTCATGTGATTATTTTGAGTAAGATTTAGATTAAACCACACACCATACACACATATACATATGTACACATATGTATATATATATGTATATACATACACACGCATATATATGTGTGTGTATAGGAACATCTTGCTTTTTATGGACTCTAGTTTAGGTGGCACTAGTGGTAAAGAACCTACCTGCCAATGCAGGAGACAAAAGAGATACAGGTTCCATTCCGGGAAGATCCCCTGGAAGAGTTCGTGGCAGCCCACTTGCCTGGGTTCTTGCCTGGAGAATCCCATGGTGAGGAGCCTAGCAGGCTACAATCCATGGGGTCACAAAGTGTCGGATGCGACTGAGTGAATAAGCACACTTGCATGCAGTTTATAGGTCAGACGATATCTATCTGGGAAACATTTCTCCTAGCTCTAAACAAAAATTAGAGAATACAACTGGGATGACTATGGACTTCCATTGGAAAAAGATTCAGGTTCTTTTGCTTCTGAGAAAGCCCTCTAAACTATGCACATCTTTAAAAACATGAAACATGATGCTGAAAATATCACAAGGGAGGGAATCCTCATGAGATTTGTGATGCTTCCTGCCCCGATCAGGCCATAAATAGCATAAAAGAGTAATGCCTTTGGTATTTGAGCACTTCCATGTTCAGTCTGAAAGACAAACAGAAGTACAGAGGTGTGAGAAAAATGTAAGATTTGAGATCTGTGTAAACTTTGCGGATTTCCATTAATACTCAAATTTTCATGTAGTTCCACTGAGAGCTTCTCCTCCTCTAGATTTTCAGTCAGTTCAGTTCATTTGCTCAGTCATGTCCAACTCTTTGCAACCTCATGGACTGCAGCACACCAGGCTTCCCTGTCCATCACCAACTCCTGGAGCTTGTTCAGATTCATTCCCATCGAGTCAGTGATGCCATCCAACCATCTCATCCTCTGTCATCCCTTTCTCCTCCCACCTTCAATCTTTCCCAACATCAGGGTCTTTTCCAATGAGTCAGTTCTTCCCATCAGGTGGCCAAAGTATTGGAGTTTCAGCTTCAGCATCAGTCCTTCCAATGAATATTCAGGACTGATTTCCTTTAGGATTGACTGGTTGGATCCCCTTGCAGTCCAAGGGACTCTCAAGAGTCTTCTCCAAAACCACAAAGACACATAAATACTCAAATTTTCTTGTAGTTCCACTGAGAGCTACTCCTCCTCTAGACTTTAGTTTCAACTTATTGGAGACTAGTAAATTCATGTACACTGAGACCTAAAGTTTCTCTGAGGCTTGTCTGTCTCAAAAATATATGGCAGTACTGATGATTTTTATAAGAATATTTAAAAGTGGTCTTATAGCTGAAGGATACTATTGATAGTTCGCTCAGGAAATATTTAGCTAAATGTACCTACATATAGCTATGGAAGCAAAACCAAATCTCTTTGCTGTGGCAAGTCTAAGAAAATTACAAGGAAAGAATTGTTCAGATGTATTCGTTGGTTTGTTTAATGGATGAGTCAGAAGCCTGATTTTTTAGCTGTGATGAAATTTTAACATTAGTCCCAGTTCCCGAGACTGGGAAAGCATAATTGTTCTTCTGCCTTAATAAAATTGTGCCCAGAGCTGAATTCTAACATGCGTCTATAGTTAGATGTTGAAGTGAATGATCTTAATGATAAGGAACTATCTGTTGAATTAATGTCAAAAATATTTTTGCATATTTTTGTATGTGTTGCTTTTGTATATTTTGTATGTGTGGTTTAATGTGTATTTCTGAACTTATGCAAAAGATATTGATACTTCTGCAAAGTAAATGATCTAGTAAATCTTTTTCACCCCCTTGGCCCCTAGTCCTTTTCCTTACAAGGGACTCTTTCCTTCCTCCTAAGCTTCTATCTTTAATTGAAAGTCCTACTCAAGGGTACCTATTATAATTATGCCTAAAGCATCTGCAAATGAAGCTTTATGTCATTAATATTAGGGATACTTGACTCTAGAAAGCCTTTCTCATGGAAGACTAACTGGTACGTTTTCTGTTTCGAACCAAACAGTGAAGAGTTTGGAGGACTGCCTGGTACCTTGTTAACCAGTTTGTGCAGGACATCTCGAGGTGGGCCCTGAGAAGACTTCATAAGTCAAAGAGTTAAACATCTGCATGTCTTCCAGAATTGCTTCTGTGCATTTTAAGATACATTCCTTAATCTTTTACGAAAGAAAGTCAGTCAAATTACCCTTAAAAATAGCCGCTGACCTCTGTGCCTATGTAAGTTATAATTGGTAGCATTCTTGTGGGAAAGAGATTATATTTCCCTCAGCTCTGATATGCCTTTTTATTTTTGTGTCTTCAAATGAATGAAGAGTTAATTTAATGATTCAGTTCTCTTCAGTCACTCAGTCGTGTCCGACGCTCTGCGACCCCACGGACTGCAGCGTGTCAGGCTTCCCAGTCCATCAGAGGGCTTCCCTGATAGCTCTGTTGGTAAGGTTTACCTCAGAACAGATCTCAAAAGTTTTTTGTTTGTTTTTTCCTCGACTCATTTACTTTCACTTGGCACTTTATTACCACTCAAGCCATGTTCCAGTCCACCATTGATCATCATTAGCCTGGCTTTTCCAGGGCTATGCTGACGGTCCTGTATGATGCATCAGCTAAATCTGTGAATGCCTCCAAAGGTAGTTGCTGAGGCCTTTCGTGAGAGAGTATTAACCTATAATTACACATGATCAAACAGTTTAGATGGGAACAGGCCTCCTAAGATGTTTGAAATTATCATTGATGCAGCCTTTTGATGATCACTGGTTAAAAAAAAAAATAGCTCAAACCCTCAGCCCATTCCAAATGTCAAGTAATAATTATAGGAGAATACAAGCACCTGGATTCCAGGCACAAAGGGAGAAATAGTGTTGCTGGTGGAACGAGAGAGAGCTGTTTAGGGCTTAGGCTGTCGAGCCTGGAGTATGTAATCACAGTGCATGCTCAAGTTCTGAAGCAATTGCAGCTTCATTGACATCCATCAGGATGAAGGAATAACAAGTAAAATGAAAATGAGAATATAAACGACATTCATGTCTAAGGATATATTTCTGTATGTGACTAAATTCACATAGTGCTTTTTTTATAAGCTTGCTTCCCCAGCATGTTTTCCTAAATTTACTTGGAAAATGGGAACTACAGTAATAATTTTAGAAGTTTGGCCACTTTAATTCCTTTCTTCACAGTGTCTTGGGCAGGTTATGGAGCCAATCCTGGACACATCATTTTCTTCACACTTTCATCCTGATTTTTTCTTGAGGGACTTTGTAATATGTTGGGCAGAAGCTAGTTAGGCGGCTCCTCCTACCTTTAATTACTTGCCCCGTTGATCAACTTTAGTGCCATAAATCTCTATCATTCATTGTGTAAACAGGGATATAATGACAATTTTAGAGTAAAATAAATGACTTCTATTTGAGTTACTTCTTTCTTTGGGTTAAGACTATAAGAAGGTGTTGTTAAAATATATACATACCTTACCCAGATAGATAAGTCATTGGCAGATTTTAAGTCATTATGGGAATGCTTTAGATGGTTTTTTGAATATCATGAAAAGCAGAAAGGAGAGACTAAAGAATTTTGAATACAATTCAATCTATTTTGACCAGAGAAGGGAAGAGGGATGGAGAAGGGAAATGAGGTTCTTCGTGGTTCCTCCGAGAGCAATCTGGGGGCCCTGGACCTCCAAAGGATAATACTGAGGAGTGGGGAGAGGAGTGAAATGCTTAAGTCAGCTTACCGATTAACTGTGAGAATTTTTGTGGAGCTAGCAGAGCCTGAAGGCAGGAAATTGTCTCTGTGCAGTTAGTTAACTCTGTGTTAATGGAAGGAATTTGGCTTATTACTGTAATAACTAACAACAAAAATACCTTCCGTTGTACAACCTATTAGAATTTATAAGATAGTCTCAAAATACTCTGGATCAAGTCTAGCAATGACTCTGAAGGTACTGTTATACCCCTTTGGGGGGATAAATGAAGAATGGAGAGAGTTTGTTCAAATTTTTTAGCTAGGGAAAAATAGGGCTTCCTATTTTAAAATGTTCTTGTATATTAAACTTTAAATAATGGATATATACAACAAGTAGGAAAGAAGGAAAAATACAGAATTCCACTATGGAAAGGAAATCACTATAAATATATTGGTTGTTTCCTTCCAGTCCTTTAAAAATATTTTTTTTAATGAAGTTTGTCTTTTGTATGCATATTTAGTTTGCATTCCCATATATTATTATAATTTGTTCTTTTCCTCATGTAATTACAAATTCTTTATGTACGTAATGTTTTAATCACTTCCTATTTACGCTATTGGCAAGGAAGGGATTCCTACCCTAAGCAAAGGGGATGGCTGAACACAGGACACCCAGCACTAGGCAAATGAGGATGATAGCAGTTTATTCCTTGCAAGCTCCTCTTATTCATTACTCCTCACAACCCAAGGAAGGAGGGCACTGCGGCATGCAGGGCCAGGTGAGGGTTTCACTGGAGAACAGAAAGAGCAACCAGGAACTGCGTGGCGCGGGCTTTGTGGTATCAAAAGCATGGGGTGCCCTCTAGTTCCTGCAGGAGGATGTGACTGGCTCATTTGAATCATTCTGTGAACTGTCAGTGAACTGAAACCCATGACTCAGTGATGAGCAGGAACTATACCTGGTCCCCTTGACAGAGAGGGTTGCTTGTCTAAAAATACCTTATTTGGGAACAGAATGTGGAGGGGAACTAGGCTTTTCAAGGCCCTTCTGATTTCACTAGCTGTCAGTGCAGTATACAGTATTGGGTCTTAGTTTTACACACCATATCACGTCTTTAGCACAACATAATATTCTGTCATAGAAATGAATTTTTTGCAGATGTTTGTAACAAATAATGCCCCAGTGCCTATCTTTGTTCATAGTTTCAATATCAATTAACATTTTCCTATTTAATGATAGGTCCCCAAGAGAAAAATACTAAGTCAAGAAAAGATAAGAATAGTTTCTTGATACCTATTCTCAAATTCCTTTGCAACAAAACATCTGAGACTAAGTTTAAACTTTTTACTATACCACATTGTTTTTGACAATGAAGGGCTCTTAAAAGAGCTATTTTATTATTTAAATTACTATCTATGAAGTTTATGTGATGGCTTACTTTGTGATTTTCTTGAACTGCAGACACCTGATCTACCAGGTTTAGGTTGGCAGAGAGAAAACTAAGGCCAGATTCTATTCAACAAGAGTAATATTTAATGAATCAATAGTGTAATCTTAAGTAAAATAAATCATAAATTTTAGTCTTATCTCCATGTAGAATACTTTCAAAATCCTTCTTAAAAATATGGATTCTCATCTAGAAGTGAGCTCTTCATTAATATTAATAACCAGTAACTTTTATGTTTCGCTGGAATTGTATATTTTGAATTTTGAAAGAGAACAGATATGTTCTAAAACACTAAAATGTGCAGAGACATGCTACATGTTTAACATATATTTGAATGCTGCTTAAAGAAATGAAATTGTATGTACAAAGTACAATTTAGGCCTTAATTTCACCAATAGTAATAAAAATCTATCAAAATAACTATAAAAATTGTTGACAAAATTATGAGTCAGCTCAGTGGAAATGAAATAAAGATTGAAAATATATAAAATGGTGTTATAATGAAAAATCTGTGTTAATTTCTTGTGACTATACAAAAACATTTGTTTTTATTTAGTTTAAATTATTTAAATGTGGAGAGTGTATGAGAAAAGGAAGTACATACATTAAAAATAGTACTTAGGTTACTCCCAATGGAGCTGAGAAATATTTACATGATTATATTTCAGGAGCAATCATCATGCCAGTTTAATATTTCCCACTCATTTCTTTAGTACTAAATTAATCCAAATTTATGTTTATAACTACATTTAGTGAAAAGCCTGAATCATAGGATATTTAAATTAAATGTAACTTGATTTCTTTCAAACAATGAGTCTTCATATATCACTGGATTATTAATAACTTTGATTCTTAAGACAAACAAACACACATGCACACACGCATAAATAAGAGACTTGTAACAACAAATGTAAAAGTTACAGAGTTGGTATTTACCCAGGGATAAAATTTTAGACTGTTAGGCCATCCTATATTAATTCAGAATTAAAGGCAAAAAGAAGCCTTGCAATTTAATATGCCAGTTTATCCAATAAATAGAAGTGTACAACAGTTTAATAGAAGGTCTGTTACCTTAGATATTTGAGATTATCTGGCTTTGTTTTATTTTCATGTATGGAGATGTTAAATCTGGGGTCTCATGGTAGAGGGAAACATTTTTTCACATCTTGTATTCTTCACTGTTAGAGTATTAAGCTTGATCCTCTAACTGATGACCTTGGATGGTCAAGAGAAGATTTTTGAATTGTTTTTAAAATATGCTGTCTAAAGAGGGAGACCTGTGAACATGTTGCAAATGATTCCATGAAATTATTATAAAGTAAAGGATTCATTGCTTATAATGGTTATTTTTACTTATCTGGAAAATTTATATGTACTAAATATTTTATTGCCACATGATGTTTGAAAAGTGGTTTTCCCTTTGTATTATACGTAGTCTAAACCTAGAGGCAATATAGATTTCAATATAATTGTGCAATACAGAAAATACTTTATATGCTATAAATATCAAAGGCCAATGTTATGGTATGTATTCTAAGTTTTATTTTAAATAAGAATTACACATACTATAAGCTGAATTTTGTCTCCCTCAACTTTATATGGGAGAAGGCAATGGCACCTCACTCCAGTACTCTTGCCTGGAAAATCCCATGGACAGAGGAGCCTGGTAGGCTGCAGTCCATGGGGTCTCTAAGAGTTGGACACGACTGAGCGACTTCACTTTCATTTTTCACTTTCATGCATTGGAGAAGGAAATGGCAACCCACTCCAGTGTTCTTGCCTGGAGAATCCCAGGGACGGGGGAGCCTGGTGGGCTGCCGTCTATGGGGTCGCACAGAGTCAGACACGACTGAAGTGACTTAGCTGCAGCAGCAACTTTATATGTTGAGGCCATAATACACAATGTGATTGTATTTGGAGATAATTCCTTTGTGAAAGGAATTAAGGATAAATGAGGTCATAAGGGTGGAGCATCCTTTTAAGAAGAGACACCAGAGAGTTTTCTCTCAGCCATGTGAGGACACAGTGGAAAAGCAGTGTCTGCAAAATCAGGAAGAACATTTTCACCTAAACCCAGCTATGCTGGCATACTGATTTTCGATCTCCAGGCTCCAGCCTCTAGAACAAAGCTAGTGGAGGTGATGGAATCCCAGATGAGTTACTTCAGATCCTAAAAGATGATGATGTTAAAGTGCCTCGCTCAATATTCCAGCAAATTTGGAAAACTTAGGAGTGGCCACAGGACTGGAAAAGGTCAGTTTTAATTTCCATCTCAAAGAAGGGCAATGTCAAAGAATGTTCAAACTACCACACAATTGCATTCATTTCATGTGTTAGCAAGGTCATGCTCAAAATCCTCCAAGCTAGGCTTCAACAGTATATGAACTAAGAACGCCCACCTGTACAAGCTGGATTTACAAAAGGCAGAGGAACCAGAGATCAAATTGCTAACATCTGATGGATCATAGATAAAGCAAAAGAATTCCAGAAAAACATCTGCTTCATTGATTACACTAAAGCCTTTGACTGTGTGGATCACAACAAACTGTGGAAAATTCTTAAAGAGATAAGAATAACAGACCACCTTACCGGTCTCCTGACAAACCTGTATGCAGGTTAAGAAGCAACAGTTGGAACTGGATGTGGAACAACAGACTGGTTCCAGATGGGAAAGGAGTATGACAAGGCTGTATGGAGAAGGCAATGGCACCCCACTGCAGTACTCTTGCCTAGAGAATCCCGTGGATGGAGGAGCCTGGTGGGCTACAGTCCATGGGGTCGCGAAAAGTTGGACATGACTGAGTGACCTCACTTTCACTTTTCACTCTCATGCGTTGGAGAAGGAAATGGCAACCCACTCCAGTATTCTTGCCTGGAGAATCCCAGGGACAGAGGAGCCTGGTCCGCTGCCGTCTATGGGGTCGCCCAGAGTCGGACACGACTGACGCGACTTAGCAGCGGCAACAGCAGCAGCAGCAAGGCTATGTATTGTCACCCTGTCTATTTAACTTATACAGAGTACATCGTGAGAAATGCTGGGCTGGATGAAGTACAAACTGGAATCAAGATTGCTGGGAGAAGTATCAATAACCTCAGATATGCAGATGACATCACCTTTATGGCAGAAAGTAAAGAGTAACTGAAGAGCCTCTTTATGAAAGTGAAAGAGGAAAGTGAAAAACAGTTGGCTTAAAACCCAACATTCAAAAAACTAAGATCATGGCATCCAGTCCCATCACTTCATGGCAAATAGATGGGGAAACAATGGAAACAGTGAGACTTTATTTTCCTGGGCTCAAAATCACTGCTGATGGTGGCTGCAGCCATGAAATTAAAAGAAACTTGCTCCTTGGAAGAAAAGCTATTGCAAATCTAGACAGCATGTTAAAAAGCTGAGACATTACTTTGCCAACAAAGGTTCTTATAGTCAAAGCTATGATTTTTCCAGTAGTCATCTATGGATGTGAGAGTTGGACCATAAGGAAGGCTGAGTGCCGAAGAACTGATGCTTTTGAACTGTGTTGTTGGAGAAGACTCTTGAGAGTCCCTTGGACTGCAAGAAGATCAAACCAGTCAATCCCAAAGAAAAGCAACCCTGAGTATTCATTGGAAGAACTGATGCTGAAGCTCCAATATTTTGGCCACCTGATGTGAGAGCCAACTCATTCAAAATGACCCTGATTCTGGGAAAGATAGAAGGCGGGGGGAGAAGGGAATGACAGTGGACGAGATGGTTGGGTGGCATCACTGGCTTAATGGACATGAGTTTGAGCAAGCTCTGGGAGATGGTGATGAACAGGGAAGCCTGGCATGCTGCAGTGCATGGGGTCACAAAGAGTCAGACATGCCTGAGTGACTGAACAATAATAAGCCTCTATAACTGTAAGAAAACACATTTCTGTTGTTTAAACCACCCTGTTATGGTGTTTTATTATGGCTCAGGCTGACTGAGAAAATGCATATTGATTCTAAGAATTCTATGTTCTGAATTCAGTGGGCCTCATTAGTTAGATTACTTTTAATCATTAGGAATAAATAATATATAAAAGTTTTCATAGTCTTTTATAAACATGATTTGTCAATTAATTCTTCCCTGAGCCTTTGTGTTAACATCTCACTCCCAAGAAAAATCCAGTTTGTAGAACTTCGTTTATTTGTTGGCTGATTTATGTCCCTGGCTGAGTCATAACTGTAGGTCAGTGATCAGTATAGAACATATATGAAAATATTTCTTACTCAAACTCATGAAAGCTTGCCTAAATTTAAACACAGCTGAATGGTACCATAGCAAGTATTTATATAATTCTATCCTTGTTGTCATAGTTGTAGTCACAGGTTCTCACATACCATGTGAAAATCAGAGTTCTCGTTATAAGCTGTTGTATAACCCATTTGTTAATGATGAAATCAGCAATATAAACACAAGAGTATAGAAAACACAGGACATATGTGGACATGATGGGCCTTCTCTACTTGTTTTCTTGAAATGTAACATTGGGAGCCTTCGGTTCTTGTTTATGCTGTATTGCTAACGAGGTCTGTGTTCTTTGGTAAGATATTTAGTCTGTCTCGGTCTTAGTGTCCTCAATTATAGATAACCATATTGACCTAGATAAGAAATTTTCAAACAAGGCTTTGTGGGATGGGGAGATTGGTGTGGGCTCTAGAGTGGGACTATAGAGTGGGACTACATTTTTCAAGCCAGAAACTATTTTTTTTTTTTAATCTCCTAAAATTTCTTTAGGAGAAAGGGCTCTCTTGTTTTGTTTATTTAAGTTTTTTAGTGACTGAGTTTGATGATTTCAAATGTATTTTTTGAAAAAATATTACTTGTAAGCAATTCTATGACTATGTTTATATTAATACCATAGATTAACTGATTAGACTATGGCCTTCTTGTCTAATACCCATTTAGGCTAAGATATCATTGTCTAAATTCAACAAGTTACTACTTATTTTTGCAGATTCTATTATGTATATGCTCTGTGCTGATAATGCAGTATTCAGGATAAATTAAGAAGGTGACATTTTTTTCTACATTCAATTGCTTGATGCTATAATCCCCCAACTGGAATTTTTTCCTTGAATATTTTGAGATTTTTTTATTCAGCGACCTTTTATTATTCTTCTCTGTTACCCACAATTTTGTTGTCATATAGATATAGAGGATGTATTTAGTCTTAGGTATTTTAGGAACTGTGCATTTAAAAAAGTCTTTTGGAGACAACAAGTAACCTTGGGTAAGTTAATCTCTGGATTTTGCAGTCTTTAAAAGCTTAAGGATTTATAATCTGTAATAGCTTAAACAATATTGACAGATGGTACCTATTTGAAAGACTCACAGCTATCAGTGGGCCATAGACATTACCTTGAAGAGAGTCTGTGTTTAGGTCATATATAATCTCCAAAGGAAGAGGAAAAGTCCATAAAGCATCGAGCAAAATTCGGAAGATATTGAGTTATTAAGTGAGAGTATGGATAAGTAAGACCTTAAAGATTCTTTAAAGATGATCATTTCCAAATAAAACCCTTCAAGATTTTATTTATGACAAACAGAATTGAAGATATTTCCCCATAGCCCTGATGAAAAGGTAATTTAGCAGAAACAACAGTAGATAAAAGGTACAGACATATATATGTGGTCAGAGGAAGGTGGCAAATTACATTAAAAAGCTCAGAAAGTAGGAAAAAATGGTTAGATTAGAAATGAGAAGATTCATAAGCCAACTAGCATTAGGAAGGCTGATGATGTTGCTTTCTTTAAAATAGTCAATATGAGCTCATAGCTGTCTGTCACTCATGGCACTTCACACATCCATGTTTGGCATCTCCTTAGTCAGTGGGTGGGTTGGTGGAAAGAGGAAGGCATCAGATTAAGTCAGACTTTCCGCAGAAGACTCTGCTCTATGTACTGAAAGCAGGCATAGAACAGAGCCATCTATCTTTAGACTAGACTTGTGGGAAAGACAAGAAACGAGAAGAAAGCAGATTTGGAGCATAAAATGGGACCAGGGTTGTGATATTCAGAGATATCCAACAGGCAAACAGTATCAATAGATCATGGCTTTCCCATCCATTTCACAACTGATAAAAGTGAAAGCAAGGTACTTACAACAGGGAATAAAAAGTGCTCATCATGGATTTAACAAGGAAATTGGTAGAGGTGAGTTGCAAAGGATAATGCTAAACAGCACTGAGAAAAGAGATTAAAAGAAGGTAAGATAAAAAAGAGAACTTGCAAATTTTCTTCTAGAACATTTGACTCATCAAAAAGCCATAAACTTGGGTCTCGTACTATAATCTGTCTGATGATCTTTATTTATTTATTTATTTATTTATTTATTTTTGTCATACATTGATATGAATCAGCCATGGATTTACACGTATTCCCCATCCCGATCCCCCCTCCCACCTCCCTCTCCACCCGATTCCCCCGGGTCCTCCCAGTGCACCAGGCCCGAGCACTTGTCTCATGCATCCCACCTGGGCTGGTGATCTGTTTCACCATAGATAGTATACAGCTGTTCTTTTGAAACATCCCACCCTCACCTTCTCCCACAGAGTTCAAAAGTCTGTTCTGTATTTCTGTGTCTCTTTTTCTGTTTTGTATATAGGGTTATCATTACCATCTTTCTAAATTCCATATATATGTGTTAGTATGCTGTAATGTTCTTTATCTTTCTGGCTTACTTCACTCTGTATAATGGGCTCCAGTTTCATCCATCTCATTAGGACTGATTCAAATGAATTCTTTTTAATGGCTGAGTAATATTCCATGGTGTATATGTACCACAGCTTCCTTATCCATGCAAGGATTCTTTAATATCCGCAAATCAATCAATGTAATACACCACATTAACAAATTGAAAGATAAAAACCATATGATTATCTCAATAGATGCAGAGAAAGCCTTTGACAAAATTCAACACTCATTTATGATTAAAACTCTCCAAAAAGCAGGAATAGAAGGAACATACCTCAACATAATAAAAGCTATATATGACAAACCCACAGCAAGCATCACCCTCAATGGTGAAAAATTGAAAGCATTTCCCCGGAAATCAGGAACAAGACAAGGGTGCCCACTCTCACCACTACTATTCAACATAGTGTTGGAAGTTTTGGCCACAGCAATCAGAGCAGAAAAAGAAGTAAAAGGAATCCAGATAGGAAAAGAAGAAGTGAAACTCTCACTGTTTGCAGATGACATGATCCTCTACATAGAAAACCCTAAAGACTCTACCAGAAAATTACTAGAGCTAATCAATGAATATAGTAAAGTTGCAGGATATAAAATTAACACACAGAAATCCCTTGCATTCCTATGTCTGATGATCTTTATCGAGTTTATTTTATTACAGCTTTTTTGCTGGTTATTACATCTACCTCATCAAATGAAGGCTGAGAAATGTACCACATGAAATATTCATTGGGTTTATAGCTTTAATCTTAAAAGTAAAAGCCAAGGTAAAAAGCTGGAATAAAAAGAGTTTTAGTGTCTATTTTATGTATCTAAAAGCATGGGGAGAGGGTAAAATGGGATTCATCACAGGGAGGAGATAGCTAACAGGAAGGAACTATATGGGAAGATCTTGAGAGCAAAGACCACTTTTAAAGTGGAAGTCTGAGGATATGGAAAAAAAAAATGAAAGAGACAAAGAATCTGAAGAATTGAAAACTGTTAGGACGAAGCCAAGATGTGACTTCAGCAGGCTAGTGTGGGAAACTGCTGCTAAAGGAAGTGTCTGGATGGGGGAGGATAGCCCCTTGGCTTCATCACCCAGCATGGAAGCTCTGAAAGAATCTACCAAAGAAGGCATCCAAAAGGGACAGAGTTTATTCTAAGTAGGAAGATAATTGTAGCAGAGGAGAAGATGCTGTTCATTGAGCACAGACTTTATAGCAGGCACTTTACATTAGTTATTTGGTCTAGTTTTCACAAGCAGATGTTACTGTCACTATTTTACAAGGGAAACCAAGACTTAAGAGCTAAGCGACACACTCAAGGTCAACACAGAATAGAACTGAGATGTAAGCCAGGCTCTTTAGAGCTCAGACCTTTTTCATGACATTGCGTTGCCTCCTATCTAACTGCCCGCAGAATCTTCCATAGTCCAAAATGGAAAAGCAAGAAGTGGTGGCCACCCCTACAGCATACCACTCCGCCTGATGCCACTGTTGAATTTGAAGCAAATAAGTGCTCCAAATAAAGGCACTAAATAGGTTAAAGAAAATGCAATTAGGAAACTATAGCCTTTTATCACTCTTTTAAGAAAATGCAATGACAAGAGAGATCCTTTTTCTAAGGGCAGGTAGGCTCTAGAAGATGCCCTAAAGCAGGGGTTCCTCGGTATTGTCCACCTTGTCTTCACACTGGAATAACTGAGGAGCTTTAAAAAAATCTTCATGCTTTTTGTCCCACCCTGGAGATTCTGAATTTACTGGTCTGGAGTCTTGGGAATTTTCCCTATTGGATTTTTAATTGGAGCTCCCCAAGTGATTTTAATATGTGGACAAGTTCAGGAACCATTACTTTACAAGCTGAGATAGGGTTAGGTCCGTTCATTCCAGCCAACAAACAGAATTCATCTTTGCATTGCTCTGTTAGTCTAGGGTGTTAAGAATCATAGATACTTTATAAATGTTTGGGGAATTAACTTGAGCAGCAGAGAAATAGTATACATATACAGCTGTAGTCCTCTAAACTCTGGGTATCCTGTAATGCCTTTAAATCCTTTTTTTCCCCCCGGAAATGTTTTATGTTTCTTTCAACAATCCTCAGAAGAACTGTGCTTCAGGAAATTTCTGAGTCAAGGAGTATTTGAGGTCTCACTTCTGTCGCCAGTGTTCTCTTGTGTGGAAGCCCCCTGCTGTAAACCTGTTGGGGATCCCCAGGACGCTTCCCTGCTGCCCTTGGCACAACACCACACCTCGGCCAATCTTGATTCCTTCAGGGAAGCTGACCTCTGGCGGCCATATAGGCAGCACACAGTAGTTAAGAGCATGATATCAAGACTTTCTGAGTTCAAACACATGGCCTGCTTGCTGTTGACTGCTTTTGTAAGCTCAGGGAATTTACTTAGCCTGTATGTCTCTCAGTTTCCCCTTCTATGCTGTATTATGAGGATATAATCATACCTGCCACGTAGGGATCTGCTGAGGCTCAAATGTGTTTGAGATATTAGTACAATGTCATGTTACATGGAATGTGCCATATAATTGTGTACAAATTATTAGGGGGAGAATATTCTATTAAAATGAGTTTATAAGCTTTCATCCATACTTTGGAAGAGGAAGATTTTTAACAAATGTTAACCTAACAGAATTTACAGAATATGCTAGAGAAGATTTTCAGATGTTGCTGGGAACAGGTCTGAGATGGACAATGGACAAGGTTTGGTTGTGCCATTTGCTCTTTAGTTTGTCTATTTCACACTGAGGTCAGGCTGACTAGGCACAGTATGTGGCCAAGATCTATATGGATAAAATGCACAATCAGTTACTCTGAAGCCAGTAGTAATACAAAAGGCTGGACATACCCATCCTTTGGTCCCTCATTTTTGTTTTGTTTTGCTGTCCTTTTGCTTCCAAGTAGAAATAAAGCAACAAGGGAAGTAGATGCAGCTCGTGGAGACAAGTAGGTTGTGCAATGATTTTAAAGAATCCTACATCCCATCCCCACTTCATCAGGCAAGAGGATGAGAGTTGGCATGGAACCTTTTAAAGTCAGAAGGATGGAAACTGACACATGTGTAAAGATGTGTAAGGGAGTGATATCTGTGATTCGGGAAAGCATCCTGAAGGTTAGATTCATAAAGGCTTATCTGACTTGATGAAGAAGATGATGAAAGGCAGGTTGCTGACAGAGAATGTAAAAGGATAGGAGTCATTTATATTAAATAGTGGTAAGTAGTATTAAACTTTAAAGGTATACAGAAACCTTAATCCAAATAGCAAGTTACCTCTAATTGAGATCCCCTAATAGAAATTAGGATGAAACTCCTTTAAAGTTAACATCCCTACTTTAGCTGGACTCTAAGAAGATAATAGATCAAATGATAGAAACTGAGAGTTGAAGATGGTTTATTTTGGGTTTCCAGCTGTGACTTTTCTGGATTTCAAAATGACTGCCTTGGTATTTACTTTTTCTCTTGGGAAAGAAGGGAAAAAATCCTTTACTGCATTCCCACTGTCTAGGATATTAGCTGTTACAATTCCTATTGGCTGACCTCACGAAAGGGGACATTGCATTTGACCAGCTCAGCTTTTCTTCCCCCATTCTCACTGTAGATGTTACTGTACAACACACACTGCACATTGGCTTAGTCTTTGAGGAGCATTGTAGTGTGAACTGCACAGAGACAAGTAATTCTATACTGTTTCTTTCCAAGTTCCAATTGGCACAGATAAAATTCCCATGTGTTATAAAATTGCAATTATAGTTTGTGACTTTCTGGAAAATGCCTCATTGGGGTTTGGCTTAAAAAATTCATGTGATCTTTTACCCTAAAAAAGTGGAAATAAGTTAACATTCCACTTTTCATGCAATGAATCTACTGACTAGTTTATAAGACCCAAACAAATCTAAGAAAATTAGCCATTGTAGTTTGTATTCATCAGTGATAAACTCATGCTTGGAATTGCTTGGAAGATGATGAAGCATTTATGAAAGGAAACCAATGGTTTTTTCATTGTTGAAAGAAAAAAGAAACTTCTCTCCATTTCTAACGACTTTAAAATCAGCAACAGTTTTCCTGTGTTTGTTTTTGTAGACCACATGAGTGATTCAGCTGAATTCTTCTAGATGTAAAAAAAGCTCTGACACAAATGGACAACATGTTAATACTTTGGGTTATTGCTGTGTGTCTCATTTTCCTAAATCAGGAATACAGGGAGGCTACATAGGTTTCAGCTGGTTTGAAATATATTAACCAGGGCCCCAGTGTGAAGTTAGTAAGTTTCAAAAAGAAGAAATCAATATACAAAGTAGCATAAAATCCTAGATGGATAAGCAACTCAGAAACATGTATTTAGTGCTTACTGTTCACTAACATATAGTGGAAATTGTGAAGTCAACAGCATTTAACTTCATGACCCGAGCCCCTGAAGCTGACCTCAGTATTTACTCACGACTCACTGGAAATAATAGAGTGAAGAAATTCTAAACATAGGAGAGGTGCACACCCCGAATTGAAAGAACTTACTCACATAAATCATATCATCCAACATCCGCTGGATCATCGAAAAAGCAAGAGAGTTCCAGAAAAACATCTATTTCTGTTTTATTGACTATGCCAAAGCCTTTGACTGTGTGGATCACAATAAACTGTGGGAAATTCTGAAAGAGATGGGCATACCAGACCACCTGACCTGCCTCTTGAGAAACCTGTATGCAGGTCAGGAAGCAACAGTTAGACCTGAACATGGAACAACAGACTGGTTCCAACTAGGAAAAGGAGTACATCAAGGCTGTATATTGTCACCCTGCTTATTTAACTTCTATGCAGAGTACATCATGAGAAACGCTGGACTGGAGGAAGCACAGGCTGGAATCAAGATTGCTGGGAGAAATATCAATAACCTCAGATATGCAGATGACACCACCCTTATGGCAGAAAGTGAGGAAGAACTAAAGAGCCTCTTGATGAAAGTGAAAGAGGAGAGTGAAAACGTTGGCTTAAAGCTCAACATTCAGAAAACTGAAATCATGGCATCTGGTCCCATCACTTCTTGGCAAACAGATGGGGAAACAGTGGCTGACTATTTTTCTGGGCTCCAAAATTACTGCAGACGGTGATTGCAGCCATGAAATTAAAAGATGCTTACTCCTTGAAAGGAAAGTTATGACCAACCTAGACAGCATATTAAAAAGCAGAGACATTACTTTGCCAACAAAGGTCTGTCTAGTCAAGGCTATGGTTTTTCCAGTGGTCATGTATGGATGTGAGAGTTGGACTGTGAAGAAAGCTGAGTGCTGAAAAATTGATGCTTTTGAACTGTGGTGTTGGAGAAGACTCTTGAGAGTCCCTTGGACTGCAAGGAGATCCAACCAGTCCATCCTAAAGGAGATCAGTCTGGGTGTTCATTGGAAGGACTGATGCTGAAGCTGAAACTCCAGTATTTGGCCACCTGATGCGAAGAGCTGACTCATTGGAAAAGACCCTGATGCTGGGAAAGATTGAGGGCAGGAGGAGAAGGGGACGACAGAGGATGAGATGGTTAGATGGCATCACTGACTCAATGGACATTGGTTTGGGTAGACTCTGGGAGTTGGTGATGGACAGCGAGGCCTGGCTTGCTGTGGTTCATGGGGTTGCAAAGAGTCGGACACGGCTGAGCTACTGAGCTGAACTCACATAAAGGCAAGAGGCTTAGAAAATCCTTCCAGCCTATTGCTAAGGAAGGAAGGGTTTAGTCACAGGCAATTTATAAAGGTTACTGCATTAAGGAGAGCCTCCAGTTCTGAAGATTCTGGCTTTATACAAATGTCTGTGGTCATGCTTTATAGTTTAGAAAGTCTGTGTTCTAGTAGCAGGTTTGAAAGACCGGACAGAGAGAAAACCACAGAGTCCTTCCTCTGCAGATGTTTTGCACACATAGGTCAGGCTGGCCTCTTATCTCAAGCCCTGGGCCACAGTAGCTTGGCTCCACAGGTTTAGTCCTTGGCACCTTTTTGTATGAATCCTGAGCCGTTTATTTATTTTCTTCTGTCCTAACACTGCCCAGGCAGCTCCAGCTGAGCACAGTGGTAAGGATATTTAAATGTAGTCTGTATAAAGAAGTTTGTAGCTGAGTAATATACACCATGGAATATTACTCAGCCATTAAAAAGAATTCATTTGAACCAGTCCTAATGAGATGGATGAAGCTGGAGCCCATTATACAGAGTGAAGTAAGCCAGAAAGATAAAGAACATTACAGCATACTAACACATATATATGGAATTTAGAAAGGTGATAACGATAACCCTATATGCAAAACAGAAAAAGAGACACAGAAATACAGAACAGACTTTTGAACTCTGTGGGAGAATGTGAAGGTGGGATATTTCAAAAGAACAGCATGTATACTATCTATGGTGAAACAGATCACCAGCCCAGGTGGGATGCATGAGACAAGTGCTCCGGCCTGGTGCACTGGGAAGACCCAGAGGAATCGGGTGGAGAGGGAGGTGGGAGGGGGGATCGGGATTGGGAATACATGTAAATCCATGGCTGATTCATATCAATGTATGACAAAACCCACTGAAAAAAAAAAAAAAAAAAAAGAAAGAAAGTAAAAAAAAAAAAAAAAAAAAAAGAAGTTTGTAGCTGACCAGCCCACATGGAGCCCAGAGGAGCCTGTTCCTGTCTCTTCCAGAAGAAATCTAAAATATTTGTAAGTCTAGACTCCCCAGTTTAAAATAGGAAACTCACTTTGGGAATTCCCTGGAGACAAGCCAGAAATCCATTTTTTGGGCCAAAATAGAGGCCCTTGTTGATTTCCTTGCAACACCTCAAGAAAAGTTGAAGTTAATCCCAAGAAAAAGAGCACTTGGTAGTCTTGTAAAGTCCTAGCCCACTGAGGTGTTCCTAGCATGATCAAGAAACTGTTTGTGAATGTGGACACTTCCCCAGAGAAAACGGCTCCTTCACTGAAACTGAACATTAGAACACAGGTTCTTGGGAATAGCAGTTTTCCTGAAGTTAAGTTGAAAAATGCAAGTTTTCTCAACAGAAATTTCACAGAATGTGAAGCCCTCATCCAACATACAAGAAGTCTGTCTTAACTTCGTGAGAGACTAGGTGGGAAGACACAGAATATAAGAAGAAGAGGTGCCCAGATGAGCTCAGCATTCTATCTCTCCTTGCTAAGGCTTCATGCAAGATGTGGGGGAAATAGTACCTGCCTCATTCACATGCCTCTAGAAGCTGCATGGGCCTCAAGGAAGCTATTCGTTAAAGCTGGAAGGGCCTTTAGGAGACTGTTGAAAGGGCAGTCTGAAAGAAATGAAAAAGAATGTTAGTAGAGGCTAAAGATTCTGTTATGTAGGGGCAGGAAGTGAAGCTGTTACCTGCATTCATGTGGAAAATAGAAAACATATCAAATAAACGGGTGTATCAGATAAAGTTTTTAAGTGGAATCTGAAAAACACCAACTTGAGTACTTTAGCTGTTTATGCTAAAATAGGAAAGAAAGATGGGCTAAGCTACATAGAAGTGTGTAAGTTTTAAGCAAAATTTAGAGAAAATATGAAGAATTCAGGATTTGCTGAGTTAAGGGGATATTTTTCATTCCAGTTCCTTTAAGCAAAAGTCAAAGAAATTCCTTCAAGGCAAGGACTAAATCAGGGTGTAGGTGGCTTCTTATATCTCTTCAACTAGACAACAATATGTTTAAGGATATTAAGTGCATTTCCCCACACTGCTTTCATAGAAATAAGTAAAAATGGCTAGTCTTAGAAAGAAATGTGGGTGTGACTTTTGTTTAATGGAGTTGGTTATAAACTGATAATTGCTTTCCAATATTGTGTTGGTTTCTGCCATACATCAACATGAATCACTCATACATATGTCCCCTCTCTCTTGAACCTCCCTCCCACTTCCCACCCCATCCTACCCCTCTAGGCTGTAACAGAGCACTGGGTTTGAGCTCTCTGTGTCATATAGCAAATTCCCATTGGCTATCTATTTTATACAGTAATGGATATGTTTCAGTGTTACTTTCTCAGGTCATCTCGCCTCCCCCTCGCCTACTGTGTCTACAAGCCTGTTCTCTATGTCTGTATCCCCATTCAGTTCAGTTCAGTTCAGTTGCTCAGTCGTGTCTGACTCTTGTGACCCCATGAATCACAGCACGCCAGGCCTCCCTGTCTATCACCAACTCCCGGAGTTTACTCAAACTCATGTCCATCGAGCTGGTGATGTCATCCAGCCATCTCATCCTCTGTCGTCCTCTTCTCCTCCTGCCTCCAACCCCTCCCAGCATCAGGGTCTTTTCCAGAGAGTCAATTCTTCGCGTGAGGTGGCCAAAGTATTGGAGTTTCAGCTTTAGCATCAGTCCTTCCAATGAATACCAAGGACTGATCTCCTTTAGGATGGACTGACTGGATCTCCTTGCAATCCAAGGGACTCTCAAGAGTCTTCTCCAACACCACAGTTCAAAAGCATCAATTTTTCAGCACTCAGCTTTCTTCACAGTCCAACTCTCACATCCATACATGACCACTGGAAAAACCATAGCCTTGACTAGACAGACCTTTGTTGGCAAAGTAATGTCTCTGCTTTTTAATATGCTGCCTAGGTTGGTCATAACTTTCCTTTCAAGGAGTAAGCATCTTTAATTTCATGGCTGCAATCACCATCTGCAGTGATTTTGGAGTCCCCAAAATAAAGTCTGACACATTGCTGCCCTGCAAAAAGGTTCATCAATATCATCTTTCTAGATTGCATATATGTGTTCATATCTGATATTTGTTTTTCTCTTTCTGACTTACTTCACTCTGTATAATAGGTTCATTCACCTCATTAGAACTGACTGAAATGTGTTCCTTTTTATGGCTGAGTAATATTCCATCATATGTGCTGTGCTTAGTCTCTTGGTTGGGTCCAGCTCTCTGAGGTCCCGTGGTATCCCACCAGGCTCCTCTGTCCATGGAATTCTGCAGGCAAGAATACTGGAGTGTGTTGCCATTTCCTCCTTCAGGGGAATCTTTCTTTTTTTTTTTTATTTCTTTTTTTATTTTTTTCATTTATTTTTATTAGTTGGAGGCTAATTACTTTACAGTATTGTAGTGGGTTTTGCCATACATTGACATGAATCAGCCATGGATTTACATGTGTTCCCCATCCTCATCCCCCCTCCCACTTCCCTCCCCACCTGATTCCTCTGGGTCTTCCCAGTGCACCAGCCCTGAGCACTTGTCTCATGCATCCAACCTGGGCTGGTGATCTGTTTCACACTTGATAATATACATGTTTCAATGCTATTCTCTCAGATCATCCCACCCTCGCCTTCTCCCACAGAGTCCAAAAGTCTGTTCTGTACATCTGTGTCTCTTTTTCTGTCCTGCATATAGGGTTGTCGTTACCATCTTTTAAAATTTCATATATATGCGTTAGTATACTGTATTGGTGTTTATCTTTCTGGCTTACTTCACTCTGTATAATGGGCTCCAGTTTCATCCATCTCATTAGAACTGATTCAAATGAATTCTTTTTAATGGCTGAGTAATATTCCATGGTGTATATGTACCACAGCTTCCTTATCCATTCATCTGCTGATGGGCATCTAGGTTGCTTCCATGTCCTGGCTATTATAAACAGTGCTGCGATGAACATTGGGGTGCACGTGTCTCTTTCAGATCTGGTTTCCTCAGTGTGTATGCCCAGAAGTGGGATTGCTGGGTCATACGGCAGTTCTATTTCCAGTTTTTTAAGGAATCTCCACACTGTTCTCCATAGTGGCTGTACTAGTTTGCATTCCCACCAACAGTGTAAGTGTAAGAGGGTTCCTTTTTTCTCCACACCCTCTCCAGCATTTATTGCTTGTAGACTTTTGGATAGCAGCCATCCTGACTGGCGTGTAATGGTACCTCATTGTGGTTTTGATTTGCATTTCTCTGATAATGAGTGATGTTGAGCATCTTTTCATGTGTTTGTTAGCCATCTGTATGTCTTCTTTGGAGAAATGTCTGTTTAGTTCTTTGGCCCATTTTTTGATTGGGTCATTTATTTTTCTGGAATTGAGCTTCAGGAGTTGCTTGTATATTTTTGAGATTAATCCTTTGTCTGTTGCTTCGTTTGCTATTATTTTCTCCCAATCTGAGGGCTGTCTTTTCACCTTGCTTATAGTTTCCTTTGTTGTGCAAAAGCTTTTAAGTTTCATTAGGTCCCATTTGTTTATTTTTGGTTTTATTTCCAATATTCTGGGTGGTGGGTCACAGAGAATCTTGCTGTGATTTATGTCGGAGAGTGTTTTGCCTGTGTTCTCCTCTAGGAGTTTTATAGTTTCTGGTCTTACATTTAGATCTTTAATCCATTTTGAGCTTATTTTTGTGTATGGTGTTAGAAAGTGTTCTAGTTTCATTCTTTTACAAGTGGTTGACCAGTTTTCCCAGCATCACTTGATAAAGAGGTTGTCTTTTTTTCCATTGTATATTCTTGCCTCCTTTGTCGAAGATAAGGTGTCCATAGGTATCTAATCCAGGGGTTGAACCTGCATCTCCCACATTGGCAGGCAGATTCTTTATCCCTAGGGCCACCTTATGTATCACAACTCCTTTATCCATTCATCTTTCAATGGACACCTAGGTTGCTTCCATGTCCTAGCTATTGTAAATAGTCCTGTGATGAGCATTGAGGTATATGTGTCTTTTTCAGTTATGGAAACCTATAATGTTTTAAAAGAAATACCATCAACTTGAAGAAACAGAACAATGCAAAATGGACAGAGGTCTTTAGACCCCAAACCTAGCTGGAAACATAGGTTACCTGGCTGCAAACATACGTTATTTTTTATGGAAAAGGAAGGGTAACTGGAATAAAGAGCCCCAAAAGTGGACCAAGAGCTGCAGACAGTCTTTACCGGGAAGCAGGGCTGGACTGCAGTCAAGGAATAGCGTCTCACTCTCCTTGGGCTTCCATAACAGAATATCATAAATTGAGTGGCTTAATCAACAGAACTTTCTCAGACTTCAGGGTCAAGTCCAAAGTATGGGCAGATTCAGCTCCTGGTGAGAGGCTGCTTCTTGACTGACAGAGGGCCATTGTTGTGATTTCACATGACACACAAAGAGAGAAAGAGAAAATTTCAATTATATTGAATCCCGTCATGAGAGCTCTGGCCTTACAGCTGGGTTATCTCCCAAAGGCCCCATCTCCAAATTCCATTGCATTAAGGGCTAGATCTTCAACCTACGAATGGGGAGTAGGAGGGGGCACAATTCAGTAGCAACAAGTGCCCATTGGATTTCAGAATTTCTACAGACCAAGGACTGCTGTGTGCCGCCTGTTCACTTCTGCTTGAATGGCAGTATCCTATAAAGTCATCTCTGTCCCAACAGTGTATAAGGATGTCTGAGGGGCAGATATTCACAGAGAACGGCACTTGAGAAACTTATCTGCGCCTGGACTTGCAGGAGCTGACAAAATCTTTAGGCCTTAAAAAAACAAAAAAAAAAAAAACGAAAAAAACAAAAAACTTTAGGCCTTGCGGGGTGAGAGTTTTGAGAGAAGTAGGAATTGATTTTGGATGTGGGAGAAATGTAGATTTTGTAATAAAAAGGTAGATTATGATAAATTAAGGATGTCTACTATTTATGTATTGCTATTTTCATTGTGAGATATCTTCTTCTTTTGATTCTGAGGAGTGTCTCTGACTCCATGATAACAGTACAATGGAAGTGCCAGTTTCTGACTCAGGTTGTAAAAGATTGATACCTTAGCCCTACTCTTAAAACACTTGTGCTTAGAACTGAGTTACCATGCAAGAAGGTGAACTACCTTGACCTTTAGTGCATTCCGCCAGGGATTCTATGCCTCCTGCGATAATGGGGCAGTCATGCCAAACTAAAAGTGGTTACACAGGGCTTCAGATATTCTATAAAGCACTCATGTATGTAAAAAGAGTGTTTAAAAATTTCTAAGTTATTGTTCTAAAAGTTCAACCTCCATCATCATCATCTGAGAAATTGTTTTAAATTCAGATTTTTGTATCCCACTCCAGACCTATTGAGTCAAAAACTCAGGGGTGAGACCAAGAAGTCCTTATTTTATCAAGTCTTCTGTTGCTAGTGCTATATAAGTTGAGGGAAGGTTGTCTAATACCTTGTTATCAAGAGATGCTAATTATCTTAGAAAATTGCAGTGTTTATGGTTTTAGGCTGTATTATGTAAAACACATATATTGGTCTGCTTTTGTGTCCATCTACTTGATAACTTTATAGGCTTAAGTAACAATATTTTATTGTCATCTCAAATGTAATAGTATCTGGACATTTGCATATTTAAATGTATATTGTTTGATTTTAAATAAGTTATTTTTATTTCTTCTTCAGTTTATAGTTAGTTAGGTTTATATTGATTTTTCAAAACTGGATGAAGTCATACTATACTATTTATTTTATTTTAGGATAGATATTATACAATTATTTGTTTAGAAGATGGTGGGATATTGGATATAATAGGATTAAGAACCACTGTTGTAGAAGATTCATGACAACCCATAAAGTTAGTGTAGGGAACATTGGAGATACTCTAGATCACCAAACTGACCTCAGAATATATCTCAATCCTAAATTTTTGATGATAACTCTTGGGCCAGAAGAGCTGATGAAGAAACATTTGAATCTAGGGAGGGATATTCATACTTTACAAACTGAGCCACCAGTCATAACAAAAAAAACAAAAATTTTCATAGTTGCTTCAGATTTTTAAAACAAAAGAAACCGAACATTACAAATAAGTTCAAGCTCTTTTTTTCTCTCTGAAATCCTCTTTTCTTCTCTCTTATCTTCTTTTTCTGTGGGAAAGTATTATTATAAGTTAGATGTGTAGTCAAAATATATGGTTATACTTTTATAACATATATCAGTTCAGTTCAGTCGCTCAGTCATGTCTGACTCTTTGCGACCCCATGGACTGCAGCACCCCAGGCTTCCCTGTCCATCACCAACACCCAGAGCTTGCTCAAACTCATGTCCATCAAGTCGGTGATACCATCCAACCATCTCATCCTCTGTTGTCCCCTTCACCTCCTGCCTTCAATCTTTCCCAACATCAGGGTCTTTTCCAATGAGTCAATTCTTTGCATCAGGTGGCCAAAGTATTGGAGTTTCAACTTCAGCATCTGTCCTTCCAATGAATATTCAGGACTGATTTCCTTTAGAATTGACTGATTGGATCTCCTTGCAGTCCAAGGGGCTCTCAAGAGTCTTCTCCAACACCACAATTCAAAAGCATCAATTCTTTGGCACTCAGCTTTCTTTATAGTCCAACTCTCACATCCATACATGAGAGCTTCATGTGATTTTTATACTTACTTAACTAATAGCATGCTGGAGGTAACGTTCTGCAATTTACTCTTTCCATTCTCTTACGTTATTAAGATTTACTCAGAATATTTATAGATTTAGTCCATTTTTTCAAGCTTATGTGTATTATTTCATCCTACCACTCTACTACAGTTTTTCACACCTTCATCTTATATAAGGTAAATATCCTTAATACACACACACACACACCCCCCCTTAGTACATATGAAAAAAATGCATGCATGTGAATATATGTGTATATGTCTGTATGTCCCACTTCTGGATTAGTCTTTTACATGTTTTTGTAATCTATTATTATTTCAAAGACTAGATTTTATTTTGTAATCATTACTTTTCTTTTTGCTTGACTGTTTTTTAATACTGTTAGTTTCTATTCTCATCTTTATTATTGGCTTCTTCTTTCTTTATTTGCTTTTTCTTATCTATTTTATGTATAATTCATTTATTTAAAATTTTACTTTTTCAAGAAAGGCATTCTAGGAAATAACATTGAAGTTACTACATTAGTTCCATCATTGAAGTCTCAAAACATTATTTCTGTTGTTATTCAGTTTAAATATTTCACATTACTGTGGTTTTCTCTTCAATCCATTTTTTAGGAGGATGTATTACATATTGGGCAAGGTGCATTAACAATGCAATGCTAATTCTTCGGGACTTGTGTAATAGAGCATCTCAACCATGAATAGATTACAGGAATGTCAGTGTACTGATTTCTTCAGCTCTTAACACAGACAAGTGGAACTTGGAAGAGACAGCCTCAAGGTAGTAAAATTGGGGAGCACAGACTTTATGGTCTAGTGTTACATGGGTATTTATGTCACTGTTTTTCTTTATATATTTTAGGACGATGTTGTGGAAGGCTTACCAATTAATGATTGATTAATTTCCTTAGTGGAGTAGGAAATAGCAACCCATGACTGAGTATGTGTGCGCGCGTGCACGCACGCACACACACACACACACACACACAATCTCCTTGGTGGATTATTCCTTTTAGTTTTATGAGATGCCACGCTGTCATTATTAATGACTTTTATCTTAAACTCCCTTTTATTTGTTATTCATATTTCTATACCAAGATTCTTTTGGTAAATATTTGTTCAGTCTGTATTTTCATCCATTTGTTTTCAGTTTACTTGTATAGTGTTGCTTTTAGTGTGTTATTTATTATTCAAACCAGAACCTTTTGAGAGTATGTGAAAGTGAAAGTTGCTCAGTCGTGTCTGACTCTTTGCAACCCTATGAACTATACAGTCCATGGAATTCTCTAGGCCAGAATACTGGAGTGGGTAGCCTTTCCCTTCTCCAAGGGGTCTTCCCAACCCAAGAATTGAACCCAGGTCTCCTGCATTGCAGGAAGACTCTTTACCAGCTGAGCCACAAGGGAAGGATGCTATTAATAATTAAGCTAGGACAGCTAGGTGAAATCCATGATGGTTCTGAGCAAACTGGAATGTGTGAACTTACTTTTAAACAGAATATAACTGGATTTTACTTGTACTCAATTATGATAGTCTGCCTTTTAGGGAAGATTTAATACATTCATATTTTTTTGTAATTATTGCCATATTTGGATAGTTATTATAACTTGATTTGTATTTTAGGTATAATTATAGAAGTATACAATTGTATAGTGATTGCTTCCCTCCTTTCCCGCTCCCCCCACCCCCCCAACTTTACTTCTTTCTTGCTTTTCCATTTTGACAAGATTTCTTTCTTTTGTCTTCTGAGAGAGTACTTATTTTACTCAACTTTTAAAATGATGGTTTATCTTAAATTTTAACTTGCATATTTAGCTGAAAGATGTTCATTGTTGTTCAGTATCTTTATGCCTTTCTCCTATAGAATACCTATATAATACAAGGTTCTTAGAAAAATTTAACTCTGATTTATCTCGTGTTATTGTTGTCTGGTATTTTAATTCCAACATTTAAAAAATATTTATTTATTTATTTTACTTGACAATATTGTATTGATTTTGCCATACATTGACTTGAATCCTTCATGGGTGTACATGTGTTCCCCATCCTGAAGCCCCCTCCCACCACCCTCCCCATCCCACCCCTCTGGGTCATCCCAGTACACCAGCCCTGAGCACACTGCCTCATGCATCGAACCTGGATTGGCGATTCATTTCACATATGATAATTTACGTTTCAATGCCATTCTCCCATATCGTCCTGCCTCGCCCAACTTTTTAAAAATATTACCTCTCCATTCATCATGAACATATTTTATGGCCTATACTTATTTATATGTATGTATGAACAAGCTTTAGCATGTCTTTATTTCTCCCATTCTTTTTTTCTGGTTTCAACTTATTTCTTGTTGAATCACCTGTTTAAGTGTGTTTTTTAACAAATCATAAACTCTTCATCTATGTATATTTGAAAATGTCTGGATTTTATTTTACAAAGTAAGCATTATAATTTTTAATCAATTTCATAAATGAGGAGACTGAACAATGACTGGATAAATACATTTTTCAGACTGGAGAATTCTTAAAAGCTACCAACAATGAATGCCAACATAATAGAACAATATACATTGAGGGAAAATAGCTGCTTCACTAAAATTCTATCCTTAGCTGACACCCACTAATGCAAAATATGTTATCTAATTATCTTATTTTCTGTGATAATGAACCTCTTCAGTAAATTAAAAATTATTTGATATTTTGCTTTTGCATTTTAATAGGTCTGGGTATGTACTTGTTTTTCTTATCCTGCTCATGACTTGGTGAACTTCTTCAAATTGGGAGTCATTCTTCTACATCTCTCTGGACAATGAGCACCTTTCTCTAATTCTGTTTCCTCCTTCATTAACTCTGCCTGCTGGGCCCCTGGACCATCCCATTCCATCCTTTATGTCTCTATGTGTATTGAATTCTGGGAAATGTCCTTGGATCAGTCTTTAAATTTTTTTCACTTCTGTTTTCCTTGTGTCTATTCTTGTGCTCCTCTCACTCAATGATATTTTTTTGTTTCAATTTTATAAATGTGTTTAGGTTAACTCTTCGGGTGTGAGTTGCTCAAACCCTTCACATTCCCAAGAAAGGCCTGACTTCAGAACTGGCTCTTGGACAGCTCCTGGAAGTTGAACTCTTTGAGTCTTGGAATATTCTTTCTGACAAGAGCACTTTTGTGGTCTTGGGCCACACAGCACCAATTCAATTGATAGTTTATGCTAATGAATATAATTTTTGGTAAATCATATTCTCAGTTGTTTTTTTTTTTCCTCTGTTCTGTGAAACTGGAGTCTGAAAAGCTAAGTCCTGCAGTTGCCTACATGATTGATACCCAAGAAAAATCCTGAACATAAGGCTCAGGGGAGCTTCAGGTATGTCCTCACACATCACTGTTGGTATAATTAAGTGAATCTGTGGGACTCTCCTGGAAGAGGACATCTGGAGGCTTGAGTCTGGTGTCTCTTGGACTTCACCCTTGGTGCCTTACTGATTTTAATCTGTATCCTTTTGCAATTAAAAAAAAAAAAACTGTAACTAGGAATATAGCAGCTTTTCCAAGTTCTATGAGTTCTTCAAGTGAAACATCAAACCCAAGAGTGGTCTTAGGGAGTCCTGACACACAAAATAAACAGTTGACACTTAAACAAATTTGGGGTTGGGGGATGACCCTTGAAGCAGTTGAAAATTCACATTATAGCTTATAATCAACCCACTTTATCCCCAGTTCCTCTGTATCTAGGGTTCTGCGTCTGTAGTACATCCAACCAACTGCATATATCATTGAAAAAACCCACATATAAGTGAATTGCACAGTTCAAATCCGTCTCCTTCTACAGTCACTGTATTTCTCTTGCCAAATATTCCATTTTAGTCATTTTCAAATAGCCTTTTTTCACTCTTCTATGGAGAAAACATTGTTACTAGTCCTTTATTTTGTGAAATATTTTAAACTTACTTATTTGAAGCTTCTTTCTGATTTTCAAAAAAGACTTTCTGTCCTTTGGGTGCAAAATTGCCCTCTTGCCGAGCCTACTGATGCTCTCCCACATTTTCCTAGAATGCAGTCATGTAACAGTCAGCCACATCCTCCGCTCCAGTTGATTCCATGGGCACTGTACTTGGGTCTGTGGAAGCATTTATAAGGGATAGATTTAAACTTACCTACATTAGATTCCCGAGTTCCTCTGATTTTGGATCCGTTTTCATAATAAATTTTCTGTTTAGTGTAAATTAGATTTAAACACATAAAGAATAAGACTGAGATCCTGACATCTTTTACTCTTAATTTTTCAAACATTTAAAGATTATTTAGTATTTATTTCTGGCTGTGCTGGGCGTTCGTTGCTTGTGTGTGCAGGCTTTCGTTTGTGGCGGGCTGCTCTTCATTGCAGTGTGTGGGATTCTCATTGCAGTGGCTTCTCTCTTTGCAGACACAGGCTCCAGGTGCATGCGCTTCAGTACTTGCAGCTCCCAGGCTCTAGAGTGCAAGCCCAGTAGTTGTGGTGCGCGGGCTCAGCTGCTCCAAGGCACGTGGAACCTTCCCGGACCAGGGGTGGGCGTTGGGTCTCCTACACTGGCCTGTGGAATCTCATCCACTGTGCCACCAGGGAAGTCCCTGATATCCATTTATTAAAATCTTTCCCCCTCTTTACTGCTCTGAGTTCCATCAAACATTCTTACTACGTTTCCAGGCTAGTGGGTAGCATTTCAAGTTTTTTTCTAATCTTGTTTCATGGGTTGAATAAAAGGAGGGAAAGGATGTATAAAATTTTGTCACTTCCTCCTATGTTCAATCACACTATTTTAGTGTTTAATGTACTGAAATAATTCTGCCATAAGTCATTTTATCCTATGTTCAATTGTCTTGAATCCTAAGATTAGTTACTTGTCCCATGTGCTTGTAAAATAAATTGTTTGTGATTCACTTTGAATTTTCCTATATTGTCTGAATGGCATCTTTTAGTGCCAGTTTTCCACCCTTTTTCCTTTCTGTTGAAAACTGTGAACATACACAGGTTTTATATATGATATTATGGGTGCATAGGTGGGACTCCTTTGTGTGTAGAATTAGGAGAGTCAAAATTATCAAGAAGACACCAATATGCTGTTTTCTGGGGGGACCACTCTTGAAATGACTTTTGTCTATCTTAGTTTCTTCTGAATCCAGGACCAAATCTTATTTTTATAAGAATTCTTTATTCATAGCCCAGTTAGAAATATAAAGAGAGTACTGTTTACTAGAGTCCAAAGAATTTGTATGTCTAATCCCTCAAGAATGTGAGTAGTTAATTATAAATATGGTTGGAGATCAGAAGTACAGATGTGACAGAGCTATTTAAAAAGGGAAAGATATTAGTCAAAGAAAAGAATGAAGAAACGGATAAAATGTTAATAAATTCTTTACATCAGTTACCATGGAGAATGATAGGTAGGCAGAAATTCAGTAGATTTCCTGGAAAGGATATCAGAAGTTCTTATACAGCAAGCAAGCAATATTAAAGAAGGAAGTTACAATTCCTGAACATTGCAAAAACTCTAAGCAATGGCATGGTTTCAGAGCTTTAATTGAAGTGATTAACAATATAAGCAGATCTTTAGAAATAGATCTGTAACTTCGTGAAGAAGAAAAATGTAAATGAAAAGGACAAATGTTTATTTTTGCTGAGATTTCAAGAGGCTTTAGTACTATTTAGTTTCAAATTTAGTATGAGAAACAAGTATATTTTAGAGTGTTTTTCTGTAAATACACCACTTTTCCAGTTCTTGCACCCTTTTTATGGGTGATAGCAGTTGTCTTATTATCTCTCAAGCATGTCAAAATAAAGGAAAGAAATATTAGTAAGACTTGTCAATAGTACATTGACATAATGTGTTTTTATTTTTCTACCTGAAAGATTAGATGTTGTTCCAAGTTTGTGGATGTGTGGCTGTGAAAAAAAAAAAAAAACCTTAAAAACATAACTCATCTCTTGCATTGTTTCTAAAATGCTATGCTTAATTATTTATCCAATGGTTTTGCTAACCAGATCTTTACTAATGAATGTGGTGTGAAATTAGTAAGAACCATTAGGTGAAAGGAAGATGATAACTTTGGAAAATAGAACTTAAAATTTACATGTATGTATTACAGAAAAAAATACACAGCTTTCTTTCATTGGACATTTTCCCATGTTGATCAACACCTGCATTTTGTTCCTATCTGCTCTACCTTTTTCATGTAAGCAGATTTCCAGTGCTTCTTGTTGTCATTCAGTTGCTAAGTTGTGTCCGACTCTTTGTGACCCCATGGACTGCAACACTCCAGGCTTCCCTGTCCTCCACTATCTCCCAGAGTTTACTCAAACTCATGTCCATTGAGTTGGTGATGCTATCCAACCATCTCATTCTCTGTTGCCCCCTCTCCTCCTGCCCTCAATCCTTCTCAGCATCAAGATCTTTTGCAATGAGTTGACTTCTCACATCAGGTGGCCAAAATATTGGAGCTTCAGCGTTAATCATTCCAATTAATATTCAGGGTTGATTTCCTTTAGTGGTAGTAGTGGTGTTAGTCACTGAGTCGTGTCCGACTCTTTGACCCCATGGACTGTGGCCCACCAGGCTCCTCTGTCCATGGGATTCTCCAGGCACGGATGTTGGAGTGGATTGCCATTCTCTTCTCCAGAAGATCCTTCTGACCCAGGGACTGAAGCCTGGTCTCCTCCACTGCAGGCAGATTCCTTACCATATGAGCTACAGGGAAGACCCTTTAGAATTTCCTTTAGGATTACGCTATTGCATTCTGCCATTTACCTGGTTCCTTCAAGTGTCCTTTACTAATTTATTATGTAAGTCCAGCAGATCTCATCTTCTTTTTGCTTGTACCTTTCTCAATTTATAATACTGTAAAAGGCTTTGTCTTTTATTGAATATGTTTACTTGCATACCCAGATTCTGTTCTGGCTTCCCTGATGTCAGTCATTTCTCTTCCTCTTAAGCCCTCTTCACCTACTCTCTGGAAGAAAATCCTTGAAATAAAATTAAAAATAATAAGAGACATCTAATTGGATCATATGAATCTATATATATGATCAAATTGCATAGAACTAAATACACATATATATGCAAATCTGTGAATATTTTATAAGTGCATTTGTTTATAAGGTTGAGGAGTATATCATTGTAACCTTTCCTGGGTGTGATATTGTGCTCTAGTTATACAACTACAGCTCTAGTGTAGCTATAGTTACCTTTGGAGGACACTAGGTAAAAGTCCACAGAATCTCTGTATTTTTTCTTAAAACTGCATGCACATGCGTGACTGCTAAGTTGCTTCAGTTATGTACAACTCTGTGATCCCATGGACTGCAGCCCGCCAGGCTCCTCTGTCCATGGGATTTCCCAGGCAAGACTATTGGAGTGGGTTGCCATGCTCTCCTTCAGGAGATCTTCCTGATCCAGCCATTGAACCTATGTCTCGTATGTCTCCTGCATTGGCAGATGGGTTCTTTACCACTAGCACCACCTGGGAAGCCCCCTTACAATTGCGTATGGTCTGTAATTATTTCAAAGAAAAAGTTTTTCAAGAAGGCATATAAATAGAAACATGATTATTATGAGTTTCACCTTGTTTCTTCTACTAAGTAATTTGGACAAGATCACAAATAATCACCTAGCACCTCATAGCCCTACATGTTTTGAGTACAGCAAATTAAATGTTATATGCATTATTTTTCAATCATTCATTAATTCATTTTGTCAGTCAGCAAATCTTTATCAAACAGCTATTATGAACCAAGCACTCTTGTAGGCACTGGAGTTAACATGCAATGAAATTTTTCTTGGATTTAATGAAATGTATTTTCCTGAATGAGGAGTATTTGTGGTTTACTAAGAGTTTCTGAGTTTATACTTTCTGTTGACTTATATTTGCAAGCTGCTTCATTGGTATCTTCTTATTTTTTGCCATGATACATGTGAGTGGACTCCAGTTTTTTCTTTTCTTTTTTTAAAGTCATTGTTTTTGGGTAAAGAAATCTCCAGCTTAAAAATAAGTATTGACATAGGAAGGACTGATGTTGAAGCTGAAACTCCAATACTTCGGCCACCTGATGCAAAGAGTTGACTCATTGGAAAAGACCCTGATGCTGGGAGGGATTGGGGGCAGGAGGAGAAGGGGATGACAGAGGATGAGATGGCTGGATGGCATCACCGACTCGATAGGCATGAGATTGAGTAAACTCCGGGAGTTGGTGATGGACAGGGAGGCCTGGCGTGCTGCAATTCATGGGGTCACAGAGAGTCGGACATGACTGAGCGACTGAACTGAACTGAACTGATAGTCATTTAACAGACTAAGTCAGATGACTTAAAGATGTCACTGGGCTATAACAAATAAAAGTTCTTGACTTAAAAAAAAAAATAAGTATTGAAACCCCTCAAGGTTTCAGAAAGTGAAAGAACATGGCTAACTATTTTATGATAGAGCCACAGTATTGATGAACCAGCAGAAATGTTCCATTTGAAAAGGCCTGTGATAAACCAAGTGACTTACCTCACAGTTGGACTGGAGATCTTCAAACAAAGCTGTGTAGCTAAACCACAATTGATAAGAGATAGAATTTCTTTAAATCCTTAAGAGATCGCGAACTCTATCCCTAAATGCTGTCACTGTTTCATCCCTGGATATATCCAACTATATGTTAAACTTAAACTGGATCATGGGAAATAGTTTTAATTCCATTTTTATCTCAGTGGTGTACTTGGGGGAATAAAAAGAGAGGAAAATGTCAAAATAGCTTTTCTCTAAGTGAAGAAATTTACTTGTATTTCCATGTTTGTGGGCATGTGTCATGAAATGAGAAACTAAAGCTTCAAAAATTATAGTATGGTTCCAGTTGTGATAATGATTCTGCTCTTTGTTATTTCATATTTTCGCTTTTCATCACAAGAAATGAGCTGGAATTTGTTTTCCATTTTTTTGTAGCGCATTTTTGCTGTGATAAAGAAACCCAATATGTAGAAATACAATGATAACATTGCTAACTTTACAAACATATGGGATTTTGCATATGCTAGAGAAGGCAAGAAATGACATTTGATGGAAACTCTACAAGTCTTATTCATTAGAATTTTCTTTCTTAATCGTTGTTTAGGACTATGAGATTTGAGATATCTCCTCAAGTCTCATATCCTCCGTGTCTCCCTTACTTCTACAGGAGCTATAGACTAGTTGTTCATGCTGAATACGTCTCATGTCAAGAGTTGACCTGCTCTACCGTGCATAGCCATGACTCTGACCTCAAGACTCTTATTCCTCCACTCTGTCATTTTATTCCATTTTACAGACTTTCTAATTGGGCTCCTTCCTTTGTTTCCCCTACAGGATTGCATGTTCAGTTTGAATTTTTTTTAAACTGATTTCATCAAAATTTTCCTTTGTCTTTCAAGGAAGCTCTCCCTATAGATCCAAAACACTGCAAAATTATTTAATCTGGTGGAGAAAGACATATAAGGGGTTGGATCAATGGCACTAGGAATCACAGTTTTTAGTCTCAGTGGTTTCCTTAACACCAAACTCTTTTATTTCACTTGTCTACATTCACAACTTTGGAATTCTCCTCCAGTCTTCCTAATGTGATTTGACAAGGACTGCTGCTCTCAAGACTATGTTTATTTGATGAATGGATATGGCATATCTCCACATTTTGTGAGAATGTATCTTGGAAGCTTCTTTGGAAAGAAAATATGGTAAGAAATAGTTTTGTTTCCAAAAAAGCCAGTCTATAACCTGTGGTTCTCCTCCTCTATCCCCCAACTCCTGACTGCATTTACAACTGAGCTTTGAAGAACCAGCTGCTGAAAGTGATAAATCAGCAGCTCAAAATGATGAACGAGAGACTCATTGTAGCTCAAAGTGAAATATAGGTGCTTTTCAACAATGTTAGATTGGTTACTGGACGTGGGAAAGAGTGGTGACTACTGGTCAAATGTATGAATATATATATTATAGTAGCAATTATACTTACCTATTTGAATTCTATTTGAAATCCTCTTATTACTATAACATCAGGTATTTTATTTTGAGGAGCATTACTAACAATAAATCAGAACTAACATTTATGGAGTGCCAATTAAGTGCCAAGCCAAGTGCTAGGCTGGGGAGCATTAGCTTTGAAATGCTTAGTTGTGATCTCCAAGCACCACTTATGGAAAATTATGATCTGCTTTCTAAATTACTGCACAATCTTTAGATGCAACAGGCATTCTGAATTTTAAAATCTATTTTTAATATTTCTAGTGTGGTTTATACTTACTCAAATGGAATATTTTTCAGCTTGTTCCTTTCCAAGTGCTACTTACACACCTGTCATTCAAGGCTCTTTTCACTCTGATTTTGATTTATTCAATTTGCCAGTGTTCCCTGGTTACTAGTCCATGTAATGGTCTGTTCATTTGTACATAAACATTTATATAAGATGGAAAAGTTGAAGTAATTTAAATTTAGTCCATTATTTTTTTTCCAATGTGAATTGTGTCAGTATACTACTTCAGTGAGAGGTTATTCATTGGTTTACTTTCTGCTTTTTTATAGTTTCCAGGCATGTTTAATATCTGTGATTAACTGAATTTTTCAGGTTAACATCTGCATTTAATCACAAGTTATTACCCGTTTCCTAGACTGGTCAGTGTAACATTTCAATCACTCCTCCCTTCTTTCTCCACCCGTGTAGTAAAAGATTCAAAGTCACTTATACTTTCTCTCTTTCACAGCCATAGAGCTGCACTTAAATAATATTTAAGAAAGTTATATTTCTTTTGAAGTGGTCACAGGAAGCATATGCTTAGTGTATATAAACAGAGAGAGAGTTGAGGCACTGATTTTGGAAGGCTTGGCTGATTTACAGAACTCTTGTATCTACATAGAAACATTTTTCCTTAGAGAGAAATGAAAGGCTCTTTTGGGCTCCAGTACCCACAGAGCTCCTGTATAATGGCATTGAAACTCTAAGAGAAGTCTTCTTTTGGTTTCACTTTGCTCTCTATTTTTGGTGTGGCTCAACAAACTTCTGAGAGGTCTCTGTTTAAGCTTAAACACTCCTTGTCTCACTTCCCCAATTCTTTAACTTTTCAAAGTCATTTGATCATGGAGAATAAAACCTTAAGGATTAGTCAAACTTCAGGTAAAGGGGGAAATGGCTTCATTACAGTTATTTTATTCCCTACTACCCCACCACTGAACACGATTATTCAAAGTGATTCTTCCATTTTTCTCTGAGTTCTCCATAAACCTGTCATAAATGATTCAATTTAAGGAAGAAAAATATATTAAAGCAGAACAACTAAACATGTGGTAATGTCTGGCTACTATTTTTGGCAAAACTTGACCTAACCCAGGAATTTGCCTCTCTTCCAAAATTAGGTGTTTTTGTTGGGGAGGGCGAGAAGGGATAAGGCAAAAACAGCCATTCTGGGATTTTAATTGATTGAAAGCTAGGATGGGAACAATATTCTCCATTTTTTTCAAGTATGGGTGGTATTGGACTATGATTAAAAATTATGAAGGGAATCTGAAAATTTCATTCATGTATCTAGTTGATTACATCTCTAAGGGCTTCCCTGGTGGCTCAGTTGGGAAAGAATCTGCCTACAATGCAGGAAACTTCCTGCAGTGTAGGAGACCTGGGTTCGATCCCTGGGTTGGGAATATCTCCTGAAGAAGGAAATGGCAACCCATCTCAGTATTCTTGCTTGGAGAATCCCATGGACAGAGGAGCCTGACAGGGTATATATATAGTCCATGGGTTGCAAAGAGTCGGATGCAACTGAGTGACTAACATTTACTTATTTATATATCTCTAAGTTATTCTGACATGTTTAATGATGAGCATGATCACTGTTATTCTAGGAAATTTTTAGGGCCAGTATAGGTAAAAGAGCACATAATGACTTAAATTAATCCCTTTACAAATAGTCAAATAGAAACCTCATTTCCTTTCTCAACTCACTTAAAAGCAACAGAAATCATTGTGTGCCTACTATGTGCAAGCCCTTTATTGCCTTGAAGTCAGGAGTGACTTCTTGTTCATCATTTTACTGTCAATGTCAACTACACTGATGATTGGTAGATACCCAAAGTTCAGATGAGACTGAATGGTGTTTGGGGCCTGTTAACAAAGAATCTTTAAACTGTTTCCGTTTTAGGTTACCAGTTTGTGTCATCGTGTTTGGTGATGCATTTCCTCCTGTCAGTTCAGTGCTCATCACCTTCAATCCTGCATGGAAACAAAGAAAACAAAAAAGGACATAGGTTAAGTTCTCAGTATCACCACTTTTTGTTTTCTTGAATCCCAGCCTTCATTTTTCATGACCTGTGTCCTTACCCAGTTCAAGTAACTGCTCTCTGCCTTTCAAGGTTCAAGTGGCTGTGAATGGTATGTGGGAAGAATGTCAACATTCACCAGGCGTGGGGGTCAGTGGTGCCTCAGGGGATCCTGGCGAGCAAGTAGGGATTAATTTTGCATTGAGGTTATAGGGAAGTCCTGGAGCACAGAAAGTGTGTGGAATGAGGGAGCTGGAGAATTTATCCTGTGTTTGGTGAAGGAAGGAATAGAACATGGATTTGCAATTACATGGATGTAGAACACTAGAGCACAGTTCTCCAGGAGCTGAATCTAAGCCCTTCTAGTCCATGTGACCCAGAAGCAGGAGACCTTCTGGGAAGAAAAGCCCAAGGTGGTTCTTTCTGTGACCATTTAATCACCTGAAACCATGTGAACCAGGATCACATGTAGAGTTGACTTTTGTGTCCCTGTGGACATGCTCTTCATTCATGTATGCTTTCCCAATGAATTAAAACAGGCTTAGAAACTTCTTCAACCTAGGATTCTAGGTAGTAACTACCAATGAAGTCAGGCCTGGATTTTAGAAATAAAACCAACCCCTGACCTAATAATAGATCATTTCAGTGGCAATGGAAAACACCTCTTGCTCCTATTCTATTTTGATTTTCTCTTGTACTTCTCCAATAAAATTCCCCGAGCCGCCTTATTAGAGAAATGCAAATCAAAACTACAGTGAGATATCACCTCATACCAGTCAGAATGACCGTTATCAAAAAGGCTACAAATAATAAATGCTGGAGGGGGTGTGGAGAAAAGGAAACCCTCTTGTACTGCTGGTGGGAATGTAATTTGATACAGCCACTATGGAAGACAGTATGGAGATTCCTTGAAAAACTAGAAATAAAACCACTATATGACCCAGCAGTCCTACTCCTAGGCATATACCCCGAGGAAACCAAAATTGAAAAAGAAACATGTACCCCAGTGTTCTTTGCAGCACTGTTTTCAATAGCTAGAACATGGAAGCAACCTAGATGTCCATTGACACATGAATGGATAAAGAAGCTGTGGTACATATTTACAATGGAATATTACTCAGCCTTAAAAAGGAACACATTTGAGTCAGTTCTAATGAGGTAGATGAACCTAGAGCCTATTGTACAGAGTGAAGTAAGTCGGAAGGAGAAAGATAAATATCATGTGCGAACACATATATATGGAACCTAGAAAGATGGTACTGATGAAATTATTTCAGGCCAGCAGTGGAGATGCAGACATAGAGAACAGACCTATGGACCTGGGGGAAGGAGGGTAGGAAGGAGAGAGTGAGATGTATGGAGAGAGTAACATGGAAACTTACCTTGCCATATATAAAATAGACAGCCAATGGGAATTTGCTATATGACACAGGGAACTCAAACAGGGGATCTGTGACTACCTGGAGGGGTGGGGTGGGGTGGGATATGGGAGGGACGTTCAAGAGGGAGGGGACATATGTATATCTATGGCTGTTTCATGTTGATGTTTGGCAGAAATAAAAAAAAATTCTGTAAAGCAATTATCCTTCAATTAAAAAATGAGTTAATTAAAAAAAGAAAAGTCTGGCTCTATATGGATGAAACTGAAAAAAAAAATTGAAAATACTGTCATGAAAAACATGTCATGAAAAAAAATTCCTTGAGCCCGTCTCTGCACAGATATGTCATATTTTCCTTGATAGGAAACACAACCATCCTCTTAACCATTAGAAAATGTATATTGAAACTTACATATTCTTCCAACTTTGTTCCTGTTTGTTCCCTCTTCATGTATTCTGTCATCCCCTTATGCTCGTGTGTCCTCTAGGGCACTTATTTTATTTTATTTTCAGTATTCCTTGGCTTACTTTTTATTTTATTTTATTTTTATTAGTTGGAGGCTAATTACTTTACAATATTGTAGTGGTTTTTGCCATACATTGACATGAATCAGCCATGGATTTACATGTGTTCCCCATCCTCATCCCCCCTCCCACCTCCCTCCCCATTCCATCCCTCTGGGTCTTCCCAGTGCACCAGCCCTGAGCACTTGTCTCATGCATCCAACCTGGGCTGGCGATCTGCCTCACCCTTGACAATATATTTGTTTCAATGCTATTCTCTCAGAACATCCCACCCTCGCCTCTCCCACAGAGTCCAAAAGTCTGTTCTGTACATCTGTGTCTCTTTTTCTGTTTTGCATATAGGGTTATTGTTACCGTCTTGTTAAATTCCATATATATGCGTTAGTATACTGTAATGGTCTTTATCTTTCTGGCTTACTTCACTCTGTATAATGGGCTCCAGTTTCATCCATCTCATTAGAACTGATTCAAATGAATTCTTTTTAATGACTGAGTAATATTCCATTGTGTATATGTACCACAGCTTCCTTATCCATTCGTCTGCTGATGGGCATCTAGGTTGTTTCCATGGCCTGGCTATCATAAACAGTGCTGCGATGAACATTGGGGGTACACGTGTCTCTTTCAGATCTGGTTTCCTCAGTGTGTACGCCCAGCAGTGGGATTGCTGGGTCATACGGCAGTTCTATTTCCAGTTTTTTAAGGAATCTCCACACTGTTCTCCATAGTGGCTGTACTAGTTTGCATTCCCACCAACAGTGTAAGAGGGTTCCCTTTTCTCCACACCCTCTCCAGCATTTATTGCTTGTAGACTTTTGGATAGCAGCCATTCTGACTGGCGTGTAATGGTACCTCATTGTGGTTTTGATTTGCATTTCTCTGATAATGAATGATGTTGAGCATCTTTTCATGTGTTTGTTAGCCATCTGTATGTCTTCTTTGGAGAAATGTCTGTTTAGTTCTTTGGCCCATTTTTTGATTGGGTCATTTATTTTTCTGGAATTGAGCTGCAGGAGTTGCTTGTATATTTTTGAGATTAATCCTTTGTTGCTTCGTTTGCTATTATTTTCTCCCATTCTGAGGGCTATCTTTTCACCTTGCTTATAGTTTCCTTTGTCGTAGGGCACTTATTTTAAAAGAACTTCTCTCTAAACTGTTACTTGCATAACCTGCTGTCCTATTTTTCTGTCTCCTGAAGCTCTGGTCCAGACCTGCTGCATGCACATATTGACCAAATATTTTCTTCTCAATCTTCAGCAGCCTGACTTCCATCCCTCTGCATTCTACTATTGGTGCTACTGCTATTTTTCCCTTTATAGAGGACTAACAGTGGTCCAGGAGTTGTGGTTAAATATCATATCTCACCATTTAATCACTTAAAAGATAGCTTTAGGGGGTCAGTGCTAGCAACTAGGTATAGAGATTAATTTAATAAATGGAATAAGGAGGAATTAGCTCTGGTATAATTGTAATACCAATGTCTTTAAATGCCTAAAATGTCACTTTTATTTATTTACCTTTCTTCTACTCTTTATGTCCCTCAATCCAACAGTGTCTAAAAGAACTTTCTGTCATGACAGATTACTTAATTCTATATCTGCACTATTTTCTTATGGAAGTCATTTGCCACATGTGGTGTTAAGCCATTTGAAATGTACAACTGAGGAACTACATTTTAAATTTTATTTAAATTTAAATAGGCACATGTAGCTAGTGGCCACCCTCTTGGACAGCACATCTTCAATTCTTCAATGTCATTAGACCTTGTCAATAACTTCTTCTACTTACACTTTGCTTTTCCTCAATTGCAGGGATCATGATCTCATGATTATTTGTTGTTTTCTACTCTCTTTGGGGGTTCTTTCCATCCTTCGGTTTCCTATATGTGGGTTGTTCCCAAGTTTCTTTCTCAAGCCTCTTCTTTTCCTACATTTTACCCTTGGCATTAACACTCATTCTCATGTCTTTCAATAATTTCTTAAGATGAATGACCAAAATTTTTCCTTTCAGTCACAATCCTTCTTAGATTGTTTTAGACAATTTTCAGGTTTTGTACTAAACATTGCTACTTGGATGTATCACTGTCTCCAAGTATGTGACAAAAACAGGAGTAATCTTCCTTTTCAAATTTGTTTGTAACATATTCCCTGTTTTTATTCAAATCCTTCAGATTTAAAACTTCTAATTCTTCTTGGGTATCATTTTTATTTGACCCTGTGTGAAATCATTTGCTAAGTTTCATTGATTCTGTCTTGCAAGCATCCCAAGTTTATTCCTACCTCTTTCCCAGCAGCAGTTTCATTTCTGAGATTCAACTATAAAGGCTCTCAGAATGATTTCCCTGGAATATTGTAATAATTCTCTAAATGGTCTCTCTGCATCCAGTCTTCATTGATTCAATTTATCCTCTCTACTGCTATCAAATTAATCATTTTGAAGTCTTGCTCTGAACATTCATTTTCATGCTTGTAAAACTTTGAGGGCTTCTGATTTAGTCCAATTAAATCTCATGCATTTCATTCTGGATTTTGGCTCCGTTACTCTCTCAATTTTCACATCTATTTCCTCTTCCCCATGGAAGCTTTCTAGTCTTTTTGGTTAGAAAAAACATCTCTTCTTTCTTCATATCTCATAGTAATATTGCTTTCTGTCTTGCTGCATTTTTATTTATATGCACATCTTGCAACTTCCATTAGCTCCTTAAGTGTAGAATATTGTTTTATTTGCATCTGTAATCCTCATGATACCTAAAATGATATGATGACTTCCAAATCATGGAATTTATATAATTTTAATTCAGTTCTTAACTTTTTAAAAATTTGATTTTTTTTTTACTTTCATACCAGACACTCTTTAATCTTTGTGAATTCAAGGTGAAAAAGGACATACTTCTCTGTTATAAGTATTTCAAAGTGTAGGAAGAAAGACATTCTAAAAATTATTTTAAAACAAAGTGTTATGCATATAGCATTAAATTTATGTTAATATGTTCTAGGTACAGTCTGGCACAAAGGAAAGAGTAATCAAATCTGAATGGGTGACTTAAGGAAATTTTAGCACACCAAGGTATCTTGAGAGATCTAGATGTTAAAGTCCTTGAAGGAAGAATTTACCCAAAAGTGTGAAGATGGCAGAGTATCCAAGGAGCATGAAAACTTTGAGCATTGACCTAGAGGTATGAAATGGCATGACATTTATTGGAAAATTACAAGTGTTTCTGAGTGTCTAGAACACAAGGTAATTAATACATAAAGCAGTTAGAGGAGTAGAAAAGGAAGATGTAGAAATTTAAGCTTTAACTTCTAGCATACAAGAAGAATCTTGTATGTTATCCTGAGAACTTTCAACTTTCTCCTGGAGGGTGGCCAGTAGAAGTTTTAGCTAGGGGAAATAACATTTTTAGATTTGCTTTTCAGAAATTTCTCTCTGGGAGGAGAATGGAAGGGTTCAGTATTAGAAGCAGCAAGGTGGTTCAAGAAGTTGTTGTGATATCGCAGGCAAGAGAGATAAAGCCCTAAATTAAGGTCATGGCAGAGAGGATGAGGATAAAGGATCCAATAAATGATTGGTGGATGGAGGGTAATGGAATTAATGAAGAGAATGTATTCTACCGAGGAAATCTTTTGTCAAGCAAGGGTATGAACTCATTCATTCCTTAAAGTTTTGGACTTGCTGAACTTATGGGGTTTCTAGACCATCCAGGCTGAAGTGTCCATGAGGCAGCTAAACACAGAAGTATGGGTGTCAGGAGAACCATGTGATACGGAGATGTAATTTGAAGTTATCAGCTTTTTTTTTTTTTAATTTTTTTTTTTTTGTCATACATTGATATGAATCAGCCATAGATGGTAACGATAACCCTATATGCAAAACGGAAAAAGAGACACAGAAATACAGAAGTTATCAGCTTTTAGGTGAGAGTATAAACGTTTTTCCAAACTCTGCTTTGGGATAGGATGCAATGACAAATAACCCTAGTATCTTTTCAGTGATTTGTCATATGTTTTCTGTGTTGTGAAGAAAAAGATTCATGTTAAAAGAAACTAATTTCATCTCTCCTGATCTAGGCTAAGTAGGAAAGGAAGGGATAAGTAGGGTTTTTTTGTTTGTTTGTTTGTTTTTAACATTTATTTATTTATTTAACTGCATCGGCTCTTAGTTGCTTTGCCAGGGCTCTCTCTCTCGTTGTGGCGCACAGACTTTAGAGTGGAGAGCTCAGTAGTTGCCTGTGAGCCTGGTTGCCCCAGGGCATGTGGGATCTTAGTTTCCTGACCAAGGATCAAGCCCTCATCTGGTACATTGGAAGGGGGATCCTCAACATTTGGATCACAGGGAAGTCTGAGGAAGGGAGAGTTTTGAAGGAAGATAGCTACTGTAATATTTATTAGACTGGCCAAAATAAATGCTAATCTTTTTAAATTATGAGTTGAAAATTGGACAATCTGTGTCGATGTATATCTGAGGAGTAATGTATTAAAAAATAATGATAATTTTGGAACACATTTAACAAAAACAGAAGATCTTTTGGCATCTTACTCCTGACTGTAATTCTATTGTGTAGATGTTGTGTAGCCCCAAACTCTTCTTGTTTTATTTTTAGGAAATCAAGTCTTCAGCGACAGAAATTAAAATTAAGATGGGTACAGTCTTTCCAGCTGTAATTTCCTAAGTTCCTGTGTTCTTTTAAATTTTAATGTTGAGATTTACTCATCCTCAAAAATACTTTAGACTAAGACTGAGAAAATATTTTGCATCATTTCCCTCCAGTTGTGTATTTTTTTATATTTGTACCCCCAGTGTGCCCCCTATTCATTCTTACAAGCATACTTAAAAGTTTAAAGCATACTTAAAAGTTTAGTAGTTTCTTGTTCAAGGCTGTTCAGGTTTCTTGATTTATACTTATTTTACTTCATTCCATAATTAAAGTATATAGCACTGATATATCTTTTGAAGTATTTGACTTTTTCTGCTAACAAATGTATCCTGTAAGTGGTTTGATTATTTTCCCATATCTGTTTATCTTCTTTTCTTCTTTTATACTGAATCTGGTGTGACATCTAGCAATTTGTTGAGAGACAACATACCCAATGATGGATGAATTACAGTCTCACTTTGAATTCTGAGGAAAAGGAAGTTGAATTTTTTTTTTTTTTTTTTGAGAAGTACCATTGGCGCTGAAACTCTTTCCCTTGACCATTCCCAGAGGCTGGGACTGCTGGCCTCAGGGCCACAGAGGAAGACCCATCTGTTTTCTCAGGCTCTGCTCTGGGGAGAGATGGGAAGGAATCTTTGTGAAATCTCCAGGGACTGGTGAAGATTGTTGAGACATGTTTATAGTTTAGGTCTGCAGAGAATCATCCATGACTATTAAGATGAGGCATTTTAGTCTATTTAAATATTTTCAGAGAATATTTTATTACTGCAGTAGTTCATAAAAAAAACTAATGTGATTTTCTTTTCCTTTTTATGTTCCTTCTATAATTGATCTATGAATTTTATGGAGACACATTCAAAATAATAAAGGCTAGAAATCATTTAGAAACACACAGATATACATATATTCATATGTATCGTTTTAATCTGTAAATGACTTGAAAGTGGAGTTTTAATATAAATGGCCATCATTATATTAGTCAGTACTCAGTGTGTTATGCAACTTGTAAACTTCTCTATAATATTCCCTTATGATTGACTATTAAATGTAGTTATGCATTAAATTCTTAAAATTATTTTTTAAATTTACATTTATTTAACTTAATTTTCTATCATCCTGTACCACATCATAATCATATTTCTCGCATTTCCTGAGTTGCTCTTATCAGTTTTAGAATCCATTACTTTACCGAGTGGAGCTCAAATTAAGTTATTCTGCTATCTTGTGGTTGCAACTTGAAATAGCAAAAGCTATAGTCAGAAGTTAGACTTCAAGTTTATCTATTGAGATAGAAAAAAAAAAAAAATCAGATTGCTGAGAAAGGGCTAAGGGCTAAGTCCCCTGAGAGAACACTTGATCTTAATCAAAATTTCAATAGTTATCAAATCACTTTCCCTCAATGCCTAGGCAGACTCTGGAAGCAAGTGTCACATTGCAAAGCTTCTAGAAATGGACTCAGGGCTGGAGAGCTACTTAGCATCATGGTTGAAATTATCCCTTAGTGGTGCTAAAGAATTAAAAATCCTACTAATTACCTCCCAGAAACTCAGGTTCTGAGGACTGAAAACAAATGCTTTTCTAATAGAGAAATTAATTTGCTGCAGGTCTACTAAATTTCCTTTTCCTTTCCACACTCAAGCCCAGGTTAGAGGCGGACTCTCTGGATACAGACCTCAGAGAATGGAAGGACTCCAGCCTTGTGGAGATTTGTCAGTACAGCTTGCTCTATTTTGGGTCCAGTAGTGATTCTGGGCAGGAAGAGAGGGTGGGAAGAGACAAAAGTATAGTTTTAGGTGTTTCCAGAGGTGTAGTTCTGCTGGTTCCCTTACCCCCATCCCCAAGCACTGTGAGTCTGTTCCTGGGGTTGCTCCCATGTCTGGGCTGAGAAAACGCAAGGGCTTGGCTGCACGCCGCTGCCTTCGTCCTCCCACTACCATCCTACCTTTAACCTTCCTCCGATGGTGCCGCTACCACCATCCTCTGCTAGTGAGCCTTGTCAAAGCGCCAGAGGCCCCTTTAGGTCACTAAGATGGCCCTAAGATGGATCCTTAAGGCAGCTTACTTCTCATCTTGTGAAGGGAGGATTAGCTTCTGCTTATATTCTTTAAGTTTATTTTTTATTATAGTTGCTTTACAGTTTTGTGTTCGTTTCTACTGTACAGCAAAGTGAGTCAGCCACACACATGTGGTGGCGGGGGTTTAGTCGCTAAATCATGTCCGACTCTTGCGACCCCATTGACTGTAGCCCACCCGGTTCCTCTGTCCATCGGATTTTCCAGGTAAGAATACTGGAGTGGGCTGCCATTTACTTCTCCAGGGCCTCTTCCCAACTCAGGGATTGAACCTGGGTGTTCTGCGTTGCAGACGGATTATTTACTGCCTAAGCCACCTGTAAGCCTTTATATATATATATACTCCCTCCCTTTTGGACTCCTGGTTTTTCTGCTTATATTCTTTCCTTCTTAATCCCCAAACCTGGAAATTATCTCTAAAAAGTCTTATTTTATAGAAATTCTGAAGGATGTCCCCCTAGCTAAGAAATAACTTTTAATCACAATGTTAACTGAAGAATCGGTACTGGAACCAAGTCTTTCTGAGTTGCATTGAATCTCTTCACTTCCTTAGATAAGTTGTGTTTGATCTATGTTGTTTATGCCTCAGCTTTAATTATTAAACCTTTATTCACTAAATCCCACTGTAGTGTAATCAGCGAATAGACGCACATCTGCTCAGTCCTAACACCACCTTTTAAAAACATCTTGTCCTTTATAAAGCCCTCTATTTCCTCTGGCAGATGCTGAAAGTATTAATGGTGTCTAAGAGGCTTCTGTCTCTTAACGAGTAGCAGGTGTGGTCAGAATGCCTTATTATTTATCACTTCCTCACCCAGGATGTTGTTCTGTGCTTGTAAGGCATTTATGCTGTTCTCTGTCAATGCCTCTTTATTTCCTATAGAGCATCTCTGTGACTGAAATGAACGTCACACTTTATGGTAAACCTTGACATTTGCTACTGCAGGGACCACCTTCACCTGGCCAGGGACAGTGGTGGGGATCAGCTAGAGCAGCTCTACTAATGTTTCCCAGATTTGGGGATTATGTGAAGTCATGGGGTGAGGTAGTGGGTGGAAGAGAGGGGTGTAGAGGAGGGAGGTTTCCTTCCTCCCATGAGATCACTGTATTTTTTGATACAGCTTTCAGTTCTGATTTTACTGTATGATTGGAAACCTTTCCCAGTCTGATTGCTCCAGATGGATTGGAACTGGTCCATTTTAGATTGCTGTGTTTGATATTCTGCTATGAGATTAATGAGAAAAACACCTTTTTGAAAGCATGGTAGTTTTTTCATCCTAAGGCTGAATCCAAATGACTGTAGGTATGAGAATCATTACATTGATGTAGGATAAATTGTTTGATTGAGAGTAGAGAGATTTTAGATTTTGCTGTTGACCTTCCTGGAATTAATTTCTCTCTCACTGTGCTCAGAGCTTCTTGAACTCATTTGATTTTTTCACTTATTCAGATTTTCTAAGATCTCTGCTTTTCTATTGGGATGAATGGAAATGTTTACAATTCCCTTAGACATAATTTCCTGGTTTAAGTTTTAAATGCATCTTTGTGCAAGGTCTGAATGATAGCAGTCTTACTGTCTGGAGGGAAGGTGACAGTCTGGTGGCAGTCTTCTTTAGACTTAGTTGGTTTATTGGTTCTTAATAGTGTCTAGTATCATTGTTTTTCCTTTTTATAGGACACTTGTCTATGAAAAGTCAAGTAGACCTAAGTGAAGTGTTAGGTCTTAGATTTTCACTTCAGAAACTATGCATAAGTTTGAGATGTTTAAAAAGTGTGTTGAACTGAGGACAGAGATTAAAGGGTTAAAGACGAAAGGTTTTCTTTTTTTTAAGTTTGTTTTTTGTGTGTAGACCATTTAAAAAATCTTTAGTGAATTTGTTACAATATTGCTTCTGTTTTTATGTTTTTTGGTTTCCGGCTATGAGGAATATGAGATCTTAGCTACCCCACCAGTAATTGAACCCTCACCCCCTGCGTTAGAAGGCAAAATCTTAATCTCTAGACTGCCAGGGAAGTCCCAAAGATGAAAAGTTTTAATGTATTTTAGGCATAGAGTTAATTGTTATCAAGCTTTATAAGAAATTTCTCCCATATAAATACTTATACATATATACATATATTTATAATTTAAATGTTTATACAGATCTGTGTATACATTTTTAGCAATTAAAATAATGGTAAAAGTTTTAGGAAGTCTCATTTCTATGCTCTCGGCTTTCAAGAATCCTTGAGAATGAAGTTCTGGACTTGTTCACTGTATGTTTCTGGGGTTGGTCCACTAAATATCCTCTCCTGGAGGTAAGCCAAGTTTTTATAGCTAAGACGGTTTTATGTGAAGGAAGTGGGAATTCAGTTATAGTTCTGATTTCATGAATACTTCAAGAGAGCTTTCAAATAGCTAAGAGCTCATTGAACTGGTCTCCTGTACTTTGTTCTGACCATTTTAGTTCAACTTTATAATTATTACATACATATCTAACTTGTATTTAAGAAGGAAGATGTCTGTAGCAACTATTTGATGTGTAGGTGGTCATAAGCCCCTTTAAGCCTTCCTTTCCTAAAAGCAGGAAGACACCATTTGCCAAATGTAAACAAAAGTGAACACCAAAGGTAGGAAGGTGCTTTTGTAACTAGGAACACACAATTGAAAACATCACACATTTAATATCTCACAGCTAGGCTGAAATTAATTTGATAAATACTTTTTATATTATTTGAAGAAATGTTTATCAACTCAATGTAATGTTCAATATCTGTTTCTTGTTTTCTGGTTTATCTTTCGGAAGAATCAACATAACACTTTAAACTTTGAAGTGTCCAGTGTTTTCCCTTAATCTGAACAGTCTCCTATTTAAAAAGTTCTGTAAGTTTAACGCAATATGATACACTCATACTTGGGCTTCTCTGGTGGCTCAGTGGTAAAAAAAATCCACCTGCCAATGCTGGAGACTCGAGTTAGGTCCCTGAATGGAGATCCCCTGGAGAAGGAAATGGCAGCCCCCTCCAGTATTCTTGCCTGGGAAATCCCATGGACAGAGGCACCTGCAGGCTATAGTCTGCTGCTGCTGCTGCTGCTAAGTCGCGTCAGTCGTGTCCGACTTTAGCGACCCCATGGACCGCAGCCTACCAGGCTCCTCTATCCATGGGATTTTCCAGGCAAGAGTACTGGAGTGGGGTGCCATTGCCTTCTCCAAGGCTATAGTCTATAGGGTCTCAAAAGAGTGGGACATGACTAACAACCAAACAACAACAACACTCATTTCTGGCCTTCATTCTTAACCTGTAGAATATAGTCCAGGATTTATTTGCCATCAAAAGGCACAGCAAGAAACTGGTTCAGTCTGAAACAGAGTGGAAATATTTTAACCTAAATTGGAAAAGAAAGAAATATTAATTGAATTTCAGGAATTTTGAGATATATGAATCTATCTATTTATCTATCTATGCATATTTTTTTCCTAACTTGGATTAGATGAAGGAAGTTGATATGTTAAAACCACATTTAGGAGCTTTATGAGAAGTGAGAAACATGTTCAATGACACCTCCTCCCCAAAGAGAATAGTAAGATATTAAAGGCAATTTGATGCAAAGGTACTAATCACAGAAGAAATTTATACTCTGATCAGATGACAGCAGTTCTTCTTTACACTAAAATTACTTGCTAAACCAATGGTTGTTCTCACTCTGGGGCCCTGATTAGGTCTGGTGGATTATGTCCTTGAAACTTGCTCAGTACATGTCAGGTTTTTCCTAGAAGAAAAGGCTTTAAGAATAGTGGCACTATGTTGTCACTGGAAACTGGGGCAAATCTAGAAGACTTGAGCCTTGGAGATGGGAATTTCCAGTGATGTCTTAGTTCCTCCTTTCATTTGCATTTCTCCAGATTTAATATTCCTTCTACAAATGATCTCTTCCTACATTTGTAGAAGACAGACAAGTTAATCAGAATGCAGACAAAAAAAAGTCTTGTCACCTAATCTTAGAGAATAAGGGTTTACTGATGAGTGAAAAGGTGAATATTTAAGAAATATATTGATAAAATGGAAGCAAGAAGTGTTATTTAGGAACAAGGAGATCCAGACCTATCAGAAACTTCTTTGATTTTTGATGCAGTTCCCTTTTAAAATAAAACATCTCAGCTATGTGATATTCTTGAGAACTGGGCTAGTAGAAATCTCAGTGATAAAAATCAGAATATAGGTTTTCTAAATGCAAAATATATCTTGTGCCTGTGAATTAGAAAGAATGTGAAATATTTTCCACAGCCTTTGCATTTATTTTGAGAGGCACAAATCATAGCTATTTACTCCTAGAGGAGCTACCAAAAGCAGATATTTTGAGTAGAGTATCAGTCTTGGGAAAAACTAGATGCTAGACAAAGTATATTTTTATAAAACTCATGCTTTCTTCATTTGTTCTCTCTCTGCTGGTAAGTAGCCCTCAACTAACTATCTTTTCAACTTCAACTGCTTTTGGCAGGGTCTGCTAATACTCACTTAAGTGTTAACTGCAGAGGGGTTTTACCTTCACAAGGATAATTGCCTTTGAATAAGAGCTTTGAGAGTCAAAAGTTCTGGTTTTAAAATGAAAGGACCGGATCTAGAATGCTGGCAATTCATTGTCTTCAAAGAGAGAGGATGATACTTCTGAGGACACTTGGGTGTTCTCAAATCAGATCTTTCGTGTGGCCACATATTTTATCTAGACCATTCTTGTCCTATATGTGCTGTGATATCTCTTTTCTCTTTGCCTCTAGCTTGCCCCAAGCACTGTCAGGATTACAGAGGCTGGATGTGTAGAGTTTCTACTTCCACTGGGAAGAAAGGTTCCTTTTTCCAGTGGAAGGGCCCTGAGGGTTGCATAAGAGAGCTATTCTATCTTCGCTAATGTCATTCTTCTTCTAAACTGTGGGGACAATTGAGAATTTAGGAGAATTCCGTGTCTCTCCTGAGGTGAGCAAGAATCCACAGGTTTAATGAATGAATCTACCCTTTCTAAGTCTAATCCTGATTACTCTGCATATTGTTTTCAAACTGTCCTATAGGCAACCTGTTCTTTTAGAGAACATTTTCTAAGTGGGCACTTCCGGATTTGATACTGTCTGCTTGTGTTTCCATTTTGTTCCATTGCTGTCCTTAGTGGAAGGAGTTAATGACATAATTGAGGAGAAAGAAAGCCTCATGGAATTTGACAGTAGAAAAAAGCAGTGGTGCACTAATTTGGTATTGTACAGATCCCAGCTTGGCATCTCAATTTTAACAGTAGCTCAAGTGCTAAGTCGTGCATACACATGTTGAAGATATGACCTCAGGGGCTTCTTCAGGCTGTGAAGGCTATTACACCTTCTGTACTTTCTTATTGATATGCTCCTCCCTCCAGTAGGCAGCTGATTTATACATATAGCACTCGTGATCTTCTGCTTATTGGCCAAGAGGGGCAGCATACACACAATTTCTAAGGGAAGCTTTCAACTTGCAGTACTAGTCTCTGGATATAACTTATTTCAGAAGTCATAAAATGGCAATTTGGAGAGTTATAACATGGGTATGACATGGGGGTAAAACGACTTACATATTGTATGAATCATTGGAGATTCACTCACACATTTGGAATATGCAAGAGTGAAACCTCACTTTAAAAATTGGGCTTATTTTAAAGTTATGAAGACGATTATTTATTTTGGTATGGTATATAGTGTTCCATATATTTGGAGAATGGAACCGTGTTTTGCTGAGCTAGAAACTCTGCTGTGATATTTAAAGTGTTCTTAGGGTTCCTTGGCAGTCCAGTGATTAGGACTATTTTCACTGCTAGGGCCCAGGTTCAATCCCTGGTTAGGAAACTAAGATCCCGCAAGCCATGAGGTGAGGCCAAAAATGAAAAAAAAAAAAAGTGTTTTTAATATAAAAAGATTAAACTATGTTTCAGTCAGTCAGTCAGTTCAGTCACTCAGTCATGTCCGACCTTTGCGACCCCATGGACTGTAGCACGCCAGACCTCTTTGTCCATCGCCAACTTCCAGAGTTTATTCAAACTCATGTCCATTGAGTCAGTGATGCCATCCAGCCATCTCATCCTCTGTCGTCCCCTTCTCCTGCCTTCAATCTTTCCCAGTATTAGGGTCTTTCCCAACGAGTCAGTTCTTCGCATCAGGTGGCCAAAGTATTGGAGTTTCAGCTTCAACATCAGTCCTTCCAATGAATATTCAGGGCTAATTTCCTTTAGGATGGACTGGTTGGATCTCCTTGCAGTCCAAGGGACTCTCAAGAGTCTTCTCCAACACCACAGTTCAAAAGCATCAATTCTTTGGTACTCAGCTTTCTTTATTGTCCAACTTTCACATCCATACATGACTACTGGAAAAACCATAGCTTTCACTAGATGAACCTTTGTTGGCAAAATAATGTCTCTGCTTTTTAATATACTGTCTAGGTTGGTCATAATTTTTCTTCCAAGGAGCAAGCGTCTTTTAATTTCATGGCTGCAGTCACCATCTGCAGTGATTTTGGAGCCCCCCCCAAATAAAGTCTGTCACTGTTTCCACTGTTTCCTCATCTATATGCCATGAAATGATGGGACCAGATGCTATGATCTTAGTTGAGATTAATTTTTAAAAATAATTTTTAAAATTTTACTTCGGTATACTTTTTAATGCTAATCTTAGTCAAAAACCAAATCTTATAGCCTAAGACTTAACATTTGTCATTAGTATAATCTTGCTCTCTTTTTAGTAAAACATGTAGTCCTACTAGTTTCTTAACTAACTTAAATGTTTATTTTACTTATTCAAATTAGTTAAAACAAGGAAAAGTATGTATTCCCAAAACTAATATAAAAATAGACCAGAAGACTCCATTCTTTTTGCCTATAAAAGCTTAAGGAAATTCTCTTCAGTTTGGGTAGATCTGATAATGTATCCTGAAAGAGTGAAGGGTGGGACCAGGGGGTAAGGTAACGATTGTTTCACACTCCTGGCATAAAATAGAATTTACACATTGTCAACAGGCGGGGAAAAAAAACAAACAATGATTAAGATAGTTTTTATCTGGCCAATCTTATCTTTTTCAAGCTTAAGCAAACTTTTAAAAATGGAAATCTTTATTTAGGCTTAGCTCACTGCCATGATCTAATTGCAGAGGCTTCCAAACCAGAAACCAACAACTAGAGTCTCTGAAATGGACAACTTCTTACAGTAATGATGTGTTTTCTGTCTCCTGCATCTTCCAGGAAGTCTTTAGAGTAAACCTAACAAATATTCACTAAAGAGCTGTTCCAGAAAACGTAACTTTCTTTTCAAAAGAGATGTGACTGTAATGAATATCTCTGTCTCTATCTCTAAAACTTGGTCTCTGTTTCTCTCTGTCTTTGTCTCTCATTGGTTTTTCTGGACTTAAATGATACAGTAAAATAGGCTGCATGGCATGGAGAGTTGAGAATTCTTTTTTTTTTTTTTAATAAAAATTGGTTTGTTAATATATATTTCTAGACATGAAATTTCATGTTATATCTCTTGTGAACTTCTGTCATCTGAAGACTAATTGTACTTATTCTTTCTTCAGGAAGTTTTTCAATGGCCTTTGACCAATCCAAATTAGTATTCTGACCTGAGCCAGTGTTAGGTCATTAGAAGTAAAATCCCCTTTCCTGTAAGAGATCAATTGTAATGGTATATTCAATTGCCAAAAAAAGAAAGAAAGAACTTAATACTGTTTATTTTGATTTAAAAAACACTTGACAGTCATAATAACTGTAGTTTTAAATTCGAGATCTGTATGACTGGAATATGAGTCATTAACATATGACTGAGAATAATATACTATAAGAGGGAATGGGATATTTTTGCACCAGGCTGGGAACCAAGAAGTCCAAGCTCTGTTAGAATAAATGACCAATCAATGACTATTAGTCCAGCTAGGATTTCATCTGTCCTCAATCAATTAAATAAAATTGTGAAATTATAGTAGCACAGAGTGATTTTCATATTATAGAATGACATGACTTACTGCAAAATGTAAATGGCACATTTACAGTTACATGCATTGCTGTAAGCATTAAATACGATGGTATACACAGAATACTTACTATGGTGCCTGGCACTTAGGATGGATCAATAAATAACAGTGAAGTTTGTGATGATTTCTTGAATTAAATTTTTTGCACCAACCAATCCTCATTTAAGACATGTTATTTCAACAGCAGCCACAAGATGGGAGTATTTACCTTTATAGTTAAGTTTTTTCTTTTTCTTTTCTAATTACCTTGCTGAAGGAATTGGATGTTTTGCCTTAGCTACTTCGGTCTCCGTATTTATCTGTGAGGATAAAAGTGACAAATTATAGTTTAAAATTTGGCTGGTGAAAGACTGGGCCAGCCAAATTTGAATTGTATATGATCAAATCTAAGACTTGGGTTGGCTTTTTAAATAATCATCTTTTTCTAATGAATTGAAAACTAACTAGATGGAAAATAAATCAAAGCATTGTGAAAAAGGAACTCTACTTAAAAAACTAAAGCTATTTAGAATCTATAAATGATCATTGAGTGGAGGAAATTGTGTTTTCCTGTCATTGTGTATATTGGAATATTGGACATATGAATACTTTGTTTAAGGAGGATTACAGAGGAGTGTCTGGTCTCACTAAGAAGAATTGGAACTCATATGTTCATTGCTGCATTTTTAAATAGACTCCTCATCTACAGTGGATTCCTCTGATGTGAAGGATCCACTTTGGTTCAGAGGGAATCACTTGCCAATGAAATATGTAAAAGCCATGTGCATGCACAGCATTTTGTTGTTCAGTAGCTCAGTCGTGTCCAACTCTTTGTGACCCCATGGACTGCAGCATGCCTGACTTCCCTGTCCTTCACCATCTCCTGGAGCTTGCTCAAACTCATGTCCATTGAGTCAGTGATGCCATCCAACCATCTCATCCTCTGTCACCCCCTTCTCCTCCTGCCCTCAATCTTTCCCAGCATCAAGGTCTTTTCCAATGAGTTGGCTCTTTGCATCAGGTGGCCAAAGTATTGAAGCTTTAACTTCAGCATTAGTCCTTCCAGTGAATATTCAGGGTTGATTTCCTTTAGCAAATGTCCACTTTGGTGAAAGATGAGCTCAACTTCTGTTTTCTGTGAACGCTATTTATATAAATTGATCTCTATGAAAGACAAAATTAAAGAAAATGGTCTTCATTAAAATAGGAATATACCAATGAAGGAAATCTGGGTTGGCATTTTCCCCAATTGAGAACTGATAAACTCCGTTTTGGTAGCTTTCCTCAAATCCATAAAATTCCATAGAGTTTGTGGAGAAGAAAACAATATCCTTTTGTCAGAGTGTTGTATATAAAGGTGAGAATATTGTATTTTTTATTGATATTTCCTCATTGCTCTCTTTAGATGAAGGTTTATTATACATATGAGTCATTCTAAATTGGAAGATGGATTAATTTTGGAGAAGAAAAATTGCTTTAACACTCTGATAAAGGCATATTGATGTTGCAATAACATCTGATAAGCAGACACCACAGTTAAATAGTGTAGGCTGTCCAGAAGGAGACACTTTTAGGCCCTTCAGTGGTACCAGAGCCCAACAGGAAGAAGAAAGACTCCTCTCCTTTGCTGTCAAGATCTCAGTCAATGGAAAGCCATGAACTCTGCTTACTCTAGCCCTCCCAACCTTCTTTTCCCCTCCATAAAAGCATTCTTCTCCCCTTGCTATGCAGGAACTTGCTGGTGGCTTGCCATGATTGCAGATCTCAAATTACAATTTTCTTCCATTCCCAAATAAACCCATCTTCGCCGGAGAAATATCTGGCTATTTGTTTCAGGTCAACAATGCAGTCACTTACCGTATACAATGTAGTATCACATTATTTGAAGAAGTTCTATATCTTAAAATACTTAATAAGAACCACTGATCTGTTCTGGGCCTTCCCTTTTCCTTATTATAAAAGACAGGAAAAGACCCAAAGAAGTTGAGTGATGGACTTGGGGCATGCCATGTAAATGATAACTCCAACTAGAACCAAGGTCCTGGATTCCAGGTATGGTTCTGGGCTTCCCCAACCACACCTTGCACTGTCTCAAGTGGAATTAAGCTACTATTCTCTGTGTTTCAAGCATGGCTCTCCCATTTCTTCAAGGGATTATTCAGCTTATGGAAAAACATCTTGTTTTCTTTCATGGCATTATGAGAAATTTAGAACTTATTCTTCTGTCCTAAGTAATGACTGGCTTCAAGCAAGTTCTGTTAGCTAATGACTGTTACAGAGAATGGTTCAAGATAATCTAATTCCAAAGCCAAATTGCTATTTTCAGGAAATGCCACCCAATATTCAATAGCTTGAGACCATTAAATTATATTTAGCAGATCAAATATCATATAGTGCATTTTGCAAACTAGAACTTGAGTGCAATAGAAAGTTATATTGCTCAAAGTAAGACTTCTCTTGGTGCTGTATCAAGCCCACGCTCTATGGCATAGATTTTGAGTGTTGATGGCATATTTGTCAAAGGGTTGTGGCAGACCCAGAACTATGTCCTAAGGAATTCTTTCCTCTGCCAAGAGAGATTTCTTGATCCACCCCGTATGTAGATGGGGTAGCCATCTATTCAGCAACAAGTCTTACTTAGGCTATTTAATTGCTATAGGAAACCTGATCAGCTGATTGTCAAAGAATATGAATTTGCCCTTAATCAGCAGCACACAGTATTGACTCCATATGTTCTAGCCAAAGAGTACCATTTTGAAAATTTAGTTCAATTCCTATCAAGAATCTTGGTTTTGAGAAATTATGATCAAGGAGGATTGACTGAAAGCTAGGCAAACTCTCAAATGCTGTATGTAGATGGTTCAAAAATATGTGTTTTAAGCCATCAGAATGTTAAAAAATTTTGCCATGTGGTTTTAGCTTCTAGAAATGTTTTTAATCAATTACATTGGGCATAAGCTATTAACTTGCCAGAAGAAGCATCCATGCAAAGGAAACTTATTTAAAGTTCTTAAGAGACACTGCTAAGAAAGGAAACTCATGAAAAGTTCTTCTCAGGTCTTAATAATAAAAAAAAAAAATCATCTGTTTCTAAGGGCTTTTTTTTAAAAAAAAAAAAAGTTCTTATAGATACCAAGAATCTTTTCACTGGTTTTCTTTCAGTTTTTGCTTTTATTTCTAGGAAGCACTGAGTCAAATTTGCAGCTTGTCCCTAGCACATGTGAAATGCATTTTTAAAAGAAAATGTAGTAACCAAACATTTTATCCTTCCTCTATATCTCCCTTCTATGTAGTTTATCTTATTTGTATTTTGACAAGAAGTCATGGATTTTTCCCAAAGAATAATACATTTTCATAAAAGGAAAATCAAGAGCAAGAGAATTTTAGGTGGATATTTCAGATAATTTTTTAAGTGCCTATATGAATAGGCACCTGTGTATTTATATGGATTTCCATGTTCTTTCTTGTCCCAGTCTTTGCCAAGACATGTTACTTCTAATTCTCCATTCCTTTCCCCCATACTCCCAACTCTGCTTTGCCTGGCACTAGAATTATATTTAGAGAGAGAACTGCCTCTGTCCCCTCGTGGGGGGTTAGAACAAAATGTTAGCAGATCCTAAGACATCATGTTGAATGTATAGCAGATAAAAGGAAAAATGGTTACCTTGACTTTTGGAAATAGGTAAGGAAAGGGAGAGAAAGGAAAATGCAGAGAGAGAGGATTTGGAAAGATGTGAGCCTAGACATGACCCAGGGAAAGAGATAAGGAGGAAACTGCTGGCCCATTGCCATGAGAAGACAGATATGCACTTTACAGATAAAATTAGTTTTCCGGGTGATGAGCGCTGCACACCTCTGCTCCGTTTTCCACTTGTCGTCACTAAAAAAGAATTTCAGCACTAATTGTGGGAGTCTAGTTTTTGTGGAATGTGAAGGGATGAGTTTTCTGCCTGGGGCCATGAGGGCAGCCCAGAGGGAGAGTGCAGGGTCATGGGAGCCCAGAAGTCTGGGTTAGTGTAAGACCCTGGGAATCTGTCAAAATCTCAGGGAGCGATTGGGCTTCCAAAGGCCAGGACAATATGAGGGAAGGAAGAGACTTCTAGGGAAATTTACTTAAATCTTGGAGTGACACAGGTCCGGCTGATAGTTTAAAATAAGGGAACTATACAGGTTATCACCCAAACCATGATGCTTTTGAGAATGAAAGAGAATACCATTAATAAATACTATTATAATAGCAGGTATGTATCAGTGCTGCCTCAGGCAAACTTGGACAAATGATTGACCTCAATATAGTACTTCACGTGTGTGTGCATGCATGTTAAGTCACTTCAGTTGTGCCCGACTCTGTGATTCTATGGATTGTAGCCCACCAGGCGCCTCTCTCCATGGGATTCATCAGGCAGGAGTTCAGGAGTCAGTTGCCATGACCTTCTCCAGGGGCTCTTCCTGACCCAGGGATCAAACCAGAGTCTTTTATGTTCCTGCATTGGCAGGGGGTTTCTTTACCACAAGCCCACCTGGGAAGCCCATAGTTCTTAATAGTTTCCAATCATTTGCATAAAAGTTTGGAAGTGCTCTTCTAGGAAATACCTGTTTTCATTAGTTAGTTACAAACATTTTTTTTAATTTAATTTTTATTTTACTTTGGAGTTTAGTTGGTTTACAATGTTGTGTCAGTTTCTGGTGTAGAGCAAAGTGAATCAGTTATACGGTTACATATAGCCATTCTTTTTCTGATTCTTTTCCCATATAGGTTATTATAGAATATTGAGTAGGTTCCCTGTGCTATATAATTGGTCCTTGTTGATTATCTGTTTTATTTATAGTAGTGTGTATTTGTTAATCCCAAACTCCTAATTTATCCCTCCCCCTTCCCCTCACCAGAAAGACTCTTGAATACACTTGCTTTAAGTACTCAGTTTAAGTTCATGCTCATCAAAATGTGTTTTTTCCAGCCTCCTCCATTCTTTGTATCCATTCTTTCCTTTGATCCTGAAAGAAAGTGAAAGTCTCTCAGTCATGTCCAACTCTTGGGAATCCATGGACTGTAGCCTGCCAGGCTCCTCTGTCCATGGAACTCTCCAGGCAAGAATACTGGAGTGGATAGCCAGTTTCTCCTCCAGTGGATCTTCCCAACCCAGGGATCGAACCTGGGTCTCCTGCATTGCAGGTAGATTCTTTACCATCTGAGCCACTAGACCTGGCCACTCTAGATTAACTTCTCTTGCTCTCTGATCCCATAAACCTAGCTCCTGTCTCAATTCACAATGACAAACCTAAACTGTATATCATACAGTACTCTTGTCACTATCCTTCACCAAACTTTATTGTTCATGGTTTATATTTCTATTGCAAATCATAATACTTGGCACAAAAATATACTCAGTAGTTGTCTATTAAACAATTAAATGAGTTGAAATGTCTTTTGGAGTCAATATCACATACTTTTTACTCCATAATTTCTTGTGTGAATGTGCCCTGAGGCAGCAGCCTAAAGAAGAGCTGTCCACTTGTAGTATGAACCCTTCAGGCCCTCGGGTTAGAGGGCTGGTTTCTAAGGTAGGAAGGAAACAGCAGTGTAATAGATTGGAATTGTTGTAACTCAGTTCCTGGGGATATCTGAACCTTAGGGTTGTTTGGTGTGATGACAATTTCTCTCTCACTACCTGCAGAGAAAACGTTGCCACTTTCTGATTCAGAGAATTACTACTTTTGTTGGATTTTCTGATCTTATTAAATATGTTTTCTTCTAGTGCACTGCCAATAAACTACATATTTCTAAACATTTTGAGGTCTATGATTTTTCATATTTTGAGTGTTTGTGCAGTGACAGAGATTGTTATTGAGGTGGGAGAGCTGACATAATAGACAATAAAAGCTCTCTCAAAGTAGCAGTAAAATCTGCCTCCTAAAATAAATTCATATTTCATGTAGAGTGGGTCTGAATTTTTTTCCTCTCATGTTTCAAAGGACTAAGAATGTCTCTATTAGATCACTATCTGGTTTTTAGGAGGTTTGTTATTATATTAGTGTATATTTGACATGTTTCCTGAAGAGCATATCTTTCTTCCAATTTTTATAACTTTTAATATGTTTTCTTTCAAAACTGATTAACTTCAGTAATGATGAAGAAAATGGCATTACACATATTTTATGGGTGTATGCAATCCAATTTTTAATCAGTCCGTTGTTCCATGTCCGGTTCTAACTGTTGCATCTTGATCTGCATACAGATTGCTCAGGAGAAAGTAAGGTGGTCTGCTAGTCCCATCTCTTTAAGAATTTCCCACAGATGTTTCGAGAGAACAGCATCGAAACATGTATATTATCTAGGGTGAAACAGATCACCAGCCCAGGTTGGATGCATGAGACAAGTGCTCGGGCCTGGTGCACTGGGAAGACCCAGAGGAATCAGGTGGGGAGGGAGGTGGGAGGGGGGATCAGGATGGGGAATACATGTAAATCCATGGCTGATTCATGTCAATGTATGACAAAACCCACTACAACATTATAAAGTAATTAGCCTCCAACTAATAAAAATAAATGAAAAAAAATAAAAAATAAATTAAGGAAATAATAAAAATGGAAAAAAAAAAAAGAATTTCCCACAGTATGTTGTGATCCACACAGTCAAAGGCTTTTGCATAGTCAATGAAGCAGAAGTAGACGTTTTCCTGGATTTTTTTTTTTTTTTTTTGCCTTTTCTATGATCCAGTGGATGTTGGAAATTTGATTTCTGGTTCCTCTGCCTTTTTTCTAAATTCAGCTTGAACATCTAGAAATTCTCGGTTCACATACTGTTGAAGCCTGGCTTGGAGAATTTTGAGCATTGCTTTGCTAGAGTGTGAGATGAGTGCAATTGTGTGGTAGTTTGAACATTCTTTGGCATTGCCTTTCTTTGGGATTGGAATGAAAACTGACCTTTTCCAGTCCTGTGGTCACTGCTGAGTTTTCCAAATTTGCTGGCATATTCACAGCATCATCTTTTAGGATCTGAAATAGCTTACCTGGAATTCTATCATCTCCACTAGCTTTGTTCGTAGTGATACTTCCCAAGACTCACTTGACTTCACACTCCAGGATGTCTGGCTCTAGGTGAGTGATCACAGCATCGTGATTATCTGGGTCATTTTTTTGTATAGTTCTTCTATGTATTCTTGCCACCTCTTCATAATATCCTGCTTCTGTTAGGTCCATACCATTTCTGTCTATAATTGTGCCTGTCTTTGAGTGAAATGTTCCCTTGGTATTTCTAATTTTCTTGAAGAGATCTCTAGTCTTTCTCATTCTATTGTTTTCCTCTATTTCTTTGTGGTGATCACTTAGGAAGGCTTTATTATCTCTCCTTGCTATTTTTTTTTTCCTCCTTGCTATTTTTTGAAACTCTGCATTCAGATGGATATATCTTTCCTTTTCTCCTTTGCCTTTCACCGCACCTCTTTTCTCAGCTATTTGTAAGGCCTCTTCAGACAACCATTTTGCCTTTTTGGATTTCTTTTTCTTGGGGATGGTTTTGATCACCACCTCCTATACAATGTTACAAACCTCCTCCATAAGTCTTCAGGCACTCTGTCTATCAGATTTAATGGGTTCAAAATTGGGAAAGGAGTATGTCAAGGTTATATATTATTACCCAATTTATTTAACTTATGTGCAGAGTACATCTTGTGAAATGCCGGGCTGGAAGAAGAACAAGCTGGAATCAAGATTGTCAGGAGAAATAGCAATAACCTCAGATATGTGGATGACACCACCCTTATGGCAGAAAATGAAGAGGAACTATAGAGCCTCTTGATGAAAGTGAAAGATGAGAGTGAAAAAGCTAACTTAAAACTCAGCATTCATAAAACGAAGAATATGACATCCAGTCCTATCACTTCATGGCAAATAGATGGGGAAACAATGGAAACAGTGACAGACTTTATTTTCTCGGGCTCCAAAATCACTGCAGATGCTGACTGCAAGCCATGAAATTAAAAGACACTTGCTCCTTGGAAGAAAAGCTGTGCCCAACCTAGGTAGCATATTAAAAAGCAGAGACATTACTTTGATGACAAATGTCCATCTAGTCAAAGCTATGGTTTTTCCAGTGGTCATGTATGGATGTGAGAGTTGAACCATAAAGAAAGCTGAGAGCCGAAGAATTGATGCTTTTGAACAGTCGTGTTGGAGAAGATTCTTAAGCGTTATTTGGACAACAAGGAGATCAAACCAGTCAATCCTAAAGGAAATCAATCCTGAATATTCATTGGAAGGACTGATGCTGAAACTAAAGCTCCAACACTGGCCACCTGATAGGAAGAACTGATTCGTTAGAAAAGACTGTAATGCTGGGAAAAATTGAAGGCAGGAGGAGAAGGGGACGACAGAGGATGAGATGGTTGGATGGCATCACCAACTCGATGGACATGAGTTTGAGTAGGCTCCAGGAGTTGGTGACAGACAGGGAAGCCTGGTGTGCTGCAGTCCACGGGATCTCAAAGAGTCGGGTAATACTGAGAGACTGCACTGAACTGATGTGCAACCCAGATTGGGTTTTCCTGGTAGCACAGTGGTGAAAGAATTTGCCTGCCAACGCAGGAGATGAAAGAGACTTGGGTTTGATTCTTGGGTTGGGAAGATCCCCTGGAGGAGGAAATGGCGACCCACTCCAGTATTCTTGCCTGGAAAATCCTATGGACAAAGGAGCCCGGTGGGCTGCAGTCCATGGGGTCACAAAGAGTCAGACATGACTCAGCGACTGAGCAACATGCAACCCAGATGAGTGAAAGTGGTAAGATTGTATTTGTTGATATATGATGTAGTATGACTCTTTCTTGATCTGTTCTAGACTATAAACGTTAGAACAACTTCTGGATCTTATATGCAATCATGGTATCATTATACCTTAACCCTTCACTGGCTTCCCTCTTCTAAAACATAATGTACAGCAGCTCTTGTAGGATTATTGTTGCTGCTATTGCCTGATATCTAATCAACCTCTTGTGTAAGAATAGTTGAATTTTGGTTTGGAATACCAATTATTTCCTAATAACAGTCAGACATATTTTACTAGTGTTCATACCACTCCAAATAACAGCCTTGAGTCCTAAGTGGCTAAGCTCAGTCAACAAATCTCATTCTCCAGTTCTAAGGTTCACCATGACCCAGTCAGGGTTATTGAGATACAGGGAGATGTTTAGTGATGTTTCTGGAACACAGATGTGTTATGTCCTCCCATGATGTTTTTTAACAATGCTCAATTTGGAACTCTGGAAACTTGGTATCACCAGACTAGAGCTCAGAGAAACCGCTAGGCATCTTTGGAGAGTTCAGGGATGAAGTGGGTACTGCTGATGGCAGAACAAAGGTACAGAGAGCTGAATTTTTGTGACCTCCTTGGAACTACTGGATCAAGCCTCTCCTGGATTCAGAACTTCCTTTAGATCTTTAATTTGGAACAATTATTTCATTTTCCAGTTTTAAGCTAGTTTGAGTGGGAATTTCCATACCTTGGAAAATCCACTTGATAAATGAGGACTTCCAAAGGAATCAGCAATATTTTGATTTCTTATGATTTTTTTTTTGATTAGAAGAATGTGGTTGGGGTGGGGGAGAAATTGAGTTCGAATCAAGTTATGGTTGGTGGAGTGTTCAACCTCGGGAGAACTGGCTCACACACCATTTTGAAGAATGTGTAGGAGTTGTAATGACTTGTAAACAGAGTCATTTTCTTGCTAAATTCCCTTAGAATTGAGAAAAGATATCTTTCATGGCACGGTAGGTGGGGCTGAGATATTGATTGTTTACCTGTGAGATCTTCTATGAATCATGACTTACTAGTTGAAGAGATGTAATTACATTTTTCTTGATATCCTTACTGAAAAACATTGGTAACATGTAATCCTTCCTACAATAAATGTTACTTGCTATAATTTTTTGGTATTAGGAAATAGTTGGTATTCCAAACCAAAACTGAGTTGAGAGTGATTAGATATCAGGCAATAGCAGCAACAATAATCTTACAATACCTGCTGTACATGTTTTAGAAGAAGGAAGTCAGTGGAGGGTTAAGGTATAATGATATCATGATAGCACATAAGATCCACAAGTTGTTTCATGTCTAAGATTCATTCATGTCTGCCTCTTTAGTCTTCCTCGTGGTTCATTCTCATTTTTCTATTTATATTATATTTTTTTCTTCCCTTTTGTTCTGTTTATTTTAATTTACCAAACAATAGGGCCCAACGGTAGCAGTCCATGAGGATTACCTAGTATTACTACCTACTATTAGTAGTTAAGAAATATTACTCTATATTAATTCTGTCATATTTTCTTTTTTGTTTACAAGAAACATGTTTTCATGAGGTTCAGCAACTTATTGAACCTAAATAGGAGAACACAAGGCACCAAAATCATATGCATCCTTCGACTTACCTTTCATGAATGATTCAAAAAGATTTAAAAACCATAGAGGTCATTCACAATTACACAAATATGAATTCCACTCTAAAAACTAAACTGCTAACAACTCAGGTAAGAGCTCTAGCACACATTTTTCTCCCTAGAGAATCAACTCAAATGTATTAATAAAAGGAATTGCTAAGGTAGGGATTGCTAGTGAGTTGTTGTTGTCGATCAGTCACCCAGTCGTGTCTGAGTGTTTGCCACCCTTTGGACTGCAGCCTGCCTGGCCTCCCTGTCTCTCAGCATCTCCCAGAGCTTGCTCAAACTCATGTCCGTTGAGTTGGTGATGTCATCCAACCATCCTGTCCTCTGTCACCCTCTTCTCCTCCTGCCCTCAGTCTTTCCCAGCATCAGGGACTTTTCCAATGAGTCATCTTTTTGCATCAGATGACCAAAATACTGGAGCTTCAGCTCTAGCATCAGTCCTTCCAGTGAATATTCAGGGTTTATCTCCCTTAAGGTTGACTGGTTTGATCTCCTTGATGTCCAAGGTACTTTCAGGGGTCTTGTCCAGCACCACTGTTTGAAGGCATCAATTCTTTGGCATTCTGCCTTCTTTTTTAAAAATTTATTTAATTATTTAAAAAGTGGGTTTTTTTTTAATTGAAGGATAATTGCTTTATAGAATTTTTTTTTTCTGTCAAACCTCAACATGAATCAGCCATCGGTATACATATATCCCCTCCCTTTTGAACCTCCCTCCCCTCTCCCTCCCCATCCCACCCTTCTAGGCTGATACAGAGCCCCTGTTTGAGTTTCCTGAGCCATACAGCAAATTCCTGTTGGCTAAATAGGAGAACCCAAGCCACCAAAATCATGTGCATCTTTTGACTTACCTTTCATGAATGATTCAAAAAGATTTAAAAACCATAGAGGTTATTCACAATTAGAGAAATACGAATTCCACTCTAAAAAGTAAAACTACTTTACATATGGTAATATAAGTTTCCATGTTACTCTTCCCATACATCTCACCCTCTTCTCCCCTCTTCCCATGTCATAAGTCTATTCTCTATGTCTGTTTCTCCATTGCTGCCCTGTAAATAAATTCTTCAGAACCATTTTCCTAGATTCCATATATGTGCATTAGAATACAATATTTATCTTTCTCTTTCTGACTCGCTTCACTCTGTATAATAGGTTGTAGGTTCATCCACCTCATCAAATGCATTCCTTTTTATGGTTGAGTAATATTCCATTGTGTATATGTATCACAACTTTCTTCTTTATGGTTCAACTCTCACAACCATACATGACCACAAGACCATAACCTTGACTATACGGACCTTAGTCGGCAGAGTAATGTCTCTGCTTTTCAACACAATGTCTAGGTTTGTCATTGTTTTCCTGCCAAGAAGCAATCGTCTTCTGATTTCATGGCTGCAGTCACCATCCACAATGATTTTGGAGTCCAAGAGAGGAAATTTGTTACTATTTGCACTCTTATAAATAAGAGTAAGAACAGTCAATTTTGGACTTCCTTGGTGATGCAGTGGATAAGAGTTTGCCTGCCAGCACAGGGGACACAGGTTTGACCCCTGCTTCTGGAGGATTCCACATGCCTCGGAGAAAGTAAGCCCACATGCCACAACTACTGAAGCACACATATTCTAGGGCCTGTGAGCCCCAGCTCTGAGCCTGTGTACTGCAATTACTGAAGCCTGAGCACCCGGAGCCTGTCGGCCATAACAAGAGAAGTCACTGCAATGAGAAGCCTTCACTGCAATGAAGAGCAGCCCCTGCTCAGCATAACTAGAGAAAGCCTGTGTACAGCAGTGAAGACCCAGCACAGCCAAAAATAAATAAATATAATTCAAATGATACAGAAGAATACAAATAAAATTATATATTATAAGAGGACAGTTAACTTTCTAATTATCCAATGCAAGAGTGTTTATTTTTATACAGTAACACATTTTTGTCACTTCAGGCAAACTCCCAAGACATGAAAATTGGTTAAGTAATAGTTATATTATATTTGACTGTTTTTCACCTTCATTTTTAATTTAATATCTGTGTCACTGAATCCAAACTCATCCTGCTTGCCACATGGTAGGCCAATAAATTGGGGGATGAGGTGTTGGGGCAAGGAATAATGACATTCAAAAAGCCAGGAGTCCAACAAGATGGCAGACTAATTCCTAGGAAATCACCTTCCTGGGGTCTGAATGCTAGTTTGTTTGTTTTTTTTAATAGAACAAAGAAAAGGGAAGATGAGGAGGTAAAGTAAAAAGGCTGTAAGTTACTGGAACTTATCTCCTGGTTTCAGCCAGTTTCTGGGAGGGAATTGTTAATTTCTCCTTTCCTGTAGCCATTCACAGGTGGACTGGGTCAGGATGTTTCCTCTTAGCTGAACAAAGGTATATTAGTTTTACACTCAGGCACGGGGGTTGGAGACCAGCCATCTTGTGTACTTTAAGCTATAGGCAGTACTCCTTTAGTGATTAACTTGTAGAAGAAGCAGTAGAGGTTAAAAGAAGCAGATCTAATATGAAGTCAGATTTGTTATTCCCTATTACATCTGGACATTATAAGGACTCCATGCCAAAATTCTTTTCAAAGTACTTTTGACATTTTTTGATTTGATCCTAATAGTCCTATTGTGAGGTAGTAAAATAATTGAGGCAGAGAGAGGTTAATAGTGTGAAACAACAGTTATCATTCTTTCCTCTTTTTTCTAGTCCATATATTATTATTATTTGTTCTGTTTAGCAAACTTCTTAGCCTTCCTGTGGTTCATAGTCTCTATCTATAAAGTATAGGATGATTTAACTATAATATTCATTTGACTACTGTTTATAACTGAAAATTGAAAGCAGTGTAAATGGCCAAATAGAAGAAAAGGTAAATGAATTTTATTACATATATGTGATGCAGTATGCATGCATGCTAAGTCACTTCAGTCGTGTCCGACTCTGTGCGACCCCATGGACAGCAGCCCACCAGGCTCCTCTCTCCACAGGCTTCTCCAGGCAAGAATACTGGAGTGGGTTGCCATTCCCTTCTCCAATGTGATGCAGTAGGCAATCATACAAATCATGTTTTTAATAAATAATAGATAGAGATAATGATAGAATAAGTGTAATGCAAAACAGTATACACAGTAAAAAATACATGCTTAGAAAAATGATTCAAAAATAAGTAAATATTTTAAGATAGTATCAGCAACTCTATTTTTCAGATGGGATTTCTATCTTAGTTTGGGCTACTAAACAAAAATGTCATTGACTGGGTGACTTAAGCAACAGAAATTTATTTCTCACGGTTCTAGAGGCTGGGAAGGCCAAGATCCAGGTGCCAGTCTGTTCTGTTCCTTGTAAAAACTCTCTTCCGGGTTTGCAAATGATCCTTCTTGCTGTATCCTCATGTGGCAGAGAGACCATGAGAGCTCTAGTCTATTTCTCTTCTGAGTTGTTGTTGTTGTTGTTTAGGCTGTAAGTTGTGTCTGACTCTTTTATGACTCATAAACTACAGCCCACAAGGCTCCTCTGTCCATGGGATTTCCCTGGCAAGAATACTAGAGTGCGTTGCCATTTCCTACTCTAGGAGATCTTCCCAAGCCAGGGATCAAACCCATGTTTCCTGCATTGCAGATGGATTCTTTACCACTGAGCCACCTGGGAAACAACTTTTCTTGTAAGGACACAAATTCCTTTGTGGGGGATTCACTCTTCCAACTCCATCTAAACCTAATTATCTCTAAAGCTGCTACTTACTAATACACTGTCTCAACTGAGGTGTTTCAGCAGATGAATTTTGTGGGGATGAAACCATGTAGTCCATAACAGTTACCTTTTTAAGATATTTTAATACACATTTTGCATCAGTGAGTTCTACTACTTTTATAGGAAATGTATCAGAGTAGTGATATATACTAATATATATTTTCCTAGTAGCAAACAACTGGAGGAAGCTAAATCTCCTTCATCAAAATGTAAATAGCTGATTATGGAATAGTCATACTTGAGAATATTGTTCAAGTGTTAAGAAGAATAGAAAGACATTTAAGCTTTACTTCAAATAAAAATCAACAAGTATCATGTAATCCTAAGCAAGACCAGGCTTTAAGGTTTGGTTTGAAATCTGAAAGTGTGGACTCACTCAGTTAAAATTACTGTCACTTTCACTGCTCAACAACTGAGCAGTATGAAAGATGCACCAATTTTGAGCTTATTAGCAAACAGTGGCAACCCACTCCAGTACTCTTGCCTGGAAAATCTCACGGACAGAGGAGCCTGGTAGGCTGCAGTCCATGGGGTCGTGAAGAGTCGGACACGACTGAGCGACTTCACTTTCACCTTTCACTTTCATGCATTGGAGAAGGAAATGGCAACCTACTTCAGTGTTCTTGGCTGAAGAATCCCAGGGACCGGGGAGCCTGGTGGGCTGCCGTCTGTGGGGTCGCACAGAGTCGGACACGACTGAAGCGACTTAGCAGCGGCAAACAAATCTGCTCCTAATTTCCTAATAGAGATTTACATGAAGTTTGAAGGTCCCGAAGTCTATGAGAAATGAGGAATCCCTCAGAACAAGTGGGAGTAGAGGGTGGGAGTATGAGCCCCATCTGTCTATAAGCAGCCTTTGCTGAGACAGTGTTACAGTTCCATCCTCTTCCTTACTTTGTTATGGGGCTTAATTAGTTTCAGTGCAACAGTTTATTTGGAAGAAATCTGTATAAATATGCAAAGCAAGATTGGCAGTCAGTTGTTTATAGTTACTACCTCTGGGAGGAAAACATAGAAAATATAGAGGATGTGTTCTTTTCCTGTGTGTGCTTCTGTATTTGAAATTTTTTCCCAAAAATTCATTTCTCAATTGGCTAACAAAGAGAACAGTAATACTTGTTAGACAATGATTTTATAGGACATTATATACATACATATATATTATATATACACATTATATATATATAATATATGTATATATTATATATATAGATATATCCATATAATATATATATATAGAGAGAGTACACACACACACACACATATATGCACCTGGTTATATTATGTATATATAATTATATACATTATAGACATATATATATACACACACACCTGGTTCAATCTAAATGTAAATAAATTATAGATTGATTAATAATTCATATGAGAATTCATATGAGAATTCATATGAGAGAGTACACACACACACACATATATGCACCTGGTTATATTATGTATATATAATTATATACATTATAGACATATATATATACACACACACCTGGTTCAATCTAAATGTAAATAAATTATAGATTGATTAATAATTCATATGAGAATTCATATGAGAGAGTACACACACACACACACATATATGCACCTGGTTATATTATGTATATATAATTATATACATTATAGACATATATATATACACACACACCTGGTTCAATCTAAATGTAAATAAATTATAGATTGATTAATAATTCATATGTGTTATATATAATAAAATATATGTAATATATAATAAAATAATAATGAGTCAAGGAAACTTTGCCAAATGAGTTTGTCAGCCTGCCACTAAGGGCATGTAACCAGTAATATAGCCAATTCAAGGAATGTTACTGGTCACTTGACCAGATTCTACTTACAAGCTCCTCAATCTGTTTTTCCTATGCATGAGTCTTTGTCCATGACCCTAAAGAGAGTATGTTGTAGTCAAAAGGATCAATGGAATGTGTTGGATCTGATGTGAGACTATTCATGTGATATTTGTTTATCATTTTCTAAGTAGTTATTATATGTTAGTCATTGAAGATGCAGACGTGTAGTAAGAAGCCTTATGCCATCAGGGAGCTTGCTGCCTTGGCAGGAAAGGCAGGCCACTGTAGGTATTCTGAGCACGGAAGTTGAGGGCTGGGCTCTGGGGGCAGACCTGGGTTTGCAGATGCTGTGTGATCTGAGGAAATGACTTAACTTCACTACTGCTCAGTTTCCTCACCTAACAGAGGACAGTTATGATGTTTACTTCTTCAGGATACTGTATGGATCAACTGAGATACATAGGTAGAGTTTCAATTCAGTTCAGTCATTCAGTCATGTCCAACTCTTTGTGACTCCATGGACAGCAGCACTCCAGGCTTCCCTGTCTATCACCAACTCCTGAAGCTTACTCAAACTCATGTCCATTGAGCTAGTGATGCCATTCAACCATCTCATCCTCTGTCGTCCCCTTCTCCTCCTGCCTTCAATCTTTCCCAGCATCAGGGTCTTTTCCAATGAGTCAGTTCTTCACATCAGGTGGCCAAAGTATTGGAGCTTCAGCTTCAGCATCAGTCCTTCCAATTAATATTCAGGACTGATTTCCTTTAGGATTGACTTGTTGATCTCCTTGCAGTCCAAGGGATTCTCAAGAGTCTTCTCCAACACCACAGTTCAAAAGCATCAATTCTTCGGCACTCAGTTTTCTTTATGGTCCAACTCTCACATCCATACATGGCTACTGGAAAACCATAGAGTTTAAATTATTACAATTATTATTTAAATGAATAATTTTGATGTATTGTGATAAGAGTTGCAACAGTGGTCAGAAAAAATGATGTTATGGTAGCTATGATGATGTGGTCCAGCGGGAATTCACGTGTACCATCAATATCTTCTGTGCCTGGATCCTGAAGTAGGATGTTAGCATTGCCTTTATGGGTTTTGAGAGATTCCATTAGTAGAGTCTCTTCCTCTTAGGAGAAGTTCTGCTGGCTACCCTTGGTGTTCAAAACAGCCTCTTCACTATAGGTCTCAGTCTCCTGTGCTCACAGCAGAGCAATGATTTATAAACCATTAAGAAATCCCAGTCTGTAGTTCTGATGTCTACTGTGAGGGGCAAGTGGGGGTGGCATGACTCCTTTTCTGCTGATTTCTTCTGTGGAATGGGCTCGATGCCCAGGAAGAGGAGGTTAGAACTGGCCTGAATGTGTCCGAATGTATAGACCTGCCCACTGCACAAACCCAATCCTCTCCTTTTACTCTTTTTCTGGGTTCAGTGTTCTTGTTCAGTGTTCAGAATTGGCTGTGGGCAGCTTCTCTCTTCTGCCGGAGAGAGTGCCAAGACTTGGTTAACGCACTGTAGCTGGAGACTGTTACACAGGAGGGTGAAGGTGGCCAAAGGGGTTCCATTCCCTGTCACAGAGCCAGGGGAGAAATGCACGTAAGGATTGCAGAGGGATTGGAACTTAGAATAAAGGTGGTCCTCTTGACTCAGCCCTTTAAGCAGGGGTGGAATTGTTTTTCTGAGAAGTTAATTGTTATGAGTCTTAAGAGCTTTTCCCCCCCTGTATTTGTTTTTCATGATGCCACAGGCACTGAATGATTTAAGGGTGAATCTTATGCAAAACCACTTGTTCTGCTCAATGAACTCATAGGTTCTAAGTGGCTCATGAGTATCCTTTTAAATTCCTATTATGATAAATGAGGCCAAATGGCATGTTTTGCTGTATTGTCTAAATTGGTCACATTTTTCTGTATATTTCCTGACTCCTCTAATATTATAAAATAAGTTAGGAAATATATTATGTAAACCAGGACTCATACTCCAAAATTCAACCTCTTGTGGATAGCCTGCCTCTCTATTAAAGTAAGATGAAACTCGGGAAGAAAGTAGTTGGGTTTGTGACAATCTTTCCTGCCTTGGTTAAAATGACTTCTTTTACTTTTCTTTATTTTTTGATGTTTATGTTTATCATAGAGATCGTCCAGTTCCCCAAATACCTCAGCACCACAGGTAAAGTGGGAACTTAAGAGGCCAGTGACTGCCAGAGGCCTGTGTTGCTTAACTGGATTGATGATCTTGTACCACAGTGTTAAAAATAGGCATCATTAGCTCCTAGAGGCTGTCTCCAGGATGTCATCAGAACTGAAAAAAATGACTCCACACACCAAAAGAAGGAGAACGTGCAAAAAAAACGTCTGTATATTTGTATGACTCATCCCTGACACTGAATATTCAAGAGTATGAGAACAAGACAATTAAATTCTATGAGCCTTACTTTTGGTATATGTACATTAGGTCAATGCTGTTGAGGCAATTTTTTTTTTTTTTTTGGCTTTCATGTCATATATGAAGAATAGGCTAGGTAATTAGAAGAACGTGTTTTACCTAAAAGAGGTTCATCCAGGAAGAAGAAATCACTAATAATCCCCCAGAACACTAGGCATAATACCCTCCCCCCCTGCCAAAGATGTTCAAGCACTAATCCCTGGAAATGTGAATATGTTATAGACCTTAAATCATGAGATTATACAGGATTGTCCAGGTGGGTTCAGTTTTATCACATGGACCCATAAAAGCAGAGAGCTTTCCCTGGCTAGAAGCAAAAGAGGAGGGCAGAGAGATGCAGCAGAAGAGGAAGAGATTTGAAGTGCGAGAGCAACTCTCCCTCTGTGGCTGCTGAAACCCATGAGAAGGAATGCAGCCAGTGGCTGCAGGTGAAAGAAAGGACCTGCTGAAGGCCAATCAAGACCTCAGTCCTACAACCACAAGGAACTGCATTTACCCAGTGACCTGAAAGAGCTTGAAGGGTGGTTTTCCCCTAAAGACTCTAGAACGGAACACAGTATGGTGATACCTGTATTTAGTCCTTGTGAGACTCTCAGCAGAAGCCGGCACTGAGCCACACTGAGCCCAGACTTCTCATCTGTAGAACTATGAAATGATTAAGGGATGTTGTTTAAAGCCACTATATTTGTGGTAAATTGTTACAGAAGTGATAGGAAACTGATACACCCTCATTGCTGGGAGAAGAAAAAAAAAAACAAAGACTGAAGCAGGTAATAAAGCATATGGCTCCAATACCCGGCCTCCCCCCTCTTCCTGCTTCTCAGAGACTGACTCTGCAGAAGGGGACACATTCTGGGAAAGGGTGGGCCTCTGAAAGATCTCCTCACAGGATGTTCTTCGTACCTGGGTGCCAGTATGTTATCTCTTTGTAAAGGCAACTTGCCAGTGTCATTTGTGTTAAGTGAGAGGAAGCCTTGAAGTTGAACTTCCCTTTGTGCATAGGTGAAACCAAGTAGTCACTGTAGGCTCCGTTGCAAGGTTTGAGGAGCAGCTGAAGGGGCTCATTGGCACAGGGAACTCTTTGGAGCCTTAAACAGAGTGGAGATTCTGAGCTGCTAATAGTTGTTGAATTCAGTTGTAAATGCTAGTAAAGCAGGCAGCAATAACATGACGGCATTGTTTTGGAGACCACAGGGCCAGAGGGCAGTGCCCAGAGAGAGACTGGCTCGTTCTCTCCACTGTGAGGTGATGGGAAACACACACCTCCCTCCTCCTGGCACACACATTCAAATGTAATTTTGAAGAGGAGCCAGAGAGATGGGGAGGAGACCAAGAAGTCTGGGATGAAACATTATGTTTCTAAGAAAGAGCTTTACCATCCTGAAGGAACTGTTAAACTAGTTGGATGAAAGTTGTTTTATTCTCTACCAATAATTAGAAGATCAGAAAGAAAGACAAATTAGTTTTTTTAAAAAAGAATTTCATTTTCTCATGATGATGGTTAATTATATATGTCAACCTGGCTGGTTTAAGAGTTGCCCATATAGTGGATAAAATATTTCTGGGTGTGGCTGTGAGGATGTCTCTTGAAGAGATTAGCAATGGAATCCATAGACCGAGTAATGAAGATGTACCCTTACCAGTACAGGTGGGCATCATCTAATTCATTTGAGGGTCTGAATAGAACAGAAAGGTGGAGGAAGGATGAATTTGCTGTCTTTACCTGAACTGGAATATTCATCTTTCCCTGTTCTTGGACATAAGTACTCCTAGTTCTTGTCTTTGGAGAAAGCAATGGCACCCCACTCCAGTACTCTTGCCTGGAAAAATCCCAAGGACAGAGGAGCCTGGTAGGCTGCAGTCCATGGGGTTGCTGAGTCAGACATGACTGAGCAACTTCACTTTCACTTTTCACTTTTATACATTGAAGAAGGAAATGGCAACCCACTCCAGTGTTATTGCCCGGGGAATCCCATGGATGGAGGAGCCTGATGGGCTGCCGTCTATGGGGTCGCACAGAGTCGGACACGACTGACGCGACTTAGCAGCAGCTACAGCAGCAGGTCTTGTCTTTTGGACTCAAATCAGACTTAACACTGTCAGCTTCTCGGTTCTCAGGCTTTTGGACTTGGAATGAATTATGCTACTATTAAATTAGTGCAAAAGTAATTGTGGTTTTGCGTTGTTTAACTTTGGCATTTACTATTGGGATACATTCTTAAATAAATGTGTTTATGTATACATCAGGCTTCCCTGGTGGTTCAGATGGTAAAGAATCTGCCTGCAATGCTTCATTTTATGCACATTTCTCACTTTATGTTTTTTTGCTAATGATGTATTGCTTGCTGTTTATTTTATATTTATTTTAGATTACAGAAATGATGTTAGACAAAAAGCAATACAAGTGATTTTCTTGTTTTTCAGTCACTAAGTCATGTCTGATTCCTTGTGATCCCATGGAATGCAGCATTCCAGGCTTCCCTGTCCTTCACTATCTCCCTGAGTTTGCTCAAACTCATGTCCATTGATTGATTCAGTGATGCCATCCAACATCTCATCCTCTGTCATCCCCTTCTCCTCTGCCTTCAACGTTCCCAGCATCAGGGTCTTTTCCAACTAGTCGGCTCTTCAAATCAGGTGGTCAAAGTATTGTAGTTTCAGCTTTAGAATTAGTCCTTCAGGTGAACATTCAGGGTTGATCCTTTAGGATTGACTGGTTTGATGTCCTTGCTGTCTGAGGGACTCTCCAGAGTCTTCTCAAGAACAATGATTCAAAAGCATCAATTCTGGAAAAATTTTCCATGACTGCTAGAAAACCCATAGCTTTGCCTATATGGACCCTTGTTGACAAAGTGATGTCTCTGCTTTTTAATAAACTGTCTAGGTTTACCATAGCTTTCCTTCCAAGGAACTAGCAAGTGTCTTGATTTCATGGCTACAGTCACTGTCTGCAGTGATTTTGGAGCCCAAGAAAATAAAGTCTGTCACTGTTTCTACTTTTTCCCATCTGTTTGCCATGAAGTGATGGGACCAGATGCCATGATCTTAGTTTTTTGAATGTTGAGTTTTAAGCCAGCTTTTTCACGCTCCTCTTTCACCCTCAAGAGGCTCTTTAGTTCCTCTTCACTTTCTGCCGTTAGAGTGGTATCATCTGCGTATCTGAGGTTGTTGATGTTTGAGGTTCAAATATTTTCTTATTTGAGTTCAAAATGGGTCATAAAGCAGCAAAGACAATTTGCAACATCACAACACATTTGGCCCAATAACTGCTAGTTAACACACAGAGCAGTGGTGGTTAAAGAAGTTTTGCAAAGGAGACAAGAGCCTTGAACATGAGGAGTGCAGTGGCTGGCCATCGGAAGTTGACAGCGACCAATTGAGAGGGTCATCGAAGCTGATCCTCTTACAATTATGTGAGAAATTCCTAAAGAAGTCAATGTGAACCATTCTACAGTAGTTCAGCATTTGAAGCAAATTGGAAAGGTAGAAAAGCTCGGTAAGTGGGTACTTCATGTGCTGGCTGAAAAAAAAAATCATTGTTTTGAAGCATCATCTTCTCTTACTCTACACAACAACAACAAACCATTTCTCAATTGGATTGTGATGTGCAATGAAAGGTGGATTCAATAGGACAACCAGCGATGACCAGCTCAGTATTTGGATCTAGAAGAAGCTTCAAAGCGCTACCTAAAGACAAACGTGCACCAGAAAATGGTCATGGTCACTGTTTGGTGGCCTGTTGCCCATCTGATCTACTATCCAGCTTTCTGAATCCCAGGAAAACCATAACATCTGGGACGTATGCTCAGCAAATTGATGAGATGCACTGACAACTGCAGCGCCTACAGCTGGCATTAGCCAACAGAAAGGCCCCGTTCTTCTCCACATAATACTCAGCTGAATGTCGTACAACCAAGAGTTCAAAAGTTGAACAAATAGGGCTATGAAGGTTTGACTCATCCGCCATATTCACCTGACCTCTTGCCAACCAACTACCACTTCTTCAAGCGTCTGAACAACTTTTTGCAGGGAAAATGCTTCCACAACCAGAAGGAGCAGGGAATGCTTTCCAAGAGTTTGTCGAAACCGAAGCACAGACTGTTTATGCTACAGGAGTAAACAAACTTATTTCTCACTGGCAAAAATGTGTTGATTGTAGTGGTTCCTATTTTGATTAATAAAGATGTGTTTGAGTCTAGTTACAATGATTTAAAATTCATGGTCTGAAACTGTAATTACATTTGCACCAGCCTAATAGCTTTCCTGGTTCTCTAGCTTGCAGACAACAGATAATGGGATTTCACAGCCTCCATAATCATGTGAACCAATTCCTGTAAAAAAAAAATCTCCTCTTATAAATATACCTGTATATATCCTATTGGTTCTGTTTCTCTCCAGAACCTTGACTAATAAACTCATGTCGTGTAAATTTTATTTTGACCATGCTATTGTATAAATCTTTATCCTCCATAGAAGTGTCAGTTTTTGGAAATCAGGGTCTAGTATCTTATAAATATACCTCTTGCATTCCCCAGAGTTCCTAGATTTCAGAACAAATAGTAGGGATTATTCAATGCAGATAACTGGCCTATGCTTGCCAGTTTAAACTGTCAGCATTTGTTTTGGTTGGTCAGGGCCCACATTACTCCAGTTATTAAATATTCTAATATCACCCTCAAGTGAATCTTTCCTTTTACATTTTGCTATGATAACTTTTTAACATGGAAAGAATTATACATTGCATATTCTTATTACCTAGATTCTGCAATTCATATTTTGCTATATTTGCTTTATCATACCTATATCCATCATTCCTCTAGGCATCCATCAATCCATCTTATTTTTTTTATGTTCTTAAAAGTAGGTTTCAGATTTTACCCTTAAGCACTTCTGCACATGCATTAGAGTTTGATATTTGTTTACTGCTTGTTTTTTTTAAAGTAAGTCCTAGGCTAAATATATATTTTGTATTTGGAGTTTGACACATGAAATAATTAAGATTAACACAGTGATAGCTTGACCAATAAAAGACTGCTGTAAATAGTTGATATTTGAGTTAGGAATATGTAGACTAAGGTGAAATTCTGATTATGTTAGCAAATTGAGATCCTCTTTATAATCTCACTTATCAGCAAAGTTTAATTGGAGTAAATAGGAGAGAAAGTCAGATACATTCCAGGAGTCTGAGGTCTCAAGGTAAAGGCTGATTCTAATGGAAACTCTCTAGATTGTGATGAATCATTTAGATTTCCCAGCAAAGGTCAAAGGAATACTGATGAAGTCAGAGACCATTTCTGTTGTTCGAAAACTCTCAGATTTTTGACCAGTGCTTCTATCAGGTTATGAAGCTAATATTTTCTCCATTGGTTGAACAAGCTATAAAATCATTAAGATAGTACATTTAGACAACTGTCTTGCTTCATCATACAATTGGTCTGTGTAAATTCTTATGGTTCTAACTATTGCTCCCATCTCAAAAATGTCATTTTTTGAGAATTACACAGTATGTACACCACTTTAAGTGCCTGTTAATATTAATATTCACACAAGGAAAGGGGGACATCATTCCTTGGATAACAGCTTGGTAAACTCTTGAAAAACTGATTATATGGTATCCATTATCCCAACATGTTGTGTATTAGTTAACACCCCTTTTCGCTACTCTCTCTCCCCTCCTGTGGGTGCAGAACAGGGCTTCATTTTGAGTCATGATTATGGTGTTTTTCTTCTGCACGGGCATGCAAAAGTATCAAAAGCAACTAAAGGAGCTGAAAGAATATGAAAAGCCTGCTATAGCAAGATTTAGCTAAGGAACATCTAAAAATTGATTTGATTTGTGTTTCAGAGGAAAAACTTTATCCCTGGTCAGCTTGAAGTATTGCACTGTAAACTGATCCATCCTGTCTGATTTTTCAAAGTCTGCAGAAGCCTGAGTGGCCTGTTACACAGTCTACCCAAGGGACATGGACTTGGTCATCTACGGCATGGAAGAGATCTGACCTCAAATTGAGACAAAGGTAAATATATGCTTCAAAGTGTACTTCCAAAGTGCTCTAGAGGCCTTTCTGCTCTTGAGGAAGTCTTGAACATAAGATGTGTAGAGGCTCAGGTTAAAGAGGAAGATGTATGAGGAAGTAAGCCTAAGTCCCTACTGTTGCTCAGCCCCACACTGTTATTTCCAGAGCACTGTCAAAGTCTTCATGGAGGGAATTTTGTTGACACACAAATTCTGGAACCACACAGTTCCTGGCACCTAGGAATTGCTCCATAGGTGGGGCAAGTGTTTGCTGAATGAAAGTTCACTTTCAGTATCTAGGGCTGTGAGCAGAGGCTCACAACCAAGGTCCATCTTCCCTCTAGAAGTCTAGGTTCTAAAGGATCCATCCTTCCACAGAAAATACTTGACAACCAATAAAGATATACCATCACTTAGAGTGGCCCTGGGCATGTTACACCACAGTTGCAAATTTCAAATTTGCAAATTTCTGTGGGATAAGTTTGTATTGTAAATGCCTGAAACAGGCCTAGTGTGGGAAAAATAGCATAGGCATAGCAACATATTTTCAGCCACAGCCTCAAGAAGGTAAGAGAGAGTGGTGAGGACTGTGGCAAACTAGAAATCACGTGCCCTGTCTAATGTGGGCAGCTACATTCACCTCTGGTTGTTTCACGCCTTGTGAAAATGCACACTCTGTACTGGGGAGTCCTAATTTTTCAAGAACAGCTGGAATTTGGTTTGGAATTATTAATTTTTAAGATCTGAGAGGCTACCAGCATTTGGGACCTCAGGTTTCATTTTAATAAATACAAGGTTCTAGTTTCAATTTGATGACAGAATGTGCCATCCAGCAGCAGGTGTCAGCATACAGGGAAGTGTAGTTAATTATTGCTACTGCATAGAGTCAGCAAATTCCTACTTCATTCTCTTTTCTTTCTGTAGTGAATCTTTCTTTTGTGCTGAACCCTGTCTCACACTTATAACTATGCCTTTTAGAGTTCAGAGTAATTAATCTCTTTGCTGGTTTATATTGATGGAGGAGGCTGAGTTTCCAATAATATGAACTCACAAAACAGAATAGTAGCTTGGGACAGAGTGACCAAACTCCTCGCCCAGGTTGGTACATTAACCAGAACATGGTGTCTATCCACTTCCAGTTGAATTTCACATCTGTTAGGCTATTCTTTGCAAACCTCAAAGAGCATGTGTTAGATAAATTTATCATTCTAAAGTTTCTATAGGGCTTGCAGTGTTATACATGAAGTAAAGTTATACTAATTGCGCTTTGGGGAAGTTGACATTGTCCCTCTTCCATGCTCACCGTATGAGATATCTGATGACTGGGGGAAAGGCATTAAAAGTTGCTGGTGAGAATGGTGGACTGAAGGTACGCCAGCTATAGAAAAACATTTGAGAAATACAGATCCTCCTCTGAAGCCCACTAGTTAGTTCCCAGGTTTGGTTTGTCTCTGATTCCTCTGTTGGTTCCTTAGAACTGTAAATCCGGTTCTTCTCTCTCTATTGGCAGGCATGTTCTCTAAGAAGACATTTGAGGCTCAAACACCTTAATGTTGAATTTCAGCCAACTTCTCAGCTCAATGAGGAAGAAACATCAGGGCAGTGTGTTGCTTTAAGGGCATTTGAATACACAAGATATCGTGATTTTTCCTGACAACACAGGGCAGATGGGTTTTGCCTACTCATAGGAAATGTGTCCTCTATGTTGAACCACAGCCTGGAGTGGTGAGTAGGAAGAAAACCATAAAGCTCAGTGTTCAGGCCTTTGCCGTGATGTAGACAGGATGTGGCACAGTGCCCAGAGAGCAGGAATTGACACTTGGGGGCTGAAAAGGCAGGTGGTCATCGTCCCAGTGTGGCAGAAGTTCACAGGAAGGACCAGATCTTTCCTAGATTAGTCTGGGGTTGGGAATGCACCTGAGCCCACATATGGAGAAATCAGAACACTTGATTCAAAGACCAAGTCTGAGAAATAAGGTGAAATTAACTGGAGTTATGGAGGTTATTTTAATGTAGCACTCCAGGTGGTACTGTGGTAAAAAAACCCCTCCTGCGAATGCAGGAGATGCAGGAGACCCAGATTCCATCCCTGGGGCAGGAAGAGCCCCTGGAAAAGGAAATGCAACCCACTCCGATATTCTTGCTTGGGAAATCCCAAGGACAGAAGAGCCGTGCGGGCTATAGTCCGTAGGGTCACAAAGCGTTAGACACAGCTGGGCAAGGCACCCACAGCACAGCTGGACTTATAGTTCTGAGCAGGTTTAGTATCGGCTTCTACCGGCCAATACCTGAAAGTTTCTGTAGAGGATTGAATTGTGTCTCCTTGAGAGAGATCTTCTTAAATCCCAGGAACCTGTGATCATGACCTTATTTGGAAATAAGCCTTTAGCAGATGTGATTAAAGTAAGGATCTCAAGACAGATGATCCTGGATTTAAGATGGGCTCTAAATCCAATGACTGATATTCTTTTGAGAGAAAGGAAAGGAATCTGAGACACAGAGAAAAGAAAGACATGTGAAGACAGAGGCAGGGATTAAATTAGCTTCCCTGGTGGCTCAGATGATAAAGAATCTGTCTACAATGCAGGAAACCCAGGTTCAATCTCTAGGTTGGGAAGATACCCTGGAGAAGGGAATAGCAATCCTCTCCAGTATTCTTGCCTGGAGAATCCTTTAGACAGAGAGGCCTGGTGGGCTACAGTCCATTGGATCACAAAGAGTCAGACATGACTGAATGACTAACACTAGCTTTCAAGTAACACCGAGAGCTACTTCCACACTAGAGCCGAGGAGAGGGCATGGAACAGATTCAGAGCCTCTAGCAAGTCAAGTAACACCAAGAGCTACTTCCACACTAGAGCCGAGGAGAGGGCATGGAACAGATTCAGAGCCTCCAGGGGGAGCTAACCCTGCCAACATCTTGATTTTGGATTTCTAGTCTCCAGAAGTGGGAGAGAATAAATATCTGTTGTTTTAAGCCACATGGTTTGTAATATAGCCCTGCTGCTGCTGCTACTGCTAAGTCACTTCAGTCGTGTCTGACTCTGTGTGACCCCACAGACAGCAGCCCACCAGGCTCCCCCGTCTCTGGGATTCTCCAGGCAAGAACACTGGAGTGGGTTGCCATTTCCTTCTCCTATGCATGAAAGTAGAAAGTGAAAGTGAAGTCACTCAGTCGTGTCCGACTCTTGGCAACCCCATGGACCGCAGCCTACCAGGCTCCTCCGTCCGTGGGGTTTTCCAGGCAAGAGTACTGGAGTGGGGTGCCTTTGCCTTCTCCAAGTATAGCCCTAGGAAGCTAATAAGGACTTCCCAGGTGGCGTTGGTAGCAAAGAATCTGCCTGCTAATACAAAAAAGAGATGGGTTCCATCCTTGGGTTGGGAAGATCCCCTGGAGGAGGAAACGACAACCCACTCCAGTATTCTTGCCTGGATAATCCCCTGGAGAGAGGAGCCTGGTGGGCTACAGTCCATAGGATCACAAAGAATCGGACACAACTGAAGCGACTTAGCATGCACATAGGAAGCTAATACAGTTACCCCATGCCTGACCTCTGACATTGTTCTCCAGATGTTGTTTTCCAGCTAATGTGAAAGAAGTATTTGCTTTAATCACCTTTAACTTCTCTTTCCTCTTTTATTCACAGTAAAATGTATTTTTTGAGCTCTAGGAATGAATTAAAAATTAAAGTTCTATGGTTATAGTAAAAAAAGTCAGTGTCTAGATTTAAAGCTGATCACTAACTGGAAAACATAAATAATTAAATCTTCATTCTAAAATTAACCTCAGTATTCACTCAAAAATTATTTTTTATTAATTCATTCATTCTTCAACCCATTTCAATCAAATATTTACCAAATGCTTGCACTATGCTAGACATTATTCTTCTACCTACTTGGAAATACATGATGAATAAGAAGGACAAAGTGTCTGCCCTCTTTGCTTATACATTTTGATGGTCTAGGCAGGAAATAAAAAATTAAATAAAAAATTACAGGCTGTAATAAATATTGTTGATGACATCTCCATTTATTTTCTTATAGTCCCTGGTATTAGTACATTTTGATTCTTGATTATAATGATGACTACTTGCTGAATAGAATGAAAGGAGAGTTTAAAACATAGCTATTTAAACTAAATCCCATTCTTTGCAGGACCTCTGTTGGATTTCACCTCTGTCATGCCTGGTTATGTCTATATTTCAGGTTGAATTCATAATAATGGATAACCAAAGCTATTTAATTCACAGCACAGCATTGTTTCTGTCACTTGATACATAATTGAAAATAGATAACCTCAGTGGCAGCCCCAAAGCTTAGATGTCAGAAAGCTTAATATCCTTTCTCTTCTGATGCAAATCAAGAAGGAAAGAGCTAAAAAATTGATTCAATGTTATATGGACTGTACAGAAATGTTAATACAATGGAGACTTCATGTTGAAGAGCTAAGGTAGCACAAAAGCTCAAGAGTGAAAACAATTTATATAGAGATATCAAAGTTCATTATTTTCTTGCTTATACTTTCCATTTGCCCTAAGTGGAGTCGGGCTTCCTTGATAGTTCAGTTGGAAAGAAAGCTGAGCGCTGAAGAACTGATGCTTTAGAACTGTGGTGTTGGAGAAGACTCTTGAGAGTCCCTTGGACTTCATGGAGATCCAACCAGTCAATCCTAAAGGAAATCAGTCCGGAGTATTCATTGGAAGGACTGATGCTGAAGCTGAAGCTCCAGTACTTTGACCACCTGATGCAAAGAACTGACTCACTGGAAAAGACCCTAATGCTGGGAAAGATTGAAGTCAGGAGGAGAAGGGGATGACAGAGGGTAAGACAGTTGGATGGCATCACCAACTCGATGGACATGAGTTTGTGCAAGCTCTGGGAGTTGGTGATGGACAGGGAAGCCTGGTGTGCTGTAGTCCATGGGGTCACAAAGAGTTGGACACGACTGTGCGATTGAACTGAACTGAACTGAATACATGGAGTAACTGAGCTATTACCTTTATTCACAGTACAGACTAGCTTTAGTTTCATTTGAGGTGTGATGGATACCAAAACATTATGAGACAAGACTTACCACTTATCCCCTGCTGGCCCAAATATGCAGAAGTTTGCAATGGAAATGGAGAGGGATTCTGTCCTATAACTCTTAGATGTTTTACAAGGTCAGAAAACTTTTAAAAGAGGGCCAGAGGATTCTGTGAAAAGGGAGAATCTTGGCTAGAGTAGTCATGCTCTTATGATGCTCTTGAACCATGCTTGGGAAAAAGGATAGGATGGAGTTACACTAACTCCCACTGCTTTCAGAGGCCTCTGGGGAACACTGGGAGGCAGAGAGGATGCTATCTTCTTGAGAAACCCCCAAACAAGGGAAACTTTGACTTGGCTACGTTAACAACCAGGACAGTTAATGGTATAGTGTTGAGAACAGTCCAAGACTTTATTGAGTCAAAGGATGCATGAGTATTTCCCCGGTAGTTGTGGCCCACACTACAGAGACAGTCAGAAAGGGATTAACTTCAATTCTCTTCTGTGAAGTCTACAAACTGCAAGGAAGTCTCAGTATAAAGAGGCTAGATTTATCAAATGCCCAGGAACTGAAAAAGTATCTATCTTAATTCAAGGAAATGCAGAGAGGAAACTCCAAGGAACCTCAAGAACGCCCCCTTAAATGCACTCAGATGTAACAACTTCAGAACCAGAAAGGAAGAACTTATCAAGACCCAATCTGTTCTAGACTTATCCCTCCAAATTGTCCTACCATTCTTCCCTCATAGCTCAGTTGGTTAAGAATCTGTCTGCAATGCAGGAGACCCTGGTTCGATTCCTAGGTTGGGAATATTTGTTGGAGAAGGGATAGCCTGCCCACTCCAGTATTCTTGGACTTCCTTTGTGGCTCAGCTGGTAAAGAACCTGCCTGCACGAGGGTGGGATGATTTGAGAGAACAGCACTGAAACATGTATATTATCATATGTGAAACAGACCGCCAGTCCAGGTTTGATGCATGAGACAGGGTGCTCAGGGCTGGTGCACTGGGATGACCCTGAGGGATGGGATGGGGAGGGAGGCGGGAGTGGGGTTCAGATGGGGGACACATGTACACCCATGGCTGATTCATGTCAATGTATGGCAAAAACCAGCACAATATTGTAAAGTAATTAGCCTCCAATTAAAATAAATAAATTAATTTTAAAAATAATAAAAAAAAAAAGAATCCACCTGCAATGTGGGAGACTTGGGTTCGATCCCTGGGTTGGGAAGATCCCTTGGAGAAGGGAATGGCTACCAACTCCAGTATTTCGGCCTGGAGAATTCCATGGACTGTATAGTCCATGGGGTCATAAACAGTTGGACACAACTGAGCGACTTTCACTATCATCCTAGGTAGCATGCAAGTGCAGTTAGAGGTAGGGGTAGATAGTGAGCAGGAGCATGAGAGAAGAAAACCAGGCGTTCTTTTCATCCAGGTTTCAGATCTCAGGAGAAGAGAAGGTTTAAACTGAGATTAGATTTTTTTTTTTTTTTTATTGTAGGGGAATGAAAAGCCTATGAGGCTATTTGCAATCTATGGTAACTCTAGAATTGTCTGTTATCTGAGAGTGAGTAGAAGATTCACAGATCTTCCTAAGTTTTCTTACAGGGACAGATGAAGAGCAAGTTTTCCAGTGAGAAAAGTTTAAAGAGATGCTCGGAGAGAGAATTATTGATGCATTTTGATTGCAGATCCACATCATACTTACTTAACATACGGATACACTTCATTGTTGAAATATTTTCTATAGATAGAATTCTGAGATTTGAATCATTGTAAATTCATTTTCTTTAATTTTTTGTGACATTCAATTAAAGTTTTTTTGAGAAACAGTCATAACTAAAAATGCAGTTATCTCATTAAAGCATAACATTAAATGAAGTGTATTAGTACTCTGACAATATAAATCTCCAAATAAGTCATAAAATATATGCTAATGTGTACAGTGTTTATACTCAAATTCTTTCTCTTCTGTGTCACTTATGAGGCCAGAAGCACCATTGTTAAAGAGAAAGTGCAGGATGATGATGTGGTTGGTCCACCGTCAGGGGCTAGCCTGTATTTGAACATATCAGCCATATCAGATTGGAAGATAGTTCTCTCATTTAGGACATTCCAATTATTTCAGTCACATGACATATTTGTAAATCTTTAATTATTATTCATATGCATATTGGTTCCTTAAGTGAGTCTGGAGGAGTTGTCTTATTTCTATTTCAAAAAATGAATCCAGATGCAAACTATTATATAGACAACTGATAAACAACAAGGTCCTGCTGTATAGCACAGGGAACTATTTTGATATCCTGTGATTAACCATAATGGAAAAAAATATATATAACTGAATCACTTTACTATATAGCAGAAATTAAGAAAACATTGTAAACCAACTATACTGAATTTACATATAAAAATGAATTATTCCCATCAAGATACTTTCCTCTTTATTTTAGTGCAGTGAATTCTTGGTGAAGTTCAGATAATAAAAAGAAATGATCTATTTCAAGTATATTTTAACGAGTGATATTCTCTGTGAGAATGAACCTGGCAGGACATGGCAGTCCTTCCCCGTCTGAGCTGCCCTGGTGACCTGCATTCTGCTTCTTTCACTGTCATGATCAATATGATAAAGGAATCAAACTGTTATACTTTAAAGATAGCGTGAAACATGGGCCTGATCACACTAGAATAATGATATTTTTTCTCTTTTTATTTTAATAAACTTTTTGGTGGAATTTGATTAAGGAGCATAATATCAGATGCAAGAGTCATCCATAAGGTAAGTGAACTGTATAGAAGCAAAAGTATGAAATTTTCCCTTTTTAAAAAATAAGAGAGCTATTTATATTAATGAGTTGAATTCATTACTAAACTATAAGGAGTGGAGTGCTGCAAAGTTAGCTGCTCATCCACAGAAAAATAACAATTCCAAGCTAATTAAAGAAGCTTTTCAATTTTGGTCCAGTGAATACATTTAAAAGTTATGTCATGTTTATCAAGTGAACATAATTTAATATGATAATTCAAAGAGAACTAGTTGAAAAGAAACTATTGTAGTAATTATCTGGGAGGCATATTCAATAAAAGCAGTTTAAAAAGTTAATTTATCTTGATTTTATGATAAAATGATTCTTGTTTTCAGAGTTGATAATTATTGTGAAAAGTCTTCCTCAAGTTTTTGCACATTTAGAAAAGATTGATGAGTTTAAGGCAAAAATGTTTGTTTTCACTGTGGCTGAAAGAAAAATTTATGCATGCTCTGAAATAATGTTGCAGCTGTAGCTTGCTTCAAAATCAGGCATTCAGAGCACATACATTTTGAAAACTAGGATTCATTTTTGTGTTACAAACTGATGTGGCAAGTTTCTAAAAATATACAAAAATGTTTTAAAATTCTTCTCTCTAGCTTTAAGTGGGTTATAATATATGTATGAAGATTTCACTCTGATGCCCTAAAAATCACCATTATTTTTCATGTATTTGTGTCTCTTACATTGTAAATTATATCTTTAGATGTTTTTAGTGAAAATATTTTGTTTTTCAAATTTTTTACAATCTGGAAATTTGTTATTAAGCTTAATTATTTAGAAGATTTTAGTGAAAGTGTTACCCTCTTAGAGACAATAGCTTAGAGAAAACAGCATGAGTATATTTTCCTTGCTATGTGATACTAACCCATCAAGAAATTTTAAAAAACTGTAGATATGTCTTAATTAAACCATAAGATTAAATGTGAATTCCCTCATTTTCACACCAAGTAAGTTGTTCTTAATCTTATCTTGAGCTTTGTGGGGGCAGCATCCATTGCTGTTTATCTTTGCTGCGTTTAGCCTCAAGTTTTGTATATAGTAGATTCTCAATAAATATAGCTGAACAAAAGGAATTTAAGTGTTTGCTTAATTTGACGCTTTAAGCTATTGAGTTGGGAGTATTACTCTTGGATTGACTAGTAACTATGTTTCAAGGATATTATATTATATTCCAGCATATTATATTCTAGTACATAATATTCTTTCTTCCATCCATTCAAAGAAGAAAATTCATTGGTCACTTCTTATGAGCCAGGAGCTGTCTTAGGTCCTGAGAATAGAGCTGTAAGCAAACAAACAAAGAAACAAAAAGACATGGTCATTGCTCTGAGGAACTTGATAATCTGGTGGGAAAAGGTAGAAATAATAAGTTATAATCATAAAAGATAAGTTTTGAACACTTGTTATGTCAACGGCCACTGTACTAAGTACTCTTCATATATTGTATCATTTTACTCTTAAACTTAGCAGTTCCATTCATTTATTTAATAAATTATTTTCAATTATTTTGTGCTAGGTACTATTTTCTATAGTGTTTTAGAAAAAAAATATAGCATAAAGAGTCTAGGGGATAATGGAAAGGAAAAGTGGTCTTTTTAAACAGAAGAATTGGAGAAGGTGACTCTGGGGAGGCCATATACCAGAAGAAGTGATAGAGTGACCCTTGAGTAGATGTGGAGGTAGAGTAGTCCAGAAAGAGGAAAAAGCAATGCTACTATATGGAAAGGGAAATGGCTTGTTTTGCTCAACAAATTGACAGAATGCATTTGAAGCTCCAGTAAATCTCTGAGGGGCAGGATTTGGGTTACAGGGTGGAGAGAGTAGTGAAGTGTATAAGGTTAGAGGCCAAGACCAGATAATGTAGGGTCTTGTAGATGATAACAGGAAGTTTATACTTTATTTTAAATATGATAGGAAACCTTGGAGATCTTGACCTGGGGAGTTTTGTGATCTTGTTTATATTTTCAAAAGCCTTCTCTAGCTAACTCCCCTTTCCAGTATTCCATATGCCTTAGTTCATTCAGACAGACATTTCTTCACCCAATTATTTTTTCTTTTCTTCCTCTTACTTTCATTAAAGAGATATATGCATATGTTTATAAACTGAAAAGAATTCACTGATTATATCTAGTATTCACTTAAGCCATCTGAACAGAAATAATTTGGTTTTGTTTTGAAACTTCTCCTGTCATGAAATGGAACAATTACCTACCATTCTTATGTCAAAGACAGATTTTCTTTTTTCTATCTTGAGAGACTTCATCAAGGATTCCTGATTCCAAATGGCATTAGTGTCATTGTTCATAAAAATCAACGGGAAATTCATTCTTTACTTGCTTAGGGAGACCAAACTCTTTTTCTTTAAGTCACCATGAGTTTTCAGATTTCCTCCTGCCGTGTGGAGGAAAGTCACTCTGTGACTTGAAGCAGAGTTCCAAAGCCACACATTTGCCCAGAAGTTATCAGAGAAGGAGCTAGAATCTTACTTTGAGAATAATTGAAGGGAAAGTAAAAAATCAAAAATAATAACAAAGAGTTAAGAGGAAATGAAGCAGAGGTCTCAATTAGAGGGCAGCCAGAAGGTGGAAGAGGGCAGCGCCCAAGAGGAGAGCAAAATGAGACAGGAAGCAAGCTAAATGCTGACCGCAAGAATTGCAAAAGAAATGTGTATCGGAAAGAGGATTTTTTTCCTGAAAAGATGAAAATCAAAACCACAGAACATTTAATCGTTGATAATGGAAACACTAAGGTCATGAACAGAAAGGAAATATTACTGACAAAAGATTTCATTATAAACTGCAAGAAACCGGATAATCAACAATAAATGTACAAGGAAATCATAATAAAACTGGTCAGAATATTTGCAAAAGTAAAATTGAGATTTCAAGCAGGGTTTTGTTCATAAATGAAGGCAGTTCCCACTAATTATACTTCAGCTTTAATACTTCATCTGTTCTGAGTATTTATGTTTCACCCTGTATTTTCTTTAAAGGTGAATTTTATATTCGCTTTTGCAATGTGAAATATCCTCATTTGTTTAATGTGTTCTTATCTCTTTGAATCATATAAGCTCTGATTCAATTAGGTAGATGTGACTCCTGGATTGCCTGGATTTATGGAGACATATTTATCATTTTTAGAACAAATCAGATAAAGAAAGGTCTGCTCAATGAAATACAGTAATTTATCATTTTCAGGAGAGGGGAAATTTGTTTGCTATTTTATTACTGCTGTAATTCCAAATTATCTTACAGGTGTTTTAGAAATCTGTCTAGATCTGATAAGTTCTTTCTATTTGGAATAAATTGATTCTCTCCTCCCAGAGAGGATAACTGCCATATGCTCTGACTGCTTTCAGAGTTCAGTAAACCCTGGGAATATATGTAAACTACAATAGGCTGTTGAATTTAGCAGAAGTAGGAGCATCCTCAGAAATAGATAGTTTTCTAATGAGCAGATGGTTATTAGTTTAGACCTTGGGCTAATCCTAGAGGAGGCTATTAGCAGGTAATGGATTAAATAAGGTGACTCATATTAATAAAGTTTCTTTAATATGAAAGAAGAAAAATAGCCCATTGTAGATCAACATTTGTCAAATCTTTATGTAGCACATGGAATGCTCTTGAAAGCGACTGAGCTGTAAACTTTCTTTTTGATTAAATGTGGAAGACTCTGGGTTGCTTTTCTCTTCATTCGAAGCACACTCTCAGATCTGAAAATGAAAATTTAGAGCTGAAAAGGTGTGGCTGATGAAGAAACTAATGCTCTGGGAGGGTGAATGTCTTGTCTGAAGTCTTACACCTCATTGGTGTTACTTTGAAATGAAAACCTGCATCTCTGAAATATATTCTGTGCTTTTGCTTATTGACCTTTGATTATCTTTTTCTCTTTGCATTAGTATCTTAGCCTCTTGAACCTTGTCATCATGCTTTTCTCATGCCAATTTGAAAATCTACTTTCAGTATTACATGCAAAGAGCAATAGTGAGTACCAGACGCTTCCTGGGTGGTGCAGTGGTAAAGAATCTGTCTGCCAAGGCAGGAGACACAGAGATGCAGGAAGTTTAATCCCTGGGTCAGGAAGATCCCCCTGGATTAGGAAATGGCAACCCACTCCAGTATTCTTGCCTGGGAAATCCCATGGACAGAGGAGCCTGGCGGAGTGAAGTCCATGGAATCACAGAGTCGGATTCGACTGAGCAACTGGCACAAGATTCCTCACATTGTACAGCAATTGTGGGGAAGAGAGGGATAAGGAAACTGAGAGGTCTGCAAGTCAATCAATGCTATAAAGTATTTTGAAAAAAGGAAAGAGTGTAATAGACACATAGCTATATGTGCTTATTCCCTTTGCTTTTCAAATAGAAAAATATCTCCTTCCCCCTCAAATATTTACAATGATCAGCAATTAAAAAGATGTTGACAGGCAGTTGTTGGCAAGTTCACTGAAGTCTTAAGAATCTTCTCTGTATTTGTTTTTTTGGGGTTCTTGAATAATCATGCATAGCCATGGACTCTCTTAAATCCATCCCGTCCCCTGTTTACGTGAACTTTTATTTCTAGATATTAGCATTACAGTTGTTTGCCTGTTTCCCAGCTGTAACTATCACTGAAGGCCCCATTTGCAAAGCTAAGCTAAGCCATCACGACCTGTCTGGGGAGGCACGGAAGAGGACAATACTCCAACAGTCCAGCATTGCTTAAAGAAGCCAGAGCAGTAGAAGCTCAAGGGATTTTGCCCAGAGCATAGCATGTGCTCTGTGTTTAGCCCCACAGCTCTTTATCGGACAGACACCCCCTGACTGTGAGCAATTTTTGTTCCTTGAGGCCCGCTGATCCTGGCTATGGTTCTGTCATTGATTTGAACATAATCTGCGTGTTGCATCTTTATTGGATTGCCATGATTCATTTAAAAGGAAATGTTTTTGATCCTTGCTGACTGGCTTTCACAGTGGGGTGGGGTGGGTAGGGGATTGGTGAGCAACCTAGAAAAGAAAATACTTTGAACGTTGCTCTTGAGTTTATGGCTGGAAGGGAGGACAGCTAAAACACATTAGTCCTTTCGCTATTCAGATGTTTGACTGCTTCAGCTAGGGGGCCTGGACACATGATCCATTTTCTGTTTCCTGTCCAGCATCTATTTGATGCAATATGCTCCATGTCTCTTTTCATTAACTGAGACCTATATGATGTCAGTTGAGAAAAACAGTAGCTGATGTTATGAAATACGCACAGTGGCATGACAAAGATCTGTTACAAAGGCCTTTTACTTTGTTCCACTGTATGTTTACTATTGTGTTTTTTGCCTGCAGCTTGGCTGTATTGAAAGAAAATATTTCAGCTGGGCCCTGCTGGGGATTTTTTTTTTTTTTTTTCAACTTGCCTTTGAAATGCTAGATAACAGTGAGCTCCAGTAATGGCAAACTCCTGACATTAACAAATGTGGGACAAGTAACCCCATCGAGGCACATAACAGTCATCAAGCAAACACTCTACTTAAGACCAAACCTACAAATGGAAGCATGATCTGCTCTGGGGGTAAGTGAGGTTTGGATTAACTTTAGTGTCACAGATAAAGTACCCTTGATGATGACTGTAAATTATATCCTGGAACGAAGTGAGCATGCATGCTCAGTTGCTCAGTCGTGTCCGACTCTACAACTCTATGGACTTAGCCCACCAGGCTACATGTCCATGGGATTCTCCAGAAAAGAATACTGGACTGGATTGCCACTTCCTCCTGCAAGACATTTTCCCAACCCAGGGATCAAACCCACGTCTCCTGCGTCTCTTGCGTTGGCAGCTAGGTTTCTTTACCACTGAGACACCTGGGAAGCTCATGATGAAATGTGAGGTGCTTCCATGTTAACCCCAGCAGATGTGATTCAGAAATGGGCGAGGTGACACTGTGCTTAAGAGGAGGAATATGAAGCTTTGTTGTTAACTCAAGTTGAAATGTATATGGAATTCCCAGACTCAGAAGACTAGCACTCTTTCACCTTGCTAGTGCATCTTAATACCAGATAATACTTTATCCCGTAGCTGCTTGGAGAATTTGAGACTAATGCCCTACTGCTGCGTTGTATTAATAAAAGAGATGATAAGAAAATCTTACATTATGGCTATAATCTCAACAATGCTAACAAAACAAAATTAGAAGCTGACAAATAGTTTGAGGGGAGTTACAGAGCTGAAAAAGAGATCCCAGCTTTAATGAGCTACACTGACTGATGGGGCTCTGATTTGTGTTGCTTTTAGCGATTGTATTTAATTGCCAAATTAATTGATAAGTACTATCATGGATTACAAATGCATTATCCATGCACAACCATAGCATGCATAAAGAAAGTAACTACTAAAAAAGTTCCACACGTTAAATTTATATTATAGTTACAGAAAGTTCTAAGACAGCATGATAAGCAATTACTTGTTAAGGACCAACCATTGACATCACTACTTAAGAGCATGAATGCATTCTAAAGCCTTGTAATTAACAATATTAACCTTATTAGCATTTTTTCTCCTTACCTTTTGGAGGGGTGTAGAAAGTTTTCCTAAGTGTCAATTTTTTTAAAAGGAAAATCTGGATATTCCTTAACATTAAAAACAATAAGCTCCTAACAGATCATAGCCAGTATGTACTAACAACTCAGGTTTCACAACTGCTCAACAGCTGCTTCCATATTATATAATTCATTCAAAATCCCTTTAGAGGAGGGTCACTTAATCCCCTTAGTGTTTGATCTGTAGATCATTGTGTTTAAACATGTGGGTCTATTATTAGCAGAAACTACACACAAACTTTAAACATCAGTCAAAGGGTTAAAATTTTTGTCATCTGTTTCACTCATGATGTCTTTAGTAAGCAATCATTCCAAACTACATTTTTTGTAAAACTAGTCCATGAATGAAGATTTTAAAACTGTTAGTTGTCTTGTTTCTATGGAAACCAGCAGTAATCTACACTGATTACTGAACTCAGGGAAAGTAGAATCAGAAGGTACCATTATGAAGAAGACACCTCTATAAACTATAAAGGTAAATTAGCTGCCAGAAGTAACTGTTTTATGTTAAGTTTATTATTTGTATAAAGTATCCTTCTGTACATAAAGCCCAGTTTATGGGCAATGAGGTACTAAAAGGCTACTTTCCCTTTTCCCAGAAAATGCTTCTATTGCATGAGAGTGTGTGTGTGTGTGACTATTTGTATGAGTAAAATAGTACCAATCTGATAGTTTTTAAAAATTGCAGATACCAGTAATGGTCTACTGTATCACTGGTCCAGGGATATAGCATCAGCATGGCTACTTTACTGTGAATGCCTTTGAAACTGACCTGGGGCTGGTTATTTCATGGGATACTCTCCTGAGTTCATTGGCAACAAAAGGCTTACATATAGAAAACCAACCTTTATTTATGTGCCTTGTCTGTGAGTATGGTGGGGAAAACAGGACAAAACTGAGATAATCAGAAAATAAGCATCTAACCAGTTTATTTAAGGTCAAGTACATCAAAATTTAAGCAATTGTTATAGGTAATTTATTTTAGTTTCCTTAATGGGGAAGAAATTAGAGGGACAGATCCAGGGATTTTGAGAAATCAATCCCATTTCTAAACCTTTGTTGTAGAAACATCATTATTATGTAAGTGGCTCTATTCTTAATTATTTATGACATGGTTTCCGTAGCAAACATGGTTTCAGGACAGTAGATTGTTTTATTTGAAAATAGACATGAACTTTAAGGCTTCTCAGAATTTTGTGGTAGAAAATTCTGTATAGGCAAATAATAAAGCCTGTGGCTCTTCAGTAGCATTCATTAACTATGCTTTAGTTATCCAGAAGTGGCCTCTTGATTGTCTATGAACCCCTGAAACCACATGTAAAGTTTTTTGCATGTGTACCTTTGTCTAGAATGAGGGTGTATAAGTTTCGGCAATTCACCAAGATTTATGTAACTGCTTCCTACCCTTTGGTTTAGCTGGTAAGGAATCTGCCTGCAATGAGGGAGATCTGGGCTCGATCCCTGGCTTGGGAAGATCCCCTGGAGAAGGGAAAGGCTACCCACTCCAGTATTCTGGCCTGGAGAATTCCATATAGTCCATGGGGTCACAAAGAGTTGGACATGACTGAGTGACTTTGACTTTTATCACATACTTATGTAACTGGTAGGTAAAACTAAACAGCAGCCACAGATTTTAATGGCTGCTTCAAGAAACCCTGGAGATCCTTAAGACCTTCCAAAGGAGTCCAGAGTTCAAAACTGTCTATGTAATAATGCTAAGACATTTTTTGCCTTTCACTCTGGCAAGTACACAATTGAGGGTGGGTAAAAGCGATAGTCCCTCAGTTCCTCAAACCACTAGGTGAAACTATACTGTTATCCAGGTATCGTTCACTGTCATGCACTCACAGTTTTAAAAAAGCCATTTCAATTTATAAATGATGAAGCATAAAGTTAATTTTATTGACATGTACCTCTGAGTATATGTCTTCTTAATATTCTGTGCAATAAAATGAGAAGTGGGCATTATTTGTGGTGATATGGAAGTATGATGGCCGTCTCAAAGAAGAACATTTGTACAGTTATTTGAAAATAGAAAGGAGCATGATTAGATGCCTTTCCCCCACAAAGCACCATTCTTTCTTTAAAGAATTGATGACAAACTTATAGTTATTCAGATTATGGTATTTGAGACATATTCTCTGAAAAGTGAATGAAATGATCCTGTTAAAGGAAAACAGCTGAAAGTATGTGTGTGTGTGTGTGTTTATGTATGTACTCATTCATGTCTGACTCTTTGTAATCCCATGGACAATAGCCCAACAGGCTCCTCTGTCCATGGAGTTCTCCAGGCAAGAATACTAGACTGGGTTGAAATATCTTTCTCCAGAGGATCTTCCCAACCCAGGGATCAAACCCTGGTCTTCTGCATTGCATACAGATTCTTTACCATCTGAGCCACAAGGGAATCTCCAGATATGTAGCCAGTGATAAAATCTGAGCATATAAAAAGATGCTCAAAATCATATGTCATTAAGGAATTGCAAATTTAAACAATGAGATACTACTACACATCTATTGAAAGTGAAGTGAAAGTGTTAGTTACTCAGTTGTGTCTGACTCTGCGACCCCCATGGACTATAGTCCACCAGGCTTCTCTGTCCATGGAATTCTCCAGGCAAGAATACTGGAGTGGGTTGCCATTCCCTCCTCCAAGGGATCTTCCCAACCCAGGGATTGAATACAGGTCTCCTGAATTGCAGGCAGATTCTTTACTGTCTGAGCCAACAGGAAAGCCTATTAGAATGATGAAAATGATGAAAATCCAAAATACTGACAGGACCAGATACTGATGAGGATAGGGAGCAATAAGAACACTCATTCACTGCTATGGAAATGCAAAATGGTGCTGCCAGTTTGGAAAAGGCTTGGAAGATTTTTATAAAATTAAACATACTCTTACCATATGATCCAGCAGTCATACTTTTTAGTATTTATCCAAAGGAGTTGAAAACTTATATCCACACAAATACCTGCACATGGATGTGTATATAAGCTTTATTCAGTTGCCAAAATATGAAAGCAATCAAGATGCCTTTCAGTAGGAGAATGGATAAACTGTGTATATCTAGATGATAGACTGTTATTCATCACTAAAAAGAAGTGACCTATCCAGCCATAAAATGACATGGAGGAACCTTACATGCATAATACTAAATTTAAGAAGCCATCTGAAAGGCTACATACTATGTAATTCCACCTATATGACATTCCGGAAAAGATAAAACTAAAGAGACAGCAAAAAATCAGTGTTTGTCTGGGATTGGAGGGAGGGATGGATAAAAAGGTGAAGCACAGAGAAATTTTAGGACAGTAAAACTTTTATATATGATATTATAATAGTAGATACATGTCATTATACACTTGTCAAAATCCATACAATGTGCAACACCGAGAATGAATTGTAATGTAAACAATGGATTTGGGGTGATACTGACATGTAAATGTAAGTTCATCGATTGTCACAAATGTACCATTTTGGTGCAGAATGTTGATGGTGGGGGATTGTATGCATATGTAGGAGCAAGAGATATAGAGGGACTTTTCTATACTTTTTACTCAATTCTTCTGAGAACTTAAAACTCTTCTAAAAAAGAAGATCTATTGAAAATCTCTTATGGGTGAAAAATCCCATACACAATGCCATGCATAATAAAAAATTCCATACAAAAGATAGAATAAGGAAATTTAATGAATTAGGGTGCAAAAATTCCTAGGTATGGTTATAGATTCTACATTGCAGCTCATCTCAGGAAACTACCATTTAGTGATTTTTCTCTGTAGTAGCAAAACTTTTCCACAATTATATGAAACAATTATTAAAATATTCTTTTCTTTTCAACTACAGATCTGTTTGAGGTTTGATTTTCTTTATTACTTCATACAAAATAACATATTACAACAGATTATATATGAGTGCAGATGTAAGAGTGTAGCTATCTTCATTTAAGACATGTTAAATTTGAAAAAAAAATTTAAAAATGTTATTCTTTCCATTAATTTTTTGAAAAGTGCAGCTGTTTTTCTTAAAAATCTTATTTTTTATGTGTAAAACATTTGTTATTTTCATTTAAAAATAACTTAATTTTTCATGTGGTAAGTATCAATTGGTAGAATCCACATAAACTGAAGCTGTTTGAGGGCTTCAGTATTTATTAAGGGTAGCAAAGTGTCCTGAGACCAAAACATCTGGGAACCTTAAACTGCAGTAGAGTAATGTCTCTTACGCTAGTCAAGATCTGTATTTTGATCATTGTACTTCATATATTTAGATTCCTCATTCCTCATTCTTTTCAATGACTTGGACTTCTAGAAATTTAACAGTTGGTATGAGTTTACCTAATTTAGTTATACTCGCCAATGTTTTAGAAATGTGTTTCCCAAGTTGCCTGTAACAAGTCCTGTCCAATTGTATGGCTGTTTATTCTGTTAACGTGTTGTAGCAAGATATGTGTATCCTTCTTCAAATTATGAAATCCAAAAATTAGTGCTTTTGGAAAAATAAATCTCATTTTTATTTCTCCAGGAAGATGATGTATCTTCTACTTAGTATATTGGTCCTTTTGCATATTATGAAGATAGATAAGCATTAATGTAAATTCAATTGACTAGTTTATATCATGGAGCACAATATATAAGGAGACAAAATTCTACCGTTTATACAACATGAGCAGAAAATCCAAACAAGTGACTAATATATCAGTCAACAGTCAGTATTAATAAGTATATTGTGACCAAAAGTAGGGACTATTTTCAGACAAAATACATCATGCATTCTATAAAATCATAACAAAAGATGTATGTTTTTTCTAGCCACCTCGATTTAATTTAATCACTCCATAGTTAAAGAGAAAATGACTCTGAGATGAAAACTATCCATTTAAGATTTTCAATAATTCTCCAAGTGTCATCATTGTTTATTGAACCACAAGAGCACAGAAGACCCAGGTGAAAGTCTGAGTTCTCCTTCCTTCATCAGAGATCCTAAATGTTTTGCAGCATTTTTTTTTTTTTTTTGGTATATGTGTGTGATTGTGACACCACATGAGCTGTACCTGTTAGGTCAGATTCTTAGTGAAACCAACTTGCAATTCAAAAGCATTGAACTTTATCTACTGGTGGCCCAGTTGGTAAAGAATCTGCCTGCAGTGTGGAAGACCTCAGTTCAATCCCTGAGTTGGGAAGGTCCCCTAGAGAAGGGAACAGCTGCCCACTCCAGTATTCTGGCCGGAAGAATTACGTGGACTCTGTAGTCCATGGAGTCACAAAGAGTCGGACACGACTGAGTGATTTTCACTTTATCTGCTAATCAGTCACGCTATGTAGTTATTGAAGTTTAGTGTAGTTTTCCTATTTCATGTCTTTTCTGATTTTATATTAACTTAGAGGAAAAACTGCTCCAGCATATTTTTTTTGTATGTGAGTTTTCCTATTAGCATATTCTGAAATAGCTTATTGATACTCAGTAAAGTATAGTAGAATGTAAGTGATAGAATGGACCTTAAGTTTCTCCTAGGTCAACACCTGTATTTTGCAGGTGGCATATGACTTAACCAGTGCCACAGAAATAATTGAGAAATCAGGGGAATTCCAGAAAGACATCTACTTCTGCTCCACAGTCTATGCTAAAGCCTTTGACTGTGTGGATCACAACAAACAGGAAAATTCCTAAAGAGATGGGAATACCAGACCGTCTTACCTGCCTCCTGCGAGACCTGTATGCCGGTCAAGAAGCAACAGGTAAAACCTTACATGGAACAACTGACTAGTTCAAAATTGGGAAGGAAGTATGACAAGGCTGTATATTGTCACCCTGCTTATTTAACTTCTATGCAGAGTACATCATGTGAAATGCCGGGCTGGATGACTTACAAGCTGGAATCAAGATTTCTGGTAGAAATATCAACTACCTCAGATATGTAGATGATACCATTCTAGTACCAAAGAGGAAAGAGGAACTACAGAGCCTCTTGATGAAGGTGAAAGAGGAGAGTGAAAAATCTGGCTTGAAACTCAACATTCACAAAACTAAGATCATTGCATCTGGTCCCATAACTTCATGACAAATAGATGTGGCAAAAGTGGAAACTGTGACAGATTTTCTTTTCTTGGGTTCCAAAAATCATGCAGATGTTGACTGCAGCCATGAAGTTAAAAGATGCTTGCTTGCTCCCTGTAAGAATAACTATGACAAACCTAGACAGCATATTCAAAAGCAGAGACATCACTTTGCCAATAAAGGACTGTATAGTCAAAGATACAGTTTTTCAGTAGTCATGTATAGATGTGAGAGTTGGACCATAAAGAAAGCTGAGTGCCAAAGAATTGATGCCTTTGAAATGTGGTGCTGTAGAACACTCTTGAGAGTCCCTTATTCTGTAAGGAGATCAAACCAGTCAATCCTAAAGGAAATCATCCCTGAATTTTCATTGGAAGGACTGTTGCTGAAACTGAAGCTCCAATACTTTGGCTACCTGATGGGATGAGCCGACTCATTGGAAAAGACACTGATGCTGGGAAAGATTGAAGCTAAAAGGATAAGGGGTGGCAGAAGATGAGATCATTAGATAGTATCACTGACTCAAAGGATTTGAATTTGAGCAAACTCTGGGAGACAGTGAAGAATAAGGAAGCCTGGTGTGCTGCAGTCCATGGGGTCACAAAGAGTCAGACAAGACTTAGTGACTGAACCATAACAACTGCAGAAATAATTAATTAGCATAGAAGAATTAGAATCGGGCCTGAAATCTGTTTGCCATTTTTATTCTAGGCAGTGATTATTAGGTTAGTTGTGGAAAATATTCAACATTTACTGGAAAGCATTATCAGTAAAGAGAAATTTTAGTTTTAATTAATAAACAAGTCGTAGACATAGACCCAGATTTTAGAGTGACATGGAATGTAAAAGCTTATCAAATGTATGTGAGACACAGCCCATGACTTATCTTCAAATGGAGAGATAAGACATATGCACTGCAGGTGATGAATTGAAATGGTGCTTGGTAATTGTCAGAAGCATTTTAAGTAAGGTTTGAAGCAGAAATCTGGAGAAGGAAATGGCAACCCACTCCAGTATTCTTGCCTGGAGAATTCTTTGGACAGAGGAGCCTGGCGGGCTGCAATCCATGGGGTCGCAAAGAGTCTGACATGACTGAGCGACTATCACTCCAGGCAGAAGTAGCTGCTTCACACTTAAAGAGCTTTACACTGAATAGGCCTGCCACTTAGCACTATAGCATATTAGAAGGTGCATCCTCCAAACCAAAAGCAGCCTTCTGGAGCAGAGATGCAGAGAGAGAAAATACTTCGCTGTGATACAGCACTTACTGGGTAGAACCACCATCTTCATGTGATGGAAGGTGGCAGAATCTTTCTAGGAGGCAAGCCTTAATCCTCAATAACTGTTCTTAAGCTGAGTGCATGAGAAATAATTAAAATGTAAAAATAAGAGTTCTCAAGGAGGAAGTGAGCATCCTTATGCATCCAGACCTCATGGGACAACAGTAGTATTGGAGCCACAAAAGAGGATTCTGGGGGACGACTCTGGAGACCATTACCTGCGCCATATTTGTTAAGGGTTTCATCACCAATTCCTTAATGAGGAGGAGAGAGACAGTAAGAATCTACTTGGATTTTTCATATTCACTGTCTATAAATCTGATATCAAAGAATATAATTATCATTGTATATTGTGGGCTTAGGTAGTATCAACTGAGCCTTGTATTGTGAAAAACTCTTCCAGTTTTTGAGATAGATAGGTATTTGATTGGACCAGTGGATTTGTCTGAATATTTGAGTCAGGATTCGGGAACTTAGGATAGCCAGAGACAAATAGCAGCTAGTCCTGCCCATTCTGAATCACTGGTCCAAGTCCTCTTTATATGAACCCCTGACTAGATAATCCAATTTGTTCAGTGTTACCTCTGTGAAGCTCTGCTGCAATGTTAATTAGCCCAGGGTTCATTGTTTTGATAATTTCATGCTTCAGCAGAATATCATGAATTGCAAGCATGCAGAAAACTGCTTTTCAATTTGCAAAGAAACCCCTCAATGAGATCTTAGCAAAACCTTTGTAACACTCCAAGAAGAACTTCCTTTTACATAACAAAGCATTATTTCCAAGATTTAATTTTCTCATTGCTTTTCGTTTTCTGTAAAGACTGCTTGATACAAAAGGTCAAGGTATCAGCAAAACATAGACAGATTTTTGCTGAATGACATAAACCTGTCAGAATGCTGAGCTTTGATGTTCCATTAAGTGATCGATGTAGATTACTGACTTTTGGCTAAATGCTACTCAACCAGATAAGGTCAATACCTGTTAGTTCATTGGTGGAATAATTAATCAATCAATACAGGATGCTTGAAGTCAGGGAGAATTATTGCCAGGCTTGTATCTCCGGCTTTGGTCACAGAAATTATTTAAAAACATCCTTGCAGCATTAACCCCCTCCATGCAGGGTTTACTGTAACATTATGTATCCAGGGAAAAGGAAGAAAAATAATTCTAGTGAGCAGTACTTCTTGTAACCTTGAGCTCCCCAGAAGGAAAAGCCTCTAACAAGCTGAGAGCACCATCATTAGTTCTTCCTTTCACATCATCGCACTCTGCTTGTAAAATAATTACATGCAATTTTTCTATTTTACAGTTGGACCACATGACTACCTGTTCTTTTGCACAGCCACTCACCCCTCCCCCAGACTGCCTGGCTGAAGGCTGCAACTGCTTCCCTTTAAACATCTCAGCCGGAGGCTTTTATGGTAGCTGGTTACAATATTTCCTAAGACCTAAAAAATAATCCATTTGGTTAGTAGGAAAATTCTGTCTCCTCACTATTTTCTGTTTCCAATGCAACCAAATTTTTTCTTTGAAATGCACTAGGCTAGGATTCTTTGTATTTTTCAAAGTTGCAAATGTTGCCATTTCCTTGAACTTGTGAGTTTGGAACAATTGGTAACACTTCTTGCTAGAGGATTATTATTGACTGGTTCTAATTATCTGTTGGTTCATGTTCTGCGGGAACAAAGCATCTTTTCTGTATAACTTGCAAATTACTATTAAGTTTTTGCAGAACTAATGATAATGTTTTTATTCATTTCAATAATTATGATATGTTTAGAATGAGCCAGGCATGGTCACAATCTTTCCTCTCAAGGAACTGAGACATTTAACCAACATCTTGGCTTATTCTGGTTTTCACATCACTTCTTTGTCTCTTGCTATCATTTAATGTGTCCACATCCTGTGAAGTAGAGTGTAGGAGGATTATTATTGCAATATGTCAGTTGGGAGAAGTTAAGTCACATAGGCTTATTTCCCTAAAGATCACTTATTTAGCAAATACTTGGAAACAGAATACAGAATTCCTAGGTCTTCAGGAATCCAGTGTGAAACTACTGACAGGCTTTGCTCAGGATATATATATATATGCAATACCCCTAAAATAATACAACGTGACAGTCTCTGCTAGCCATTAGGTCCCGTTGTGGGAAGTCACTCTTTGTTCATGTAAAATGCAAGAATTAGAGAAAAAGAAAAGAAGAAAAATTAAGTTAAAATATTATTACCTGTCCTCAACAACCATGCCCAGCTAAGCTCTGGATGAGCTGTGAACGCCTGTGCCTGCATGCTGCCCACTTGCATGCACCCCAAGTCACCCACATCAACAACAATCAGAAGCAGAACCAAAGGGCTTCTCCCAAATGAGTTGACAGTGTCAGCTTTAGACTTGAGGTAGGAGTGGGAATTGAGTTTCTCAGAGCCCCCAAGAGGCTGGTGGGAAAGTGACCCCAGGGTCTGGCCTGCCCATGGTTGGGGAAGCAAAGGTGTGCACCTGGGTGTACTAGGAAACAGGTGTGCATGCACTTCTCCAGGCTTGGGTGGGATTATCCAGGAGCAAGATCGCTGACCTGGACTCCTCAGGAAGGTCTGGCATTTCTGTCTCCATGCCTGCCCACATACTTTCAGATAAGCTAGTGCATGACTGTTATGTGAATCGTGACCCCTGAGGTGTGGGGCTTCATGCAGTGCTTCATCTGAAACCTCTGTTTTCGTCAGTTTCTCTCAAGGCTGATCTCACATCTTTGCTAATCCTGACATTCCTAGGTGGGGTCTATCCTGTTTTCTTTGTCGGGGTGTTTTCTGTGTCAAGTCAGTACTGCAGATGTAGCTGTGGTTTCTGGGCCTGAGGAGGACAGTTTCCAGTAGCCAGCTTTCAGAGCACGCCCTCTGCAGGCCCCTACAGTGACAGCTAAGAAGCCAGACTATCCTGAGACCATCAGGCCAGAGAGGCCATTGGTTGCCTGTCCCATCTGAGTCCAGCTTTTTAGCCATTCTTGCCAAATCATTAGGAAAGTGGAACAGCCCTGTACCCTTATAAGGCAGGCGATCTACCAATTGACTGTACTGCCAGCTAGACTCAGTACAAACAGAAGAATCACCCAGTAGGTTCTGCTTGAATTCTTGATTTACAAAATTGTGAGTGAAATAAAATGTGTCATTTAAAGCTGCTATGTTTTAGGGTAGTTTTTCCACAGTGACAGGTAACTCATAGGTGGTGATGAAAGGAAGTGCTGGTGGGGGAGTGGGGAAGTTGGACAGGAAAATGGAGTCAATAGAATGATTAATGGGCAGGTGCTATGGGTAACCCAACCTCTGTCCCTCAGCGATCTCTGGAGGCCAAGTGGAATGCAGATCAGGGTTGAGGGCTATTGAGACACAGGAGATATGGGTTTGATCTCTGGGCCAGGAAGATCCCTGGAGTAGGAAATGGCAATCTACTCCAGTATTTTTGCCTGGGAAATCCCATGGACAGTGGAGTCTGGTGGGCTTACCGTTGATGGGGTTGCAGAGTCAGACACAACTGAGTGACTGAGCACACATGCATGCTGGGCTTAGACTCAGCATTCTAGACTGTTCTGCTTGCAGGCCTAATGTACTCCTGAGCCAAGAGGAAGTCTTCACACTCAAGCGCAGTGGGTGCACCAAGAAGCTGAGTGCATGCTGAGTGCCGAGGGGAAGGCTGGGGCTGCAGAGTCTGCTACAGCAAGTGGTGTCTTCAAAAGGAGCTTTAAGGAAAGGATACCTCTGTTACTTGTCAAGCCTGATTTTTTCTGCCAAACATGCCAGGCATGTGTGTTTGTTTTTATTCCCCACTCCCAGGGACTTAAATACTCAAGGCCTAACGCAAGTAGCATCTGTCCCTGGATGCCTTCTCTGACCTACTACAGGCAAAATTAGTCCTTCTGTAATCCGTGAAACGGGCTTCCCAGGTGGTTCAGTGGTGAAGAATCTGCCTGTCAAGGAGACCTGGGTTCAATCCCTGGGTCAGGAAGATCCTCTGGAGAAGGAAATGGCAACCCACTCGTGTATTCTTGCCTGGAAAATCCCATGGACAGAGGAGCCTGGAAGGCTGCAGTCCATAGGATCACAAAAGAGTCAGACACAGTTTTGATAAATCAGTAACAACAATCCGTGATATCCTAAAATCCGCATCTAAAGTGCTGTCTTGTTGTATTTTGCCATAGTGTAGTGTCAGTCTACAACTCCATGACTCTCTTTACTATATCCAAAGTCCAGTAGGGAAATAGACTGACTATGTCTTACAGATCTTTTTAATTTACCATGCGTGCTCAATTTGCTCAGTCCTGTCCAACTCTTTGTGACCCCATGGACTGTAGCCTGCCAGGCTCCTCTGTCCATGAGATTCTCCAGGCAAGAATACTGGAGTGGGTTGCTATGCCCTTTTTCAGGGGATCTTCCTGACCCAGGGATCAAAACCAGGTCTCCTGTATTGCCAGGCAGGTTCTTTACCACTAGCACCACCTGGGAAACCCAGTTTATCATACTGGAAACTAATCTGAGGTTTGAGAAGTGACACAGAGAAGATGCCTGAGATTTATTTATTGTATTATTGAAATAAATTTTTCAGTTGACTTATGCCTTTCTACACATGCTTACATTTATTAAAAGAGCAGGCAGGATATTTCCTACATATTCTAATTTAAACGTGTTTCTAATAAAAACCCATTGCATTGAGTGGACTATATTTCTTTGACAGATATATTCTAGTGAACTAGACAAACAGCAAATAAAGTAAAAGCAAATATTTTCCAAAATTCTTGGTTGTCTCCTAGTTCTCATGAGGTTTTTGGTGAAATGATAAAGATAAAAACATTGCAGGACAGCTTAGGTCCTTAGAAAATGTACTCTAGGTCTGTTTGAGAGTTGGCATATCTCGAAATAATTTTGAATTATTCTTCTTGGCTTATCTCAAAATAATTTTGAATTATTATTTCAAGTAACATATGCAGCAAGAAGGGGCTTCCCTGGCTGCGCCGTGGTAAAGAATCTGCCTGATAATGCAGAAGACTTGGGTTCGGAGATCCCCTGGAGAAGGAAATGTCAACTCACTCCGGTATTCTTGTCTGGAAAATTCTTTGGACAAAGGATCCTGGCCAGCTACAGTCCAAGGGGTCACAAAGAGTCGGACACGACTTAGCGACTAAGCAACAACAACAATGCACCAAGAAAATATTATTTGTAAGATCATGAATGTATTCCTTGAGAGATTCCAAACTCCTATGAAAAAAATAAGCAAAATTCCTATAATGTCAATGAATTGATAATCATTTCTCACTCTTTAGTATATAAATAAGGCCATTTTGATTGGGTTATTCTTGCAACACAGAAAATTGTCATAAATGTGAAGAATAGGGCCTTGGCTCTTTAATAATTTGTGGTTAGAATTCTACAAGTATCATGTCTACAAACAGCATGCCTATGAGTCCTCAGTACCTCAGCTGGGTAATAGTAAACTTTCTAATGTGGGGCTATCTCAAAGCAGTCTCTCTCTCTCTCTCTTTTTTATTTTTGGTCCCATTATTAGTTGATCTACTTTCAAAATCAAGTATAAAAGAGAGAAAAATAACTCCTCTTCATCCCTCCTACCTAACAAGCTGGTGCAAAGTCCTAACAGGCAATGTTGCACACATTGTCTTGGCCATTCTTCCAGTCTCCTCTTAGTATCTTAGCATGCCCATTTCTTATCCTTGTGTCATTGTTCATACAGCCTCCTTGCCTAGATTTCCTTCTTCCTATTGAGCTGCTGATTTTTGTCCTCTCCTGAAGAGTCACTTCAAGCAGCATCTCATGCAGGAGCTAGATACCGTGAGAGGATATGCCTCAGTGCTTTCATAATATCTTCATGGAACTTTGCACTTACCACATTTCTTACAGATTTTTTTTTTTTAACATTCTGTAATACTCATTCATTGTAAGTATATAGTTCAATGATCTTAGTAGATTTTAGAGTTGTACAACTATTACCACCACCCAGGTTAGAATCTTTCTATCACCCCATAAGTTCCTTTGTCTCATCTGTCAATTTCTGCCCTCACCCCCCAGTCTAGATTGATCTCTTTCTTTCCCCGTAGATTTGACATTTACCGCTTTGCATTTCATATATGTGAAACCATATGATATGAAGCGTTTTGCAGAGTACATCATGTGAAATGCCAGATTGGATGAATCACAAGCTGGAGTCAGAGATTGCTCAGAGAAATATCAACAACCTCAGATATGCAGATGATACCACTCTGATGGCAGAAAGTGAAAAGGAAATAAAAAGTCTTTTGATGAGGGTGTAAGAGGAGAGTGAAAAAGCTGGATTGAAACAACATTAAAAAAACTAAGATCATGGCATCTGGTCCCATCACTTCATGGCAAATAAATGGGGACAAATGGAAGCAGTGATAGATTTTATTTTCTTGGGATCCAAAATCACTGTGGACGGTGACTGCAGCCAGAAATTAAAAGATGCTTGCTCCTTGGAAGGAAAGCTGTGATAAATCTAGACACCATATTAAAAAGTAGAAACATCATTTTGCCGACAAAGGTCCATGTAGTCAAAGCTATGGTTTTGCTAGTATTCATCCACAGATATAAGAGTTGAACCATAAAGATGGCTGAGCCCCAAAGAATTGATGCTTTTGAACTGTGGTGCTGGAGAAGACTCTTGAGAGTGCCTTGGACTGCAGGGAGATCAAGCCAGTTAATCCTAAAGGGAATCAACCCTGAATATTCATTGGAAGGACTGATGCTGAAGCTGAAGCTCCATTACTTTGGCCACCTGATGCGAAGAGCTGACTCATTGGAAAAGACCCTGATGCTGGGAAAGATTGAAGGCTAAAGGAGAAGGGGATGGCAGAGGATGAGATGGTTAGATAACATCACTGACTCAATGGACATGAATTTGAGCAAACTCCAGGAGATAGTGGAGGACAGAGGAGCATGGCATGTTATAGTACATGGGGTCACAAATAGTCAAACAGGACTAAAGGACTGAACAGGACTGAATGACTGAACTAAACAGGACTAAAGATCATCCACTTAGCACTTTTTTGTATGTTCACTCATTCTATAGCATGTACCAGTAATCTGTTCTGTTGTATTGTTCTACTATGTCCTATTTTATAAATATACCATATTTTGTTTATAAATTCACCAGATGATGGACATTTGGCTTCACTTTATGGCTGTTGTAAAAATGATGCCATGAATATCCACATAAAATCTCTGGATGGATACCTAGGAGTGGATGTGTTGATTTGTATTCAACTTTGTAAGAAAGTGTCGAACTGTTTTGCATGGTGATGTATCACTTTACATTCCCACAAGCAAGGCAGGAGGATTTTAGGTTTCCTTGTATCCTCCACATTTGCTATCCTTTGTCTTTTCAGAATAATCATCCTAGTGGGTGTGAAGTGATCTTTCATTGTGTTTTAAATATGCATTTCCCTAATGACTAGTGTTGCTAAACATGATTTTAATGTTATTAGGCAATCTTGGTAAGATGGTTTTTTGTATCATTAGCTCATTTTTTGAGTTACTTGTCTTGAGTATTTATCTTGAGTTTGTCTTCTTCTTATAGAATTGCAAGGGTTCTTCATATATTTCAAATATAAATCATTAGTCAGATATATACTTTGAAATACTTTCCCCCAGTCAGTGTATTGTATTATCTTTTTACTTTCTTCATGATTCGTTTGAAACAGTTAAAGTTTATCTCATTAAAAAAAAAATGTTTTGTGAGTCAATCTTTGCTACTAATATTGTTTTGAGGACAAACTCTGGGCACATGTATTAATATGTCCACCTACTTGCACTGTGTTCACAAAGAATTATTGACAACCCACTTGTTTTAAGCAACATTCTAAATTCTTTGAGTGGGTTAATCCCTTTATTCCTTACAGGAGTCCCATGAAATAGGTATTGTTAAAAGTGAAGTTCAGTAAGAAAACTGGAGTTACTTCCAGATCACAAAGAGAAAGTAGGAAGACGGGTTCTGATGGTGGAGCCCAGGCCCTTGATCCCCAGGCTGCTCAGCCTGTTATTAGTCTTTCCCTGGAGATCATTAGAATCAGAGAATGAAGGTTGTATTTTCCACACATTTACTACTGATATTTTAAATATTATCATATAGTCTTCAGAGTAAAAAAATAAAATATAAATCTTGTAGGAATTAGAAGGGGCTTCCCAGCTGGCTTCCCTGACAGCTCAGTTGGTAAAGAATTCACCTGCAATGCAGGAGGCCCTGGTTCGATTCCCGAGTCAGGAAAATCCACTGGAGAAGGGGTAGGCTTCCCACTCCAGTATTTTTGGGCTTCCCTTGTGGTTCAGCTGGTAAAGAATCCACCTGCAATGTGGAAGACCTCGGTTTGATCCCTGGGTTGGAAAGATCCCCGAGAAGGGAAAGGCTACCCACTCCAGACCAGAATGGCCTGGAAAATTCCATGGACTGTATAGTCCATGGGGTAGCAAAGAGTCAGACATGACTAAGTGACTTTCATCTTTCACTTTTCCCAGGTGGCACTAATGGTAAAAAAAAACCTGCCTGCCAGTGCAGAAGACACAAAAGATGTGGGTTCTATCCCTGGGCCAGGAAGATCCTCTGGAGGAGGGCATGGCAAACCACTCCAGTATTCTTGCTTGGAAAATCCCATGGGCAGAGGAACCTGGTGAGCTACAGTCCATAGGGTCACAAAGATTCGGACATGACTGAAGCGACTTAGCACACACTCATGGGACTTAGAACCAGAAATTGAATTACCACTAAATTAAAATATGATGAGCAAGTACAGGGACCTGTTTGGTCACCAGGATTTCAGGTTTTCAGCTCGTCTTTCCTTTGTTGTCAATAACAACATGAAATGTTGGTGCAGTGTCCTTTCAGAGAGCAGCCGTTGTGGGTAAATAAACCTGGCTAAATGGCTCTCTCATCCCTTATGAAGTGGTTGAACCTGTTCCATTGTATGATTTTGAGAAATAAATAACAGATGTTAATAAAAATGTATCATGCTTTGTAAATATCAGCTGAAAAATATGATTAATAGTATCTTATTATCAGGATAAGGATTAAATGAGATGATTTGTATAGTGTGCTTTGCCTAGTGTTTGGGAACTAATTAAGTGCTAATAATTTCTGTAGTTTCTATGAGCCACAGATCACTTCCTTTCAGTCCTGCTTTCAGTATCCTTGATTGGATAAGCACAGTCATTGTATATATTTATGCAAATATACTTACTTTTAGTAAACTCTTTTACAAAGCTTGTATAGAGACTGTCCAGTCAAGTAGCCTGATCTATATAGGTGAGCATTTTTGAAAAGTTTATGAAATAAAAGCTTTGACAAAAAAACCCACCTTCCTATTTCTTAGACTTGCACTGTTACCTAAATAAAATGCTGATATTTAGGATTACTAGTTTTGTTTTTGTTTAATATAGTCTTACAAAAGTATATTAGAATGAAGGCAATGTTGGTTAAAGTTAGACAAAGGTTATTATGTTTTTATTTTTATTCTAGTAATTATCAAATCAGAGTAAATAACTGATATTTTCCTTAATATGGTGGATTTACTTTTGCAAAACACACATGAACCTGTATGAATATTTATTATGTATAGCTTCTTTTATTGTATTATAGTTTTTCAGCTTTGTTGAGGTATTTCTGATGAATAAACAGCATATATATTTAAATTATACAATGGGATTTTTTTAAAGGTGTACAATGTGATGATTTAATATATGCATGCACCATGAAATAATTACCATAAGCTAGCTAACAGATTCATCACCTCACATAGTTACTATTTGTGTATATATGTGTGGTAAAAATACTTAAGATTCATTCTCAGCAAATTTCACATATATAATACAATATTATTAACTATAGTCACCATCATTTTCAGTTCAGTTGCTCAGTTGTGTCCGACTCTTTGCGGCTCCATAGACTGCAGCATGCCAGGCATCCCTGTCCATCAAAAATTCCCGGAGTTTACTCAAACTCATGTCCATTGAGCCGGTGATGCAATCCAGCCATCTCACCCTCTGCTGTCCCCGTCTCCTCCTGCCTTCAGTCATTCCCAGCATTGGGGTCTTTTTGTGTATTAGATCCCAGAATTTATTCGTCTTATAACTGAAAGCTATAGCTTCTTATAATGACATCATTATTTCTTACATGCTTTTTTGTTTTCTTGTTTCATCTTGCAAACATTTCTGTGACCATAAACCATACATACTTAATAGACTATCAGACAAAATTGTATAACATCACAGTGCTTTCTTTATTCATGCAGATTATACCAATTATTGGAGAAAGATAAATTTTCCTAAGTGGTGTTATATTTCACCTTTGTTTTAAGATGAGCTGCAATTAATTCCAGAAATACCTATTTTCCTCATATTTATCAGGGAAATATAGATATGATCATCTATATTAATTGTTTAAAAGCTTTAATTATATAATAATGCCTATTGTTTATAAGCTTTAAGTATATAATAATTTGTATTTCAATAATAAAACTCCATGAACACAAATGCAGATATTTAGATAGGTATATTTTATTCAGTCAATTCATAAAGACATTCTTATATTTTAATGAAAATTCAGAATGGATAACTTTAGATCAAAGAAAGGAAGTTACACAATATATAAACTTTCACAGTGTCTTAGAACATATAATTTATTGTGAAGATAATAGACCTTCATTATTCATCAGTTTTCTTAAGCAGTGTTAAAACTTTCAGAAATGCAGCATATATTCTACCTGCTTTCATTTAAAATGGAAAGAAACAAAAATATAAGGCCATTACTGTGATGGGTGAGGAAAAGACCATTTCAAAACATCAAAACTCATATGTTATAACTCTGTAAGGCTAAGAACAGTCACACTAGAAAAGTTGCCACACTGGAAATTATGTCCCACTAGACTCAGAAATACATGTGAGTACAGCTTAGTATTTCACAAGCCCTATTATAATATTATAGTGGAAAATTGGCTACTTTTTGCTGCCCAGGCTTTCATAAGTTCCTAAACTTTTGAACAGAGTGACGGTTAAGCCTCTTAAGGAAACGTGTGTGCGCGCGCGTGTGTGTGTGTGTGTGTGCGCGCGCGCGTGTGTGTGTGTGTGCGCGTGTGTGTGTGTGTTTGCGCGCGCACTCAGTGGTTCAGTAGTGTCCAACTCTTTGCAACCCCATGGACTGTAGCCCATGAGGCTCCTCCGTCCATGAGATTTCCCAGGCAAGAATCCTGGAGTGGGTTGCCATTTCCCCCTCCAGGGGATCTTCTGGCCCCAGGGATCGAACCCACACCTCTTGTGTCTCGTGCATTGGCAAGTGGATTCTTTACCACTGCCCCACCTGGGATTGATAGTAAAATAGCCGGTGGCTAGGGATCACCTCGCTCACGCTGGGCTTGGACTCTAACCTTGCCGTGGAGCTAACCCTTTGAGCCCTCGAGGGAACCTGGAGAGAAATGGAGGGTATCTCCACACACTGGGGTGAGGCAGGAGGGTTTGGAAACCTTGTGCACACAGTTATAGGCTGATGTTCTGCTTTCACTTTGCCACTGATTCCAAACAAGTCCGAGTCCTAACTTGGGAGATAAAAGACCTAAAATGCTATTCAATATGACAAATGTCATCCTGATTGTGCATTCTCTTCTCTATGCAGAAAATACTTCCCACGTAAGAGATGACTTAGAAAGTTCAAAATACTGATCATTTACTCCTCTGTTAAATGTTGGCATAAGATATCATTAAAATTTTGATGATACATTGAAGAAAATTAAATGTATATTTGAAACTTTCTAAAATCCAGTTTTTTAATTTGTTTTAGAATCTTAATGGATTCAATTTACTAATGTTTTTATGGTGGCATAGTTTGACTAAATAAACTTCACATAACTGGAAATGGACTTGATAGCCTTCACCCAGTCTGTAATTAAACTTATTTATTAAAATCAGTCATACAGATCATTTTACACAGCAGGCTACTATATATTTAGGGGCTAGATTGTGCTGCAGTCTTAGGAAAGCTCCCAAATCTAAATTTCTTAACATGGTGGAAGGTGATTTCTTATTCATGTGAAGTCTACTATCAAACCAGGTGACTGTTCTGAGAATCTCTTCACTCATGCTGAGGGCTCCTCTCTCTGTCTCCCACTACCCCCTCTCCCAATAAATGCAAGTGTAGTGGACCACTCTGAATACATTGCCTCCTTAGTTGATGCATCAAAGAGTCAGTTGATGGCCTTGACTCTGGTCTTCTGTGTTTTAGCCTGGAATTCATGTCACTTCCATCCACAACTTATTGCCTAGACCTAGTCTTGTGACCTTGTTTAACTGCAGGTTGTTGAGAAATGCCTGTCAAGGAAGAAGAAATGGATAGCATTTTTTTTTTTGTCTAGCCATATTTTTGGTTCCCAAAGTGAGAATTGTGCTGCCTGAATATGCAAGACTTACTACTGGCCTACCCTGGCAGACAGAAAGCCATGTAAGTCTTCAGAGCATGTGTGCATGCGTGCTAAGTTGCTTCAGTTGTGTCCGACTCTGTGATCCTTTGGACAGTAGCCCTCCAGGCTCCTCTGTCCATGGGAGTTTTTAGGCAAGAATACTGGAGTGGTTTGCCATTTCCTCCTCCAGGGGATCTTCCCGACCCAGGGATTGAACTCACATCTCCTACATTGCAAGCAGATTCTTGACTGCTGAGCCACCACGGAGGCCTTACCTAAGAGGTTCCCACTCTGAATTGGATATATCTTTCCTTTTATTCCTCTGGGTACATTGTAGAAGTCTACAGGTGTCTTAGGCTCTATTCTACCTCTCTCTCTGTTTAGTCGCTAAGTCTTGTCCAACTCTTGTGACCCCATGGACTGTAGCCTGCCAGGCTCCTCTGTCCATGGGATTCTCCAGCTGAGAATGGAGTGGGTTGCCATTTCCTTCTCCATCTACCTCTACCTCTCTCATCAGCCACTTATCCAAAGAGATCCCTGCTTCCATTTCCCAATAAGAATAATATAGCAGTCCATTTATCTATCAGTAGAACAGCCAAACTTGCTCTTCTCTAAACAAACTTCTCTAATTAACCACCATCATTGACACTTGACAACCAGTTTTTTACATCATGCTTACCAACATAAGGTGTGGAATTTTCTGTCAGTCCAGGGCAGAAGCTGCTCATGGAGAAGTAATTTGCTACTCATGGGCCCTAATGTTGTTTACTTTATTCTATGTTGCTCTGACATACAAGTGGAGTAACTTTCCATCATTCAGAAATATGTAAAAAATTTCTGGTCTACTGATTTTAAAAAATAATTTTACTGTGATTTTGACAAAACATCAGGAGGTAAGTGCAGCAAACTTATATCCTCAAGCCTTCATTATGAACCAAGAATTATCACACCTTTTTTTATTTTGCAAACATTACTCACTCTTGAGACTATAGCTCAAATGACATTTCAGTGAAGTGTTCCCTTTCCAAGTTTAATTAGTAGCTCTAAAATTTGGTTTGTATTCTTAAATCACTTGCCACTCCTTGCTTACTTATCTTTCTTGCTTACTGACTTGAGAGTTTTTGAAGGTAAGACTATACTATCTTTGTTTCTAAATACTTCTATGCCTAATGCCATAGCTAGGATTATATCTATGGAGTGGGCCCATTTACAAAAGAGTATTCAAAATCCCAGGCTTTAAACTTCTGCTTTATGCAATCAAGGTCCATATAAGTTAAGTTTTTTATCCCTAGAAATTTTGTGTACATTTTGAAAGCTTATTCAGCATATGGAAATCTGTAAAACTATTTATTTAATAATTCAAACAGAGTACAGTAAATATGTGTGTGTGCATGCTTTTACTTTTAAAATATATCTGCAAGTGGAAAGTTAAACCTCTAATTGAACAGTATAAACGTGATATCATTACTACTTCATACCAACCATTCAATTTTTTAAAAGACACTTTTGTAATATTATAGTAAAACATTAAAGTACAGGATTTTCACAATGTAGAAAGTAACTCTGACAACCTTTTACTTATTTATGTACATTTTTTCTAGGCTTTGAAAAGGCTTTTCTAGACTTGTTTATTAATATTTTTATCATAGAAATGGAATTCAAGTTCTAAAGATGATTGAATTTGTGATAAATTAAGAACACTTTTAATCCTATGCTCAAAAATGTTAATACCAGTTCTGCATGTTTCTATTGTAGGTGGACACACCTGTTATCTAAATTGTGTGATTTATCCAGTTAAAGAGGCTTCTTGTAAGTAAATAACATGGAACATTTTCATATTCTTACATATAATAAGACTGTAACAACCTTGCTCCGATTTTTAATTATATAGCATATAAAGTCACTTTCCCCAGCCCCACATTCAATAATATACTTAAAGTGAAATAACTTGAGATAAATGAATCATATAATTTATGATTAAGTTGTTTAGTCATTCAGTCGTGTCCAACTCTCTGCGACCCCATGGACTGTAGCCCTCTAGGCTCCTCTGCCTATGGGCTTCTCCAGGTAAGAATACTGCAGTGGGTTGTCATTTCATTCTCCAGGGGATCTTCCTGACCCAGGGATCAAACCCACATCTCCCGCATTGGCAGGTGGGTTCTTTACCTCTGAATCACCAGGGAAGCCTATGCTTAAGTTAGTAAAGAAAATTAAAACTTTATTTACAAAGTCAAATACATTCTGTAAATAGTGTTGATATTACAAACAACTTCAGCTTTCAAACTTATTCATACATCTGAACTTTCCTCTCCGAAACTCCTAATAGACTTTCTGAGGGTATCTAAATTGTACAGGATTTGATGTGTACTCGAGTGGTCCTTCAGTCCCGGAGTTGTAGATAATTGAAATATGTCTTTTGAATGGTAGATTGTATACTGATCATCTCATCAACTCCTAGAACCTATCTGAGACAACAGCTATGATCAGAGTCTGGACATATCATCTGAAAGGACAGTTGATGCTGTGCTCAGAGCTCAAATCAAAATCTAATGACTCTTTCCATACAGAACCTTTATGAGAAATTTGGTTAATATTATAAGGCAGGTTCTGGCAATGGGGTAATACTGCATATTTTCCAATAGAGTTGGTTTTTTTTTTTTTTTCATTTTTGGCTTTATTGTGCCTCTCCTGATTTATCATTCCATCTACAAACAATCTGAAATCTCAGATTTGGTGCTTTTGTGATCTTACATACATTTATTACACTCTTTGTATGTGTACGAACAAACAATAACTATCTAGAATCTTCACTTTTCACACTCAGTAATCACCTCCTTTAATTCTAAGCAAACTGAGAAAAATGTAGAACTGGATAAAATGTGTTTTCTTAGTCACTAGGTAACTGTTGTTTCACCCACTTTCTTTTGGAATAGATCCCAATTTTAGAAAGTTAGTGAATCTAAATGTTCAGTGGCTATTACTTCCAAGGAAGAATGATGGAGAAGTTAGAAGAAAGATTTTGTCTTCAACATTTGCAGGATGTATCGTTTAACATATTTGTAATAATCAATTGGATTCTAGTTTTTAGTTTGAGTATATCAGAGGAGACCACAGGATAAAGCCTGTTGAAAGTGAAAGTTGCTCAGTTGTGTCCAACTCTTTGTGACCCCATAGACTATACATGTAATTCTCCATGAAATTCTCCTGGAATTCTCCAGTACAGACTACTGGAGTGGAAGGACTTTTCCCTTCTCCTAATCTTCCCAACCCAGGGATTGAACCCAGGTCTCCATCATTGCAGGCAGATTCTTTACCAGCTAGCCACAAGGGAAGCCCAAGAACACTGCAGTGGGTAGCCTATCCCTTCTCCAGTGGATCTTCCCAACCCAGAAATTGAAGCGAGGTCTCCTGCATTGCAGGCAGATCCTTTACCGGCTGAGCTATTAGAGAAGCCTGATAGGGAATGTTATTTGAAAATGAATGGAAGATCTCTCTGAATCCTGTGTTGCTTCAAATTGACAATCATGCATTTATACTTAAAAGAATATCCACTACCTATCAAAGTACTACCCAGCCTTCAAGTTTTGTCTCAGGTATCACTTTGTGTCACCTTCATGTTACCTAAAGATATTTAATTTGTCCCTCTACCCTGCTATCTGAATGCAGAGTTCCAAAGAATAGCAAGGAAAGATAAGAAAGTCTTCTTAAGTGAACAATGCAAAAAAACAGAGGAAAACAAAAGAATGGGAAAGACTAGAGATCTCTTCAAGAAAGTTAGAGACACCAAGGGAACATTTCATGCAAAGATGGGCTCAATAAAGGACAGAAACGGTATGGACCTAACAGAGACAAAAGAGATTAAGAAGAGGTGGCAAGAATATACAGAAGAACTATACAAAAAAGATCTCAATGACCCAGATAACCACGATGGTGTGATCACTCACTAAGAACCAGATATTTGGAATGCAAAGTCAAGTAGGCCTTCGGAAGCATCACCCCGAACAAAGCCAGTGGAGGTGATGGAATTGCAGTTGAACTATTTCAAATCCTAAAATACGATGCTATGAAAGTGCTGCACTCAGTATGCCAGCAAATGTGGAAAACTCAGCAATGCCCACAGGATTGGAAAAGGTCAGTTTTCATTCCAATCTCAAAGAAAGGCAGTGCCAAAGATGTTCAAACTACCACGCAATTGTACTTATTTCACATGATAGCAAAGTAATGCTCAAAATTCTCCAAGTTAGGCTTCAACAGTACATGAACTGAGAACTGCCAGATGTTCAAGCTAGATTTAGAAAAGGCAGAGGAACCAGAGATCAAATTTCCAACACTCGTTGGATCATAGAAAAAGCAAGGGAATTACAGAAAAACATCTACTTCTGCTTCATTGACTACACTCAAGCCTTTGACTATGTAGATCACAACAAACTGCGGAAAATTCTTAATGAGATGGGAATAGCAGACCACCTTACCTGCCTCCTGAGAAATCTGTATGCAGGTCAAGAAGCAACAGTTAGAACCAGACATGGAAGAATGGACTGGTTCAAAATTGGGAGAGGAGTGCATCAAGGCTGTATAGAGTCACCCTGCTTATTTAATTTATATGCAGAGTACATCATGTGAAATGCTGGGATGAAGCACAGGCTTGCTGGGAGAAATATGAATAACCTCAGCTATGCAGATGACACCACCTTTATGACAGAAAGTGAAGAAGAACTAAAGAGCCACTTGACGAGAGTGAAAGAGTAGAGCAAAAAAGCTGGCTTAAAACTCAACATTCAGAAAATGAAGATCAGAGCATCTGGTCCCATCACTTCATGGCAAGTAGATTGGGAAAAAATGGAAGTAGTGACAACGACTTTATTTTCTTGGACTCCAAAATCACTGCAGATGGTGACTGCAGCCATGAAATTGAAAGATGCTTGCTCGTTGGAAGCAAAGCTATGACCAACCTAGACAGCATATTAAAAAGCAGAGACATTACTTTGATGACAAATGTCCATCTAGTCAAAGTTATGCTTTTTCCAGTAATCATGTGTGGATGTGAGAGTTGGACCATAAAGAAAACTGAGCGCCAAAGAATTGATCCTTTTGAACTGTGGTGTTGGAGAAGACTCTTGAGTGTCCCTTGGACTGCAAGATCAAGTCAGTCAGTCCTGAATTTCCAATTCAGAAAATATTCCCATGAATATTCCCATCCTGAATATTCATTGGAAGGTCTGATACTGAAGCTGAAGTTCCAATACTTTGGCCACCTGATGGGAAGAGCTGACTCATTAGAAAAGACCCTCATGCTGGGAAAGATTGAAGACAGGAGGAGAAAGGGAAGACAGAGGATGAGATGGTTATATGGCATCACCAACTCAAGGGACATGAGTTTGAGCAAGCTCCTCAGGAGATAGTGAAGGACAGGGAAGCCTGGCATGTTGCAGTCCATGGGGTCGCAAAGAATTGGACATGACTGAGTGACTGAAAAACAACAACCATGCTATCAGAGTATTACAAAGAAATCTCTGCTGTGTAATATGCCAAGATTTGCTGAGAAAATCATGAAGAATAACAAAGCTTGAATACTTATATTTTATAACACTAGATAAATTATAGTGATTAAGACAGTAATGTATTGATCTAAGGTTAGATGAATAGACAAAGAGTATGTAAACACACCTATAAATCTGGGCATCTAGTTTTATGCCAAAGGTGACACTCCAGAGCAGAGGAGAAACAATGGTGTTTTTAATAAATAGTACTTGGCTGATTGGATATCCATACTAAGTAAATGAAACTTGATCTGAAGCTATATTCAAAATCTATTCCAGATGTGACTATAAAACATTTTAAAAATAAAAATTTTAGAAGAGAAATGAAATATCTTCATTATTTTGGGGATAGGGCTTCATTTGTGGCTCAGCTGCTAAAGAATCCACCTGCAATGTGGGAGACCTGGGCTTGATCCCTGAGTTGGAAAGATCCCCTGGAGAAGGGAAAGGCTACCCATCCCAGTATTCTGGTCTGGAGAATTCCATGGATTGTATAGTCCGTGGGGTTGCAAAGAGTCAGGCATGACTGAGCGACTTTCACAGTCATATATTTGTTAAATAAGACCCAAAGAGTGCTAACTGTAAAGGAAGTTTTAAAAAATTAGACTATCATAAAATTAAGAATGTCTTAATAATTCATCATTACAAGACACCACTGAGAGAGTGAAAAGGCAAGTTATCAAGTTGAAGACGTATCTAAAGTATATATTTTGATTAAAAACTCATACCCTTAAAATATAAGAACTCCTAAAACTCAGTAGAAATAAGACCAGAGAAGAATGCAGAAAAGAACACGGGCAAAGGACTTGAACAGGTATTATAAAAGTGAAGTGAAGTGAAGTCGCTCAGTCATGTCCGACTTTTTGCGACCCCTTGGACTGTAGCCTGCCAGGCTTCTCTGTCCATGGGATTTTCCAGGCAAGAATACTGGAGTGGATTGCCATTTCCTTCTAGTAAATCTACTTTTAGATGTATATGCAATATACCTATATGATAGTCTTCAAAAGACAAAAATGTTCATAGCCTTACAATCATAATAACCTCAAACTTTAAACAACCCACATTTCTGGGTATAGTAAAATGTATAAATAAACTGTGCTATATTCATTTAATGAAGTACTATATAGCAGTAAGAATGACTGAATTACAATTACAGGTAAGAATGTGATGAATCTTGAAAGCAAAATGTTAAAAAAAAGTCAGAAACATATACTGTATGATTTCTCTTATAAAAATTTTAAAATGAAATGAAATCAACCTAGGGTGTGAAAAGTCAGAATAGGGTTCACCCTTGAAGGAACCATGAGAGGTGCGTCCGCTGTTGGTAATGATCCATTTTGTGTTCTCAGTGTTGGTTATATGAGTAGGTTCACTTTGTAAAAGTTAAGCTACACATGTGAGTTTTCCATTTTTTAATATATACTTTATATTTAATTTCAAAAATTACTTTAAAAATTGCTGCTAAGTATAAGACCTCTCTCTTCCAGATTAAGCTCCACAATTTGTCCTTGTACAACCAGGATCTGGCATAGTGTCTGATATATAGAAAGTTTTTAATAAATACTTGTTTAATTTAGAATAAAGGCATTGTTGATTGCTCAATCAGTGTCATTACATAAAGTCAAGTCAGTTACAAGAGAGTAATTCTCCAGCCCATGATGAATAAATGGGTCAGGCCACCTCATAACTTCATGGAGTTGGAAATTGTTGTCAAAGTCCCCACTCTCAGCAATTCTGAATCAAAGAAACCTTAAGTCAGACTTTAGGTAGATAAAAACCTACCTAAAGATCTTCAGGTCAGCCAAATCTAACAGCAATCTAGTAAGTAAATTCAGGGCAAGGGCATACACAGCATACATTCAACGAAAATGTGACTAATCAATTACTGTTTGATAATTATGACAGGTTTTCCTCAGATTAAAATAACAATTTTATAAAATGTACCATACCATAAGGAAGCAATTTTTACCGTAGAGAAATAAAAAACAATGTAACTGTTCCAGGGAACATTTGTCATCAATAATATTAAGCATATTTCACATTAAATAGCTAATAATCTTTAGTTATTGATGTTTTTCATACCAATAGTCAGTAGTGGGTTTTGGCACCAGTAATAGTGCTTAATTTTTATTAAAATTAATAATTGACCACTAATAAGTAATAGAGGTTAATTGTCATTTGATGATAAATATGAAAAAGCCATACTCAATGAACTCTAGTATCCATACCACACAATATCCATCATTAGGGCAGTGGGGACTTCCCATTTAAGACCTCTCTTAGAGACCATGTCATTCAAGAAATCACCTCCATTTAAGTGAAAAACAGAAGAGTACATCAAGAAAATGGTAGTGGCCAATATTCAGTCAAATGTAAACAGGTACCTGAGTGCTCAGAACATCAGAAATTATACATTCAGTACAACCCAAGAAGCTCAGCCCATAGCAAGGCAGCTGCACAGACTGCTTTTAAATGTTAAAATTGGTCATTCACTGAATACCTCGGAAGCAACACTGTGGGTCAGACAGCTTGAAGATTCAGAAGACATGGTCCTAAATCCTAGCCTTTCCACCTACTGTCTGTGTAGTTGGGCAGTTTGCTTAACTTTTCTGAAACTTAATTTCCTCCTCTGTTAAATGGAATTATTAAGAATTATGTCATTTATTCATTTTTTTTAAACCATGAACTTAAGTTTATTGAAGACCTCATATATCTGGTACTCTCTTGGGTAGTGATTATTATTAGGACTAATCAGGATAATATTTAGCCTTATGTCTGGCATATATTGGAGTAGGAAATGGCAAGCCACTCCAGTATTCTTGTCTGGAAAATTCCATGGACAGAGGAACCTGGTGGGCTACAGGCCACGGGTCACATAGGGTCGGACATGACTGAGCACACACACACTGGTATTTATTAATTGATCAACAATTAGTGGCTTCCCTGGTGGTTCAGGCAGTAAAGCGTCTGCCTACAATGCGAAAGACCTGGGTTCGATTCCTGGGTCAGGAAGATCCCCTGGAGAAGGAAATGGCAACCCACTCCAGTACGCTTGCCTGGAAAATCCCATGGATGGAGGAGCCTGGTAGGCTACAGTCCATGGGGTCACAAAGAGTCAGACATGACTGAGCGACTTTACCTTCACAACGATTAGTAGCTTAAACAATGACATGACTACTGTAAGTAGCAAGATGTCTGGTGGTACTTCCCTGGTGGCTCAGTCGATAAAGAATCCACCTGCAATGCGGGAGACCTGGGTTCAGTCCCTGTATTTGGAAGATCCCTTGGAGAAGGAAATGGCAACCCATGCCAATATTCTAGCTTGGAGAATTCCATGGACAGAGGAGCCTGGTGAGCTACAGTCCATGGGGTCACGAAGAGTTGGACACGACTGAGTCACTAACACAAGATGGTTGATCTTACAATGATCTAGATTTTTTTCTATCTTTTCACTCTTTCCTACTCAGTGGATCAGCACCATCAGTGGTTCATTCATGGGCACAGTGATAGCCAGAGCTCTAAGCCTTAAGCCCCATACCTTCCTACAGTAGCATCCTGAGAGTGAAAGTGAAAGTGAAGTGGCTCAGTCGTGCCCGACTCTTTGCAACCCCATGCACTGTAGCCCACCAGGCTCCATATCCATGGGATTCTCCAGGCAAGAATACTGGAGTGGGTTGCCATTTTCTTCTCCAGGGGATCTTGCCGACCCAGGGATCGAACCCAGGTCTCCCACATTGCAGGCAGATGCTTTAACCTAGAAAACGAGAATGAAGTTTAGAAAAAGGAAAAAATAGTGTGTTCTTCATTACATCTATTATCCTGTACACCTGGTCAATTTTCTCTGTGATTTAATGGACGACAAGTGGGTTACACACAATCACCTACACAATTTGCTGGGCAAAATGGAATATGGCTACTAAACCTGTCTTATCTCTGTGGCCAGTTATATCATCACTCACTCTCCACTGGGGTTTCTCTGAGTGAAGAAGAAAGGAATAAAGCTTTTTGCATTGTGATGGTGCTCAATAGATGCTGGTGGTCAGCTATTGGCTGGACAAAATGTGGTCTGTGCAATAAAACTACATTCCACCCGCCTTGAGCTGAAAAGGGCTGGTTAGTTTTACCCTATTCCTGACCCTTAGACACCAGTGGCAGGCTGGGCCCAGGAGGACGGTTGCCTTAACTCCTTCACATGGTGGACTCCATGAGCTCCTTTTTACCTCTATTGCTTTATTCTCTATAGCTGCTGCCCTCCATGCACTATAACCTCTCTTCTAAACACCCATTCTTCCTACTAAAACCCTGACCTTCCATTTTGAAGTCCTGTAATCAGTCTGATGCCCTCAGACGGTGAATCCTAGCTCTCACACACACAAAAAGAGTTAAAGTGTGGCAGCCTCCTGTATGGATTGGTGCGGGAAGAATTGAGGTATATAATATTTAGCCCCTTTCATTTATTCACATATTTCCCTTTAGATGATTATGGTGTTTCCTCTGGCACCATGCACATGATCTATAAGAGACAGCCTTCTCCTGCCTCATCCCAGCCTGCCTCTGGTCCCGTGTCTGTCTCTGCTCTTCTTCCCCTATACCCAACAAAGAGTAGGATCTGATAAGGTCACTCTGTGCCAAGTCAGAATTGGGTTTTTTTTTTATGCCAAGTCTTAAAAAAGATGGACGTGTTAGAAGTTTGATTTGCCAAAGCCAATAGGAATTGATTCTAGGCAGCAGCCGATAACTGAAAAAAGAAAAGAAAGGAAAAATACTAAGCAACTATAATATTGAGGACTGTTGAAATGCTGACCACCCACAGGCTTTTCAGCTCTGCTGGAAATAGTGAAATCAGCAGAACTTTTGTTTGTAAGTGAGGGTACCTTCTGAATACTGAATCTCACCAGCTATAATTCATCTTTTGTCCTTAGTTTAGAAATTGTGAAGCAATGGATATTGCTTTCTGCTGTGCTGGGCTTAGTTGCTCAGTCATGTCCGGCTCTTTGCGATCCCATGGACTTTAGCCTGCCAGGCTCCTCTGTCCATGGGGGTTCTCCAGGCAAGGATACTGGAATGGGTAGCCTATCCCTTCTCCAAGGGATCTTCCCAACCTGGGAATAGAACTGGGGTCTCCTGCATTGCAGGTGGATTCTTTACCAACTGAGCTACCAGGGAAGCCTGGATATTGCTTTATTATTGTGCTAATAATCTGCAATCATTTCATGAACATGATACCTGTTAATAAATCCAAAATAAATCAACCCTATATAGTCATTGGAAGGACTGACGCTGAAGCTGAAGTTCAATACTTTGGCCACAGGATGCAAAGAGCCAACATATTGGAACAAACCTTGATGCTGGGAAAGATTGAGGTCAGGAGGAGAAGGGGGTGATAGAGGATGAGATGGCATCACCAACTAAATGAACATGAGTTTGAGCAAATTCCAGAAGATAAGACAGGGAAACCTGGTGTGCTACAGTCCATGGGGTCACAAAGAGTTAGATACAACTTAGCAATTGAACAACAACAATCTACACAATCTGTAAAATCATCAGTTCAGTTCAGTTGCTCAGTAGTGTTCGACTCTGCGACCCCATGGACCACAGCACGCTGGGCCTGCCTGTCCATCACCAACTCCTGGAGTTTACTCAAATTCATGTTCATTGAGTCAGTGATGCCATCCAACCATCTTGTCCTCTGTTGTCCCCTTCTCCTCCTGCCTTCAATCTTTCCCAGCATCAGAGTCTTTTCAAATGAGTCAGTTCTTCGTGTCAGGTGCCCAAAGTATTGGAGTTTCAGCTTCAGCGTCAGTCCTTCCAATGAGTATAAGGACTGATTTCCTTTAGGATGGACTGGTTGGATCTCCTTGCTGTGCAAGGGACTCTCAAGAGTCTTCTCCAACACCACAGTTCAAAAGCATCAATTCTTCGGCACTCAGGTTTCTTTATAGTCCAACTCTCACATCCATACATGACCACTGGAAAAACCATACCTTTGACTAGATGGACCTTTGTTGTTAAAGTAATGTCTCTGCTTTTTAATATGTTGTCTAGGTTGGTCATAACTTTTCTTACAAGGAGCAAGCATAAAATCATAGGACATTCATTTATTTACACCAGTGCATCTTTTTCAGACTTCCAATAGCCACAGTAATCAGGTTTGTCCATAAGTTATTCACCACGACCATTTTTTCATTCCTGTGCATCTTTTTGTATTTTAAAGTAGCCCAAATAATTGTCAGAACGTTAACTTGGTTTGTAAGCATCTGATCCTCCCATTTTGACCTAAATCAGTAAATATTGACTATATAAAAAGACAATATGAGTGGACCAAATATAGTTTTGCTGCCAGCATACCTCCCATTACTAACTTCTCATTGTTTTAGTAACACTTTAAGCCAATCAAGGAAGAGTTTCAACCTAACTGTAAAGCTCCATCCATACTTCTCCTTATATATTCCTTCAATTAAACATTCCATTTCCCCAACTTAGCAAACCACAATCAAAAGAACAATAATGATAACAAAAAAAACTAAATAAAATTTAAAACAAAACAATACACACATGCACACACAGACACATACACACCCACATGTCATATTAGAAACAGACAATAAAAGCAAATGAGAATTTTTTTATGCTCTTGTTTCTGCCAATTCTCATTTGCTTAACTATTATACAATATGTCCTGAAATCACCAAATTTAGCCTGTGGGATCCTATGGGACTGTATGATCATTCATTGATAGTAGTAAATTTAAATAAAAATTAATTACTACAAAAAAGTAATAAATTAGAATGTGGTCAGTTTGTTGTGTTAATATCATAGGACTTTTCTACAATTTTTAATGCAGTATGATATTTGCTATTGCCACAGTAAAATTGCCAGGGCTTCACTAGAAAGCAACATATATGCATAGCTAAAGACATTTATTTAATAAAGTAATTTGGAATTTTCATTAGATTCTGGCTTCTGTGGGAACAAATGTATGCAGTGAGGTCATTCTGTCTAGACAAAGTCTATTTAATTTTCTTACCCCAAATCAAACAAATTACTTATCTATAGATCTAGGCTTACTCTACAATATCCAATATGGTTAGCTGCACCTGGGTGTTTTGACTCCTACAATAAGACCACCAATTTGCTTCATTTATACCTCATTTCCAGGACGGCCATCTAGCCTGAAGGTTATTCAGAGATTTTACTCACTTATAATAGTATAATATTTGTCAAACAGTTGATAATTTGTTTTTGTCATCTGAGTTGATATATCTTGTCACTTTTGAATAGTAATAACAAGTGAAATTTATGCAATTTTAAATATGAGGATTTGAATGATAATACATATTTATAGTTATAAAATATTAATTAAGTTAACAAGTATTTTGATGTAGGCATCTAAATATGGAATAATTGTGAGTAGGGTTGCAAAAATACCTAGAAAGAAATGACGGTTACTAATTATGATTCTGTATTTACATAGATATTTTATTGATTAAAATTTTGCATAAAATTATAAATAAATGTACTAATCCCTGCTAACATCTGAAATTGTTGATCCTACTTCTTTTTTGTTTTTGAAATTGTTGATCCTAGTTCTTGATGTGTTATATTATAGCCAAGAATTTTCAAATTTCTCTTTAGGTGGAACGACTACAGCAAGGCTTCTGTCCACACTTGAAACTGCTGTCAGTAATTCGTACACTGTAGTGGAAGAATTTAATTTTATGAATAAGGTTTTCTAAAACTCCACTTTTTTATATGCTCAAAACCAAGTTTTTCTCAAGCAAACAATAGTTCTTATTTATCATGGGGATTCTGGCCACATAAATCCACTTAGCTGTTTTGTTTTGAGTTCTGTGTATTAGTGTTATATTCTAGGATCCTGATACACTAGGTTCTTCCTACCTAGAATTATTACATGCAATAATTTTATTATATTTGTTTTGTCCTATTTGCAAGGTGCATCCCTCCAAAGGGGCTCATGCTGCCCAGGAACATAACCAGATTTCAACGTTCTTATGACTTTAGATGGGGCTTCCCTGGTGGCTCAGACCTTAAAGAATTCGCTTGCAGTGCAGGAGACCCAGGTTCTATCCCTGTGTTGGAAAGATCCCCTGGAGAAATGAGTAGCTACCCACTCCAATATTCTTACCTGGAGAGTTCCATGGACAGAGGAGCCTGGTGGGTCCTCAAAGAGTCGGACACAACTGAGTGACTAACAGTAACATAACTTTTGATACACATTGTACTTGATGTTTTATCAGTCCGTTTGAGAAAAACACATGAATATATTTAACTTTGTTGATTTTGTTTTGTTCAGTTTGGGTCAGATGTAATTTGTAATTATTATTGAAATTTAATTTTGAGATCATATATTTTTGTTGGCAGTTTTTCTGGTAGAGAAGGGAAGGGTGATGAATAGTACGATCACACCTAAGCTTTGTCTGAACTTACCTAATTTTTAAAATCTCTACAAGCTCATCAAATATTTAGTTCTTCCTTTGAATGATAGTAGTATGACCAGCAAGTTTCAATATTATTGCCAAAATAAGTGTATTAGAAAACTGAGATACTCAGTGCTTCTTAATTATGCTAAACTAAAAAGTTTTCTAATGTTTTCTAAAATTAAATTCTTTACTTTTTATTTTATACTAGAAATTCACACTTAGATTATTATTACTATTTATAAGACTACATGAAACCCCAAAGATTGATTATAAGATTACAATTCCAGCTTGTGGGGTTATCATCTAATCTGGATTTTTTGTATTCAAAACAATTATGCTTTTATTCAGTATGCTGTTAAATAGTTCAGTTCAATTGCTCATTCGTGTCTGACTCTTTGCGACCCCATGGACTGCGGCATGCCAGGCTTCCCTGTCCATCACCATTTCCTGGAGCTTGCTCAAACTCATGTCCATCGAGTTGGGGATGCCATCCAACCATCTCATCCTCTGTTGTCCCCTTCTCCTCTGGCCTTCAATCTTTCCCAGCATCAGGGTCTTTTCCAGAGAGTCAGTTCTTCATATCAGGTGGCTAAAGTATTGGAGTCTCAGCTTCAGCATAAATATGCTGTTAAATAATCCTCTGCTAAATCTTGAGAGTCCCTTCGACTGCAAGGAGATCCAACCAGTCCATCCTAAAGGAGATCAGTCCTGAGTCTCTGTTCATTGGAAGTATTGATGTTGAAGCTGAAACTCCAAAATTCTGGCCACCTGATGCAAAGAGCTGAGTCATTGGAAAAGACCCTGACCTGGGAAAGATGGAGGGCAGGAGGAGAAGGGGATGACAGAGGATAAGATGGTTGGATGGCATCACCGACTCGATAGACATGGGTTTGGGTGGACTCCGGGAGTTGGTGATGGACAGGGAGGCCTGGAGTGCTCCAGTTCATGGGGTCGCAAAGATTCGGACGTGACTGAAAGACTGAACTGAATTGAAATAACATTTTTGGATTCATAAAATTAAAATAAAAGTCCAATATTTTAGTAACAGGGCATTTGATAATTGAGTCCTGGCTCTTTGTTTCCTAAGCAACGTGACAGTGATAGGAAACAGACAATAGTAAAATGCATAGACTCAAATTGATACTGTTCACTTATTTATTCCAAAAGAGGGCAGCAAAAGTCTATTTTATATAAATCCTCTGCTGTGTGCTAATGTCTTCTGGTCAGTGGTTGTTTTCGAGTAATTCATTTTTATTTTAAGTCAGATATTCCTTTCCTCTTCTCAAAATGGTAAATAAAAATAAATACCTGATAAATAGAAATAAGTTTATTGTGAAAAATAGTTCAAAGAAACTTTTAAAAACCCATGATTTTACCAGAAGCAGATAATTTGTCAAAAGGAAAAAAGTCTCTTCAATGCTATGGCTTTCTTTGTCTCACTCTTCTCAATTAAAACCAGAATAAATACTGGTTTTCTCTTTCATTTATCCTATGTTTCTTTTATTATAGTATGTAATCACTGAAAAATTTCATTTAATTGTACATAAATCATTAACATGCTTCTACTAATAAAATGGTTTAAAATAAAAATACAATTTTTTAACAAAATTTTGGCACTAAAATAAAGAAAACGCTTTGACTGAGAAATCACATATAATTTTAGGCTAACTTTGTTTAGGTTTATTAAATAAGTGGTCTAATGGTGTTAATTTGAAGTATGCTCCTGTGTATATTCATCTTGGTATTGTTGAGTTCCTCTTTGAAAAATCCTGTCCTGAGCTGGCACCAGCAGAAGAAGCAAATGACTGCTTTATTCTTCAGATTTTTTCTTACACACGGTTTTTTGGACTTGTATTTCTGTTCTTTAGCAGTTTGAAAAATTCTCCTTTCATCTTACTGTAGATGGTTGATCTTAAAAATATCAAGCATGCAATTAGATAGCTTTCAAATCTTGGGGCTGAAACTAATGAGAAGTAAGAGAGCTACAGAATATCTGAGAATGTCAATTATACTTGACTTCTTGAGAAGCAACATGAATTTTGTGGCCAATAATTAGTACTTTCAAGAGGGATGGAAGGAAATAGAGAGAGGACAGGGAGAGAATGGAAGCTTACTCTCTTCACAATCATGGTATCCTGTGCCGCTGTCTATAGTAATATTAATGCAATGGCACATTTCTCCCATATTATCTCTTTCTACTATTGATTTAATTTTTAAATTTGGTACCTTGATAAATTTTTAGAACTGTCTGATCTTTCATTAATAACTGTGTCTATAGCCAAAATTGGGTAGTAATACTTGTTAATGAAAGAGGCAATCCATAGACTAAATACTTCATTTATTAATATTGTGTGGAATGTGATAACATAATATCTGACACACTCTAAATACTTCTTATTAACATTATTGTTGTTGTTGTTCCTTTATAACTATCATCTCCTTCCCAGGCAAAGAAATCCACTTTCATAAGATATCCTTCAGAGTGTTTCTTGACAATTGTGTCACATCTATGGGAGAGAATGGGATAGGATTCCTGTGAGCCAGGAGGAGTTTGGTATAGCCTGAAGCATAGGCAACCACAGACAACATTTACTGAGCACGTGTTACAGGACAGACACTACGCTAAGTATGCTCTGTGGATTTTATCACTTAGTCCATAAAAAAAGAAAGTGGAGGTTCAGTGGTAGAACGACCCCTTGTGATGACAGAAGAGCGTTGTTCATCAAAACTGCTAGGTCAGGATGAATTAGTTCAATGCATAGACAGTTGCACGTTCATTCCAGGCTCATCTTTATAGAGTCCGTCTCCCTGCCTGCTTTCCTCACTCTGCTTCTGCTCCTCAGTGCTCGGTCACATATTTTTCTCACCATTTTTGACATATGATCTTAGGAAAGGATCAAAGTTGAATCCTTTAGCCTTCTGCTGTAAATTTAAGCTATGGTATTCCTTTTCCCATACTCTGCATTTTAAAATTTAGTACTGTAGATTAGAAGTCTTGCCATCAGGAGGGGTGTTTCGATATTAATCAGTAGATGGAGATATACTGGATGGTTTGGGGAGTGTGGTAATAGCAGCAGCAAAGTTTCCTTTCTGGATTCTCAAATCACAACATCTGTATAGTTACTTCTCAGATAACAGATAATTACAGTCTTGTACAAGTAGGCCTAGCTGCCTAGTCTACAGTACATACACTTGTAATAAATTGTTGAATGGAGAAGAAATACCTGCCAGATATTTTATGCACATTGGATAATTTAATCTACAAAATAATAATAATAAGTAAATATTGTTCTCATATTCATTTTTATAATTGGAAAAAACTGAAGCAGAGAGGAGGTACGTAACTTGCTTATGTATTGTAGAAGATACATAATGATGAGGAACCTTGGCACTCTGGCTCTGGAGTCTGGAGCTCTCAGTCACATTTTTTTTTTTAAATTCTTTGTTTATTTCTCTTTTCCAAAGTTTTACCCATCCGTCTTACTCTCAAATCTTTTTCTCTACTTACCCTACAAAGGACATCATTGGATTCCTTGGTCACAACTACTGATTAGGGTGCATAAATTTGATTTTCTGTGCCTACTTGCTACTGTATTTTCAAGTGTCTACCAGCATAGTTGTATGGATCTTTCAAACCTTCTCAACCCCAACATGTCCCAAACTGAATTGACCTTCCCTAAGTCATTTCTTTTCTCATGTTTATTGCTTGAAAACCTCATCATCCATCAACGTATTAAATATCAAAATTTACTCTTTTTTTGTAGCTCTTCAGTTCAATTCAGTTCAGTTGCTCAGTCGTGTCTGACTCTTTGTGACCCCATGGACTGCAGCACGCCAGGCTTCCCTGTCCATCATTAACTCTGGGAGTTTACTCAAACTCATGTCCATTGAGTTGGTGATGTCATTAAACCATCTCATCCTCTGTTGTCCCCCTTCCTCTGGCCTTCAATCTTTCCCAGCATCAGGGTCTTTTCCAGTGAGTCAGTTCTTCACATCAGATGGCAAAAGTATTGGAGTTTCAGCTTCAACATCAGTCCTTCCAGTGAATATAAAGGACTGATTTCCTTTAGGATGGACTGGTTGGATCTTGTTGCTGTCCAAGGGACTCTCAAGAGTCTTCTCCAACACCACAGTTCAAAAGCATCAATTCTTCGGCACTCAACTTTAGAGTCCAACTCTCACATCCATACATAACTACTGGAAAAACCATAGCTTTGACTAGACGGACCTTTTTTGGCAAAGTAATGTTTCTGCTTTTTAATAGGCTGTCTAGGTTGGTCATAACTTTCCTTCCAAGGAGTAAGCGTCTTTTAATTTCATGGTTGCAGTCACCATCTGCAGTGATTTCAGAGCCCAAAATAATGAAGTCTCACTGTTTCCACTGTTTCCCCATCTATTTGCCATGAAGTAATAAGACCAGATGCCTTGATCTTAGTTTTCTGAATGTTGAGCTTTAAGCGAACTTTTTCACTCTCCTCTTTCACTTTCATCAAGAGGCTCTTTAGTTCTTCCCTTTCTGCCATAAGGGTGGTGTCATCTGCATATATGAGGTTATTGATATTTTTCTTGGCAACCTTGATTCTAGCTTGTACTTCATCCAGCCTGGCATTTTGCATGATGTACTCTGCATATAAGTTAAATAAGCAGGGTGACAAAAGGAGCCTTGATGTATTCCTTTCCTGTTTGGAACCAATCTGTTGTTCCATGTCCAGTTCTAACTGTTGCTTCTTGACCTGCCTACAGATTTCTCAGGAGGCAGATCAGGTGGTCTGCTATTTCCATCTCTTGAAGAATTTTCCACAGTTTGTTGTGATCCACACAATCAAAAGCTTTGGCATAGTCAATAAAGCAGAAGTAGATGTTTTTTCTGGAACTCTTTTGCTTTTTTGATGAATCAACGGATGTTGGCAATTTGCTCTCTGGTTCCTCTGCCTGTTCTAAATCCAGCTTGAACATCTGGAAGTTCACGTACTGTTGAAGCCTGGCTTGGAGAATTTTGAACATTACTTTGCTAGCATGTGAGATGAATGCAATTGTGCAGTAGACTGAGTATTCTCAGGCACTGCCTTTCTTTGGGATTAGAATGAAAACTGACCTTTTCTAGTCCTGTGGTCACTGATGTGTTTTCCAAATTTGCTGGCATATTGAGTGCAGCACTTTCACAGCATCATCTTTTAGGATTTGAAGTAACTGGAATTCCATCACCACTAGCTTTGTTCATAGTGATGCTTCCTAAGGCTCAGTTTGAATTACAGGATGTCTGGCTCTAGACATGTGATCACATCATTGTGATTATCTGGGTCATGAAGATCTTTTTTGTATAGTTCTTCTGTGTATTCTTGCCACCTCTTCTTAATATCTTCTGCTTCTGTTAGGTCCTTACCATTTATGTCCTTTGTTTTGCCCATCTTTGCATGAAATGTTCCTTTGGTATCTCTAATTTTCTTGAAGAGATCTATAGTCTTTCCCATTCTATTGTCTTCCTCTATTTCTTTGCATTGAGCACTGAGGAAGACTTTCTTATCTCGCCTTGTTATTCTTTGGACCTCTGCATTCAATGGGTATATCTTTCTTTTTCTCATTTGCCTTTTGCTTCTCTTCTTTCCACAGGTGTTTGTAAGGCCTCTTTAGACAACCATTTTGCCTATTTGCAATTCTTTTTCTTGGGATGGTCTTGATCCCTGCCTCCTGCACAATGTCACGAGCCTCCGTCCATAGTTCTTCAGGCTCTCTGTCTGTCAGATCTAATCCCTTGAATCTATTTGTCACTTCTACTGTATGGTGGTAAGGGATTTGATTTAGGTCATACCTGAATGGTCTAGTGGTTTTCCTTACTTTCTTCAATTTAAGTCTAAATTTGGCAATAAGGGAGCTCTTAGTTTGTGGCTCTTAGTTATTCCTAATATTTCATATCTGTTTCATTGCCAAATTTACCTCTTAAATGTCTTTTCAGATATTTAAGGGTCAATTATACTTCAGTATAATCTTTAAGTCCATTTCCTTTCTTCTCCTTTACTGCTAAGACTTTTATTAAGCTCTCCAGTGTATGTCCCCTAGACTACTGCATGTGTGGATTTGCACTAAGTCACTTCAGTTGTGTCCAACTCTTTGGGACCACATGAACTGTAGCCTGCAAGGCTTGTCTCTCCATGGAATTCTCCAGGCAAGAATACTGGACTGGGTTGCCATGCCCTCTTCCAGGGGATCTTCCCGACCCAGGGATCAAACCTGCGTCTCCTGCAGCTCTTGCTTTGCAGGCGGATCCTTTACCACTGAACCACCTGGGAAGTTCCTCCCAAAGTACTGCATCCCTCTTAATTACTGTCACTGAAACCTTTCTTGCCTCCAGTAATTCTTTTCCACAGTTCTGCTACCATTGTTATCCTTCTGAAAAATTATGATCTTGTAACTCGCTGGTTTTAAAACAAGACACCAGCATTATTTTTTGTGAACAAGAGAAGCTTCTTCCTTTCATGGCATATGAGGCTTTCTGCAGAAGTGATGAGGTCCTCCTTCAGTAGATCTTCTGCCTTTTCTCCTAGGCGCTCCCAGGTGTATTTCTCATTTATCTCAGTACACTGCTCTTTACATCTGGATCCTTGCTCATAAGGTTTCTTGCCTTTGAATTGCCCTTCTCCTGTAAAATTAATTCATCTTCTACCCCTGTTGAAATTACATGCCTTCTTTCCCTGATATCTTCAAGAAGACTTAGTGCAATATCCTGACATTAAGTTTTCTTTTAATTAACTGATTTTTATTTTGAGAAATATGATGCAAACAAAAATATTTCTAACATATAGTAAATTGAGAAGCATAATAATAAGTTGAACTGTTAAACCACTAAACTACAAACCAGATTATGACAATTCCACTGAAGCTCCCTGGAGGCACTTTCCCACTGCCTCCATCCTGTCTGAAATTGAAGATAACCATCGTGCTGGATTTGGGGCTTGTGTTTCTTTTCTCTTTTATAATAATGCAACCAAATATGCATGTATCTTTAAAAATGTAATGGGCTTATCTTTTTGCTTTTGAATTTTATTAAAATGGTATCATATTCTATGTAGTCTTCTGCTGGTTTGTTTCAATGCTTTATTTCTAATATTCTTCCCTGACATTGCCTATGGGTTGAGGATAGTTTATTTTCACAGTTGTATTATATTCCAATTGTGAGATAGTTTTCCATTAGTTTGTATATTCTCTTAATGATGAATGTCTGGGTTTTCTCAAGTTTTGAATATTATGTTCCTTTGAGCACTTTTGAGTATTCCATAGTGAACATGGGCTAGAATCTGTTTAGGGTTGGAATTATTAGGTGGTAGATGTATACCTGTTCAACTTTAGAAGAAAAAGGTAATTTTTATCCCAAATTTTTGTGTCAATTTTCACTCCCATCAACAGTGGGCATTGCTCACTGTTAGAATTTATCTACAGTGAATAATCAAGGTGAGAGACTATATCTCATACTTAGCTCAGAGCTTAGTACATGGTGTGTGTGTGTGTGTGTGTGTTAGTTGCTCAGTTGTGTTTGACTCTTTGCAACTTCATGACTGCAGCCTGCCAGGCCCCTCTGTCCATGGGATTCTCCAGCAAGAAAACTGGAGTGGGTTGCCATTTCCTTCTCCATTAGTACATGGTAGTGCATAATAAAAGTTAAGTCATTAAATATACAATAGTTTAAGTACAAATTAAGACAAACATCAAGAAAATACAGATGGGAGGTAAGGGCAAAAGAAGAAATTATTTCTTATTTAATTTTGGGCATGACTTCAATTTAGTGCCAGATGTCCTTTCTTTTCTTCTCTCTGTGAAATAGTGCCAGCACCATTTGACCAGAACTAAAATTTGGGTTTGTCTTTGCAGGAGGATTGTTAATAGTTACTCATTTATATGGAAAAAAACTCCTCAATATTGTGAATATTTTGTACCATTTTTTGACATATTGTTTTGATTTTAGAAACTTTTTATATTCATATTGTCTTTAGAGAAAAGACTCTGTTGTTTGTGGAAACTATTTATGTAGAAGTGTGCTTTTTACACTTTCCTTTTATTCTTTTTCCTGACCATTTTGTTAAAGGATCAGTTCAGTTCAGTCACTCAGTCATGTCTGACTCTTTGTGACCCCAAGGATGGCAGGATGCTAAGTTTCCCTGTCCATCTCCAACTTCCAGAGTTTACTCAAACTTATGCCCATTGAGTCAGTGATACCATCCAACCATCTCATCTTCTGTCTTCCCCTTCTCCTCCTGCCTTCAATCTTTCCCAGCATCAGGGTCTTTTCTAATGAGTCAACTCTTCGCATCAAGTATTGGAGTTTCAGCTTCAGCATCAGTCCTTCCAATGAATATTTAGGACTGATTTCTATTTCCATCCTAAAGGATGGACTGGTTTGATCTCCTTGCTGTCCAAAGGACTCTCAAGAGTCTTCTCCAACACCACAGTTTCAAAGCATCAATTCTTCAGTGCTCACTTTTCTTTATAGTCCAACTCTCACGTCCATACATGACTACTGAAAAACCATAGTTTTGACTAGGTGGAGCTTTCTTGGCAAAGTAATGTCTCTGCTTTTTAATATTCTGTCTAGGTTGGTCATAACTTTTCTTCAAAGGAGCAAGCACCTTTTAATTTCATGGCTGTAGTCACCATCTGCAATGATTTTGGAGCCTAAGTAAACAAAGTCTTTCACTGTTTCCATTGTTTCCCCATCTGTTTGCCATGAAGTGATGGGACCAGATGCCATGATCTTAGTTTTCTGAATGTTGAGTTTTAGGCCATCTTTTTCACGCTCCTCTTTCACTTTCATCAACAGGCTCTTTGGTTCTTTTTCGCTTTCTGCCATAAGGGTGGTGTCATCTGCATATCTGAAGTTATTGATATTTCTCCTGGCCATCTTGATTCCAGCTTGTGCTTCATCCAGCCCAGCATTTCACATGATGTACTCTGCATATAAGCTAAATAAGCAGAGTGACAAAAGGAACCTTGATCTACTCCTTTCCTGATTTAGAACCAGTCTGTTGTTCCATGTCCAGTTTTAACTGTTGCTTCTTGACCTGCATGCAGATTTCTTAGGAGGCAGATCAGGAGGTCTGGTATTCCAATCTCTTGAAGAATTTTCCACAGTTTAATTTGATCCACACAGTGAAAGGCTTTGGCATAGTCAGTAAAGGAGAAGGAGATGTTTTTCTGGAACTCTTTTGCTTTTTTGATGAATCAACGGATGTTGGCAATTTGATCTCTGGTTCCTTTGCCTTTTCTAAATTCAGTTTGAATCTGGAAGTTCATGGTTCACGTACTGCTAAAGCCTGGCTTGGAGAATTTTGAGCAGTACTTTGCCATTGTGTGAGATGAGTTGTTAAAGGATGTATATTTTCAAAAGTATACAGCATCTATAGAGCTTTGCTTTCCATAAGTATACTTATATACTAATATTAATATGATGCTTTTCCTAAATTTCCTATGAGTTAAGAGATCTCCATAAAGTGGGACTGGGCTTTATATATCTAGGTTTTTGAAGAGACTAAACCATTTGTCCTTTTATGGAGAAAGCACACCTGAGAATTTCCAGTGTTCCAAAAAAAGAGAAAAGAAAGGTCCTCTCATCTCCCTAGGTCTTATTGTGTCCTGCAAGATTTTCTTTTCTTGAGACACTCAGTTATTTTCATTTTCACTTGAAATTGTTCCTGATTTTTATTTAAATAAATGTAAACATCAGCTTTAACTAAAGTTAATTGTAGAATTGAATACTCTTCACGTAGGGGATTTTTAATGTTTGCAGAGGCGTTTTGTCAGCAGTTTTTGAGCTGTTTAAAATATCAGTGTCTAATGGGATTAAGTTGGATAATCAAATAACAAGCTGAGATCTGGGTAGACAGTTTGATGCCTGTGGGGTATTTCCTTGATGAATATAAATGAAAGGTGTCTCGTGGTTAGGGGCAGAAGTCACCATGTCACTATGCATGACATTTCTGCTGAGTCAGCACTTTGGCATGAACTAGACTCAGATGAAGGGGTGGACTGATAAGAAGCCTGACAGGGTTTTATGTTAGTGCAGTGGAATATGTCGTGTGATATTCTGAGCAACGGTGGTTTGCAAATAGTGAAGAAAACCAACTGATGCAGACAGTCAGGTCTAAAATCAGTTCTTAATTTCTTAATAGTCTGTATTCTGGACCAGCTCTGTGACCGATGATTTACATAAACTTTTGCTTCATTTTCCTTCTAGAACTTGTTTATTAGTCCTTAGAATGGAGCAGGAATAAGTTCTGCTCACGTTTACAATTTCATGCTCTGTTTTACCCTGAGTTCGTCCTTACTATTTATATTTTCTTAAAAATGGTCATTTGGGTATTCACAATTTCTTTTAAATTTAGCTTTGAAACAAGTTAAATTATGGGAAGTAAAAAGTTCACCCATTATCACCTGTCATCATATAATAAAAATATACATTTATATAATCATATTCATGTAAATTTGTGTGTTACCTGTATTTATATATATATGCGTGTATATATATATATATGTATATATATATATACACACACACACACACACACACACATATGTGTTGAATGAATGGTTGTAGCATTAATGTATTTTTATGAATACATTATGAATGTATTTTTTTTCACTGAGCTTTATTTCAAGCTTTTCATGTAATATTTTCAATGAAGTTTAAAATATTCCATCTAGTAAACTGTTTAATAATCATTTCTTTATTACTATCCATTTGGTTTTACCTTTCTCTGATATTTCTTGTATTTTAGCCTCATAGTATATAAAGGCATAGTTTTTCATTGGTTGTGCCTTATAGATTTGTTTTAGGCAATATGATGAAAAAGACAAAGATTTTCTCACAAGTATTCCACATCCTTGTAAAATATTCTCATTTCCCTTCTGGTCTCTTCTTCCTCTTCACTCACCTGTTAGGATCACTAAACTCATGCTCTTCAGGATCCTTGTTTAAAAAAAGTCATATGGCAAATCATTTATGTTTTAGGAAGATTAATTTAATGCATAAACTGTACAGAAAAGTGTAATGAGTGCTTTGCTAGTGGATTCTGCAAATTGTGCTATCATGTTGGTTAAATTATTTAAGATCAGATGACTTTCCAATGCCCAGAAAATAATCCTGTACAGGTAACCTCACTCTTTTTCTTTAAGCGTGGTCAGAGCCTTAGTTCCTATAGTCTTTTCATTAAGATGAATAAAACTTAACCTTAAAAATGAACTGAAACCAATGTGTGACTGTTTAGCCTTTCTTGTAAGTTCTCCATATCTTCATCGCACATTTTACATGTCACAACAGGATTCTTGTTCTTCTTTTTGTGACCTGTAAGTTATATATGTGACATACAATACGGAAGGTTATCTTTGTAAGATAAGAAAACTGCATATAGTAAGTAAAACTCGATGTATTTATTTCATATTCTGTACTAGGCACTCATAGTTGGTACAGTTTTATTAAGAACCAGTGTATAATATTTCATAAAACATTTTAGTGGCTTAGATGATTATTAATTCAATGTAAAATTTGTTGCTGGAATATATATAGCCTTGACCAACCCACCCATGTTTTTACTAACTACAGTGTTGATTAATGATAAATTTTCTACATTTTGAATCCCTCTTAAGTGAAAAAAATTGAATTTCTTTTTAGTATAACATAGTGCTCAAATCCCTATCTAATTTCTCTGGTTAATGTCTGCTTTCAAGGAAAGTAATTGTATGCAAACTATTAAAATGTTGTCAAATAATTTTCAAATATTTACAATTTTTCTAATTATATTTGTGGGCTTTATTTTTTAAAATATCTATTACGATTTTATTTTACATACATAGACATTTCTAGTGATTTTCTTTGAAAAAGAAATTTTACAAAATAAGTATGTTTGTTTTGATGCATTTGAGTTTAAATGAAAGTAGAGCTAAAGAGATTTTGCAGAATTATGTTTAATTAAGGGGTCTGTATCCTCTTTGTCTCCCTCTCTATCTTTTTCTCTCTCTCCCAACTCCCTACCTTTGTCTATTTGTATATCATCTTTCCTCTCTTACTCTCTGGCTGATGATCTAGTGAGGCCAAGTATATCACAAACTGAGCTTCAGGGTGTGAAAGCCTAGAAACAGAGCAGGAAGAGTAAACTTGTTATGCTTCAGCCCTGTATTTTCTGGTAAATCTCCATTAGTAATATTAAGATGTATAATTTAACCTAAGGCACAATTTACAAGATGTAAATTGTAAATCTTTCATCTAAGATATGACCATTATATTCTTCAATATAAAATTGAAGAACTGTTATGGAGAACAGATGTAAGTTTTGATCTATTTTTCTTATATATGTTTATCCATGTAAAATTTACCATGATGCTGATAGGTGCTAAGAGAATGAAACAAAGAAAGAAGGAACATGATGGGTTTGAAGGATTAAATATTGTTGCAAATTCTTTGCTGCCACAAGTGAGTCCAAACATTGTTCATCTTGAATCTGGGCTGGGCCTGTGGTTAAAGTCTGGTGGTGGTAATACGGTATTGGTTCTGATCCTAGAATTTAATAAGACAGGCCACTTCACTTTTCTGCTTTCTGAAGCATAGCTGCCTTGCTGTGAGGAAGCCCAATCAGCAGCAAGGAGGGGAACAATATGAGGTATAATTGAGGCGCCTTGCTCACAGCTCAAGCTGAGCTCCCAACCTACAGACAAAACAACTTTCCAGACATGTGTGTGAGTCATATTGCAAGTGCATCCTCCGGCCCCAGTTGAGTGGCCCCAGCTGAGGCTACATGCGGTAGACATGGGATGTTCTTTTCAAGCCTTCAAGAATAAGAGTGGACCTATGGAGATCAGTTTAGTTTAGTTTAGTTCTCTAGATGAGAGATTACCTAAGTTTGTGTGCAGACAGTGGAGATGGTTGAAACAGGACAAAGTAGATGAGTTTGGCAGTTATATCAGTGATGAAACTGAGGAATTTGTTGATGATGCAATGGTACTTTGTAGTCTTTGATTGGCTCTGAGTTGCCCAGTTGTTTCTTTGAGACTAGGCTGATGTTGATTCTCGGTTGAGAGACTGGATGAGTCAGAGGGGATTCTCATATCCTTTAGCAAAATTCAAACCAGCATACAGTCCTTTGTATACTAGTCCAAAACTGACTTTCTTGTGGAGAATAAGAGGAGAAGCAAGGAGGCAACATGGACTGTTCTGGCATGGAGAAGCCATTACCCTCTGTGGACGCATCTTGAGTGGTTTAGTGAATGATGCTTATAATCAAAACTCATATGAATATATAAGATACATTGGCAATTAGATAAGTTTCACAATAATCTAAATATGAATTTATAAATAAACCAGCAATGAAGATGAAGCAAATTCTGAATAAACTCAGAAAGAATACATAATTGTTAACTGTTATTCCAGGGGGTTATTGGAATGATTAGGTCACTTATTTGAGAAATCCATGCACTTATTCAACAAATATTAATATTTATTGAGTTTGCTACTGTGTGCTAAGAACTGTGCTTGTCAAGTGTGTATGTGTTTCTTGGGAGAGTGAGATCCTGAATTGATGATTTTCATGAGCTTACAATCTGTTGAAGAAGATATAATATTTGATTTTAAAAATTTAAATGATAGTACTGTACTAGCAAGATGAGTAAAAGTTCAGTTCAAGTAAAATTCTAACACTTAACCTGGATTTCTTTAATGTTTGAATTTTCTCTTCAGAAAAGTTTTAAACATTATTGTTAGTAAACACCTTCTTACTTTGTTATTATTAACATTTATTTAATAATATTATATTAGTTTCAGGTATATAAGATAGTAATTTGGTATTTTTATACAATGAGAAATGATTATAGCATTATTAACAGTTATCACCCATCACCTTACAAAATTATTATATTATTGACTATATTCTCTAAATGTACATTACACCCACTTGACTTATTTATTTTATGGCTGGAAGTTCTTAGCTCTTAATCCCCTTCACCTATTTTGTCCGTCCCCCATTCTCCTTGACTCCGGCAAACACCGGTTTGTTCTCTGTATATATGGGTCTGTTTCTGTTTTGTTTTGCTTGTTTTTAAATTTCTATTCAGTCACATCTTTAATATTTTGGAATAAGTCCTGAAAAACAGTTTTGCTCTCAACCTAGGTAATCTCTTACTTAATGGAAATAGTCATGAGTCAAAGCACCTGGATTCTACATAACTTGCCTCCGTCACTAACTGGTTTTGAGACATTAGGCAAATTGTAGTCTCTCTGTTTCCCTCTTCGTGGTTTGTTTTTTTTATTTATTCTTATAAATACTTGGTTTAGTTTCAGTCAAGAGTATTCAGTAGATTGAAGAAGATGGCAGTAAATGTATGGTTTCAAAGGTGGATGTTCTGAACAATTATTTAAAAACTAAATTGCTATTGTTGTTGTTTACTGTTTAGTTGCTAAGTCATGTCCAACTCTTTGCGACCCCATGGACTGTAGCCCTCCAGCCTCCTCTGTCTGTGAGATTACACAGGCAAGAATATTGGAGTGGATTGCCATTTCCTTTTCCAGGGGATCTTTCTGACCCAGAGATCAAACCCACGTCTCCTGCACTGGCAGGCAGATTCTTAACCCTGAGCTACCAGGGAAGCCCCCAGAACAAAAACAAAAACAAAAAAATAAGTAAATTACTTCTATTTAAAAATGCACATCATATATGAAGTACCTTTAACATATGTGTATGCATATGTATTTTCTCAGGTGACAGCAGGTTGAACTAGATACAAGTAATTTTTACTTAGACAAATAATGAAACAATGATTTATTTAACAACTCCCCCTTTTTATTGGGGTTAAAGTTTAGAACATAATGAAAGAATTATGCTTGGAGTATGTTGAATAGGTAAAGTTTAGGAAGACTAGAAGAACTTTATGCTTCTTTGCCTTCTTATCAAAGCTGTTGATTAAGACAAAATTAATCTTTTTGTTTCAATGTCTCATTGTCATGTAAGAATACAAGAAGAATTTCTGGCTGTTCGATTAATTTGGTAGATTTGAAATACTAAAGAAGTCAAGGATCTTGCCATGTAACCCAAGACACTGGAAGCCAATAAATAGCCAATTACCAAAGAATCTGTAATTTGGACATTGGTGAAGTAGAATTGTTGTTGTTATTGTTTAGTTGTTAAGTCATGTCAGACTCTGTGACTCCATGGACTGTACCCCACCAGACTCTTCTGTCCATGGGATTTCCCAAGCAAGAATACTGGAGTGGGTTGCCATTTCCTTCTCCAGGGATCTTCCTGACCCAGGGATCAAATCCATGTCTCCTGCATTGGCAGGTGGATTCTTTACCACTGAGCCATGTAAGAAGTAAAATTAGCTGCTACAGAAAACAGAATGTTCCTTTTCTCAAACTTCTCTGTGAAGTGTTCTGGCTGAATCACACCATGGATTAACTCAGGTAAATGCTTCCTTGCTCTTTTCTTTCAGCACACAAAGCAAGTGTTACAGTATTGTCAGCTATCTCCTTTGCAGTATTTGGGAATCTAGGTATCTTGTTGGAGTGTTTAACTTCATCTTCTGAATTATGATTAAACAGTGGGATAATATTTTTTTATTCGGCTTTACTACTACCAAGTCATGATGATCATTTCATTAGGAGTAACGAGTCTCTTGGGCTTTGTAGGTGGCGCTAGTGGTAGAGAAACCAATTGCCAATGCAGGAGATATGAGAGACTTGAGTTCGATCCCTGGGTTAGGAAGATCCCCAGGAGGAGGACATGGCAACCCACTCCAGCATTCTTGCCTAAAGAAACTCATGGAAAAAGGATCACGGCAGGCTATTGCCCATAGGGTCGCAAAGAGTCAGACACAACTGAAGCTACTTTGCATGTATGCACTCAATCAGTCTCTTAGAATAGCAAAGTTAAAAAAAAAAAAAAAAAGAATAGCAAAGTTGAGTTCTTGTCATCCTTTTCCATATATATTTTACTCCAAGTCTTTCATAAAAACCTACAAAGACTGTCACCTAATCACAATATGATGGGGAAAGCAGAGTATATTACACCTTTTTTTTTTTTTTTTTTGCATCCAATACATTTTTGTATGAGCAACATGCATTTTCACTTTGCTCAAGGCCTAGCAGGCCCACCTGGCTTTCCTGTATCTGCTAAGAGCAACATGAATTGTTTCTTTATATCATACACATACAATACCTAATATACCAGTAACGGATGGGAACCATTCCCCTTTCTTCCCCTGACATGCTTTTTGAGTAAGAGTTTCATGGTTTGCTAAATTTCTTATTGAGAGAGGTTGGAAACTCTTTCTGCTTGGTCTGTCTAGTTTTCATGTGACATTTGAAAACTTTCACAGTTTGAAAAAAAAATGACAGAAGTTAAATAAGAGGTATTTATCTTTCAAGACTGGGGACATGTAGTTGAGTTTTCCAGCAACATTTGATTACATCATTAGTACGTAAGTGGAAAAAGGAATAAGAATTCTTTGAAGACCTTAAGTTGATTGAGAAAGAGCAAGATATATTAATGTCTTAAAATTTTACTTTTGTTACTGCTGATCAGGGCTAAATACTCATGTTTTCAGCTCAAAAATTCTGCTAAAGTAGCTGGAGAATTTCCATCTGGTGATAGAGCAACTGTTAATTGGAAATAATTGCAGGGCATTTGGACATTTTAATAACATTAAATCAAATATTTATTTCAGCTGCAAAGATGGAAATTATTATTTGGAAATGTCTTATATTGAATGTTCTTTTATTTTTCAACTATAAAGACACACATATTGAGTTATCTTTCTGAAACATATTTTATTGGAAGAGTATTTGTCATTTTAGACCCCTACAGAAAGAAAGTGAAGTCGCTCAGTCATGTCTGACTCTTTGCGACCCCATGGACTGTAACCCACCAGGCTCCTCCATCCATGGGATTTTCCAGGCACGAATACTGGAGTGGGTTGCCATTTCCTTCTCCAGGAGATCTTCCCAGCCCAGGGATTGAACCCAGGTCTCCCGCATTGTAGGCAGTCGCTTTACCGTCTGAGCCACCAGGGAACTCCTATATTCCTGTGTAATCTTTGTTATGAAGATATTGCTGTGGATGGACCATAAAAGGATGTATGCTTTTTCAGCCATCTCCATTATGATAAATAGTACAGATTTGAGAAATGGCTCCTCAAATTTGTAAATTTAGCCTGTGATTTCAGGGTTTTGATTTTAAGTTGATTGATCAATATGATAATAGTCTTCTAATTACCTAATTGACATAAACCATTATAGGCAATACTAATAGTAAGTTTTGGAGGGGGGTGGTTTAAGTCAATATTTCAAATGTAAAATTGGGTCACAGACAGCAAAGTGAATTGCCTAACAGCATGGAACAAACCTTTAAATTCCTATTACTGATCTAGTCATTATAATAGAATCCCAGTTTGCTTACAATGTTTTGTTACAAATTGGCTCGAGTTTTCATTTTCCTTTAACTATTTACATTGAACAGATTTGCAGCCTACCACTCCTCTTTAAATCTTTAAAGCCCTAAATTTTATGCTATTGTATATGTATTCTTTACTGAACAGATCAATTCAAGCAACCTCTTATTAACAATGTATATTCTCAGGGTTTCTAGATCTGATTTGTTTTAGACTTAGAGTAGAAATTGTTCAGAATGTAAACAAGTATTCCTTAATTTTATTTTTAAAATATCTTATCATTCTTGTAACTTTGTCTCTAAATATTGATTTTTTCACTGAGAAGACATTATCTAGTCAACTGACATGGGTCACTGGGAAATCAGGATATTAGAACATTTGGCTATTATTGACCTGAAAAAAAATTTAAAATAGCATTTAAGAGGTCACTGTCTTCATAGCCTATTCCTGATTCCAAATGTCCATTTTTCTTTACATACATGTCCTTGGGTTTCATTATAGAGAAGGACTTTTACTGATGATAATTTGTTTCCTTTCCTTATCTATTTAAAAAATCAATTCTGATTCACTGTTTCATGCATGCATGCATGTGTATACATAGATAAGTTATGGTATATGCTTTGCAAACCACAGGGAACGGAAGCATTGCCTTCATTAGTTACTGTTGCCACCTGAAAAATCCGCTGTCATGTAAGCTCTCTAGTTTGCTCAGGACTGAAGGGTTTCCTGGGATATGGGCTTTCAGTTCTAAGACCAGGTAGGTCCTGAGCACACCATGTCAACTGGTCACTCTGCTTCTATTTCCCTAATTTAAATGTACTGATCCCAGCTCCCTGTATAAATGAGTACCTAATTGATGGGTTTCCTCCAGTATTCATATAAATTTCAGAAATCCTAAAAATGGCAAAATTGGTCTTCTAGCTGAAAAAAGAGCATTTTTAAGATTAAACATTTAGGAAAAGAGAAGATTGAGCTGAATGATATCTGGTCTTTCTCTCAACTGAAATGTCTTGTTAGAGGGAAATGCTACCTTTTCATCACCCGAGAATTGAGAACTCTATCTGGAATTTAACAACAATATCACCTGACTATCCTCCCCGGTAAAATTATTTAAATTAAGTCAATAAATGCTCTGCACTAGGGGGAATAGAGAGGCCATTCACATACAAGAATTCCTTCTTGCCCTCAAGGAATTAACAGTACAGTTGATAAAGACCATCCAAGATGGCAAGGAGATTAGAGGGCAAGGAGATTAAAGTTTACTAAGGCTGCTCTTTCTGTGGGCACTTCCATTCTCCAAACAAATCTCATTTCTTGTCTTTTTCTGCACTTGATTTTTAAGTTGTCTAGACAGGCTGCTTTGGCAACCATCAGATGGTTTTGCTGACAAGGACTTTGCTGTTCCCATAACAAGGAAACCTGGCCAGGTGACCGGTTGCTGTGCTTTGATGATATTTGTTCCTCTGTTATTTGATCTCCTCCAGTGTTTGACAGAAGCTGGTGCACAAAGACAACTGGAGGGGAGGCATATTTTGGCAAAAAGCAAAGGAAGAAGTGGGAAAGAGGTGCAGACTTTCTATTTTGCATTGTAAACTTCAAAGTTTTCAGACTATAGGAGTTTCAAACCAATGCCTCTCTTTACCAGGTCTAAGAAATTCTGTGTGCTATTGAACTCCTTAAATCTGTTTTTCATTTGTCAGATTGCAATGGTTGTTCTAACTTTTACATGGGGTCATTGGGAAGATTAAGTGAGATAATGCATGGGAAAGATTTAGCCTGATTCCTGGCACATAGTTAATTCTCGATAAATATGTTGATTTGTGTTGTTTTATAGTTGTAATCTTTCTGTGCCTTCCTTTAGAGCTTCATAAAGATTACCAAGTCTTTTGTATGCTTTAGAGGTTTAAAGTAATTAGAAATAATTTGGGATTTTCTATATCTCCACAGAATCTTTAGAAGTAGAAGGAAAACAACCACATTACTACAGTAATATTAAATAGAGCTATGTGAAAATCACATTGGACTAAATTATACAAATCAGAAAACGTTTAAACCAGGAAAACTATGAGACTATGACTAGTATCTGACTGTTTGTAATGCGGGAGCCCTTCCCCTACTTTTTGAAATAGTATCAACATAGTAATTACAAAAATGCATTGTCCAAGCTCCTTTTATTTTATATATATTTTATTTATATGTGGGTATATTTAAATACATGGAATTTAAATTTCATTTTTAATACTATGATGATAAATAAAGTTGGCAGCCACACGTGTCTAAATACAGAAGAAGGCAATTCTGCTTTTTGTAAAGTCAGGAAAAGGGAGCCTTCGTGAGGATGTATGAACTGGCTGCTATCAAAGAAGCAGGAATCAGGAGTGCTGACGGAGTTAATGACAGCTAGCAAGGCAGTGCTACTGTTTTGGGCCAGAGATTCTGTGGCTGCTCTTGCTGGAGCTGTAAGCTGCATAATTCTATTTCTCTTCTGCTTTATCTATAGAACTTAATACTTATAGCCCCATTTCTTAGATTAGCAGCTCAAAATTTGAATTTAAAATGCTTCGATTATCTTATTTTTAAGGTGCTTTACATTAAAAAAAAAACAAACAAACATTGCCTTTTAGATTTCTAGCTATCTGGTTTTAGCAGGGTGTTATTTTTGGTACCAAAGGGCCTCTGACGTTGCTTTGGAATTGCCTCCTTTTGTTGCATCAGCCCCAGGTCACTGGAGAAGAATAGGGGATTGGAGGTTGACAAAGATGAAGGGGTGATTTGTGGGTCAGTTCATCAAAAACTGGAACAGGTGGATGTGAGAGAAGCATCCTCTTGCCCCGTACTCTGCACCATCGCTTCTTTCCTTCACGGAGCCCAGAATGTTCATCAAGCATGAAAAGCTTTCAATCTGCTTCTGACACAGGAAAAAAAAAATAGCTTGCTCTAAAACAAGTGTTTCCCCTAAATGCCCAGTTCTCCATCTAGAGTGAAGTGGATGGATAATTGGATTTAAATGAACATAGCTGTTGAAAAGGATGAAAAAGATTTTCATTGTGTTACTGAAAACTCTCAAATAGTTTTTTTTTTTTTCCTAAGGGATTTTTTTGTTTGTTTTGTTTTTAAGGAATAGACACTGTCTTTGCTTTGCTCTTTAAAATATAGCCTGATCAGAATATTATCTACTGAGATCTGAATGAAATTGAAGTTTTGGAAAATCCTTAGCTTACTAAAACTCAAGTCTGTATACCAGTTTCTCTGTTATTAAATGAATATTTTCAGCCTCAAATAAGGAAAAGAGCAGGTGGATTATCTCAGATAGAGATGGTTCCTTTTACTTTTATGAACTAATATTGATAAGTGCTTCAGCATAAGAACTGAATTTCTACATGTTCTAGGGTCAGTTTCACTTTTGTACAATATGGCATTATAATCATTCAGCAAGAGAAAATTTTCGATCTCAATGTGCCCTGTTAGGTTTTTACACAGCTGGGTGGCTTTTGTTTATTTCTTTCTCTTTTTTTTCTTTTTTCTCAAAATCTCTTGCTTAATTAATCATCATGGGGTTTTACTTCATTTAATTTTATTCTCAATTTGACTGATTTGTTACCAGATATCTCAATAGAACCAAATGCCTCTTCCTTCTCCCTGTCTATCCCGAGGGCATGTTGAAAAGTTCTCATCCTGAGATGCCTAGTAAAAACATGTTATTTTGGCATTTGGTTACATTTCACCTAAGTTCCATATGATACTGCAGTTTGCTAAGCATCTGTAAATTGCAACGTGTACCCTTAACATTGTACTCCTAGATTTCTGGATTCTAGGAGTTTCATCATGGACAAGAACAATTACATTAAATTACCCTTCAAGTCTTGATGAAGTATCTATAAACATTAATTTATTCAGCATCTAAAAGAAATAAGAGCAAATCAGAAGGAGGGTTGGGGAAGGACTATGAAAAGACTCACTACAGTATTATTTAGAAGGACTAAAGGACATCTAGAAAGCAACTGTTCAGTATCAGCCTCTTTAAAGCCTATTTACAAGTCAAAGTTTATATTTCAACAAGATATGTATTGGTAAGAGTTTCAAACAGCAAAATAGTGTGAATCATTAAAATAATGAATTTTATTTTTCCACCACAGTTTTCCTTTTTTCTTTTATTTTTATCTACCCCTCTCGGCTTTAAGTACAAAATCAGTCTTCAGTGATGTGCTCAGAATTATGCAGCTTTTCAGAATGACTTTTTTTTCCTAAGGGGTCACCTCATTTTAAGGATAACTGCAGACATGACTTTGGTGTAATTTCATTCCTTCTTCTTCTGCAAAGCTGCAGGTTAAACTCAACATGACAGTGTGAGTGATATGCTTGCTAAATTTGTGCTAACATATGCAAATATAGGGAGGAATTATTTATCAGGGAGTAATATGCTTAAGTTTTTTAATAAAGAAAAGCCTAATAAGCATAAAGGAGTGAGCTCTGTAGGAAATGGTGACAGATTGGAATCATTTGCTAAAGGAAATCGCCTCGTGTGGAAATCCCAGTGCCACAGAAAATATCACACGTGTAGAACAGCCTTCTTGATTTTGATACTAGAGGCACAGATATGGCAAAGGCCTCACCGACCTTCCGATTTCTGTGTTGTGATTGAAGAGGAGGCGTCCTGCCCCAGTGTGTAGAATTAGGACCGTTCTTCTCTGCCTTCCTGGTCCAAATTGAACATTTGTATCATTGGCCAAAGTCAGAAAGACTTTCCCATGGGGCTAGTGGGCTCTGGGTTTGAGCAAAGATAGTCGTCCCCATCAGTAAGGTTTTCCAAGCCTTACCAAGTTGATGTGTGTCTATTGTTCAACATCCTTCCCCTGCCCTCACGTCCTTAACACTCGGGTCTACTCTTCTACATCTTTCTTGGTTCTTGATTAGAAAAAACATTTTTTTAAGATGAAGAAACTCTGGCAAAACTTTTATTTTGCTTGAAGTTGATCATTATAAACTCATGCTATATTATATCTTATAGTATGTAGAGTTTTCATATATGCTCTTTTGCATCAGAGTCAAAAATAACTCGCATATAGATTGTATGAATCATATATACAGACTATATTTATTCCATGTTTTAGATTATTATGTGGACTTGTTTCTATTATGAACAGACATTTAAGTGTTTTTCTTTCTTATGATGACACTTTGTATTTGGTTTGGTTAAATGTTTTTATTCATTCCTCCGTTTATTTCATATACCACTAGATAGGTCATTAGTTTTAAATTCGAATAAAAGCAAGGATGGTATTGCCCTCAGGTCTGTCTGTCACAATATATTTGTATATTGTTTTGTGCTGACTACTGTCTTGGAGCAGCAGCTGTCAGAGGACTATGTGTGTCTCCGATTCCTCCAGGTATTTCTCTGTGACCTGAGAACTGATCCCGGCAAAATGATACTGATTCTTTTATCTGTTTCTTTTTCTTCTTTGATTTATTTATGAATCAATGAAAATGCAAACTGTTGATTTTCTAATATGAACTTTCCATTATGATTTTGAATTTATATTAAGAAGTCACAAAACGAGCACTTGAAAACAGGCTGCCAATAATGGTTGGCACTTTCATAATGAAAGTTTTATATGATTTCTACATTGTTTAGTTAATATTTGCTTGTAACAAATATTTTATAAGATGCTTTTTTATTATATAATCTATAATTTGTATAAAATCAGTTATAGTTTCATTTTTCAAAGATTAGCAAATAAAGTTTTTTTTTGAAGTATAGTTGATATACAGTGCTATGCTAGTTCCAGTGTATAGCAAAGTGATTCAGTAGTACATATACATATATCTGAAATAAAAGAATATGTATATTCTTTTCCAGATTCTTTTCCCATATAGTTTCATTTTTGATAACAAAATAGGGCTTATGAAGGGCCGGCTTCTTCATTGTGCCACAGTACATTCTGTTTCTCTGATAGAATTCTTCACTTTGCAATATAATTGTTTTTTTATGCATCTGTGCCTTCTACTAGTATGGTCAAATCTTGATGGCAGAGACTCTGTATTATTTATTCGTGATTCCTTAGAATCTTTTTATTAGCTGCAGTTGTGTTCTAGGAACAGCAAGGAATCTAAGGACCCACCAAAAAATAAGCTTAATTTTGAAAAAAAAAAAGAGTTAATTTTTCTTGTTGAAACCACTTTACTAAGATTATCTGGATGACTTTTTTTTTTGGCATCTTATAGCTTTAATAAGCAGTTTTCTAGCAATTCATTTTCAGTATATTTTTCTTATTTATAATTATATTTATTTATTTTTTGGATAACATTTTTTGCCATGCATATGTTTATGAATTTTTCTTCCTCCTTCTCCAGTGGTAAGATAATGGACTTGAGCACAGGTAAATAATCTGATGGGATGTTATGAGTCTGACTTAAGAAGTCCTAGGTCCTGAGCATCTGAGAAGTTAATTATCTCACAGGAGATTACACTCTTCCTCATTTCTACTTCATAAACTGCACTGATGGAATTGAAACATTTTTTTATTATTACCAGTGTTCTTGCCTTTTTAATTTCTTATTATAAGAGGACTTGTGACCTTGATTTTATATATAATCAAGGAAAGGAGGAAAGAATATGACAGGCATGTTCTTTATTCAGTCATATTTTAGAGTAAAGTGAAATGAATTCCAGATTTAGATTAATTTTTAAAGTACAAAATCAGATCAGTAAATATCTGTTTATTAAAAAATGGTGACTCCTTTGCAAGATACAGTTTGAGTTATATTCAGCCCCATGGTGAATTTGGAATGAATGTTGGTATTGGTAAGCAGGTCCTTCAGTTAGAATGTACCATTTCAAGGGAAATTTAGAAGATATCCTAAGTTTAGTTGCCTAATATAGAATTGGACTACATTTGATCAAACCTCATGAAACAAACAGTGTATTCATTGTATCAATGCTGAAAAGAAAAGACAGCTGAAGTTTTCATGTCTAATTCCTGCTAATCTACATCATGTACAGTCAGACTGAGACACACAGGCCTACGTAGAAGCTTACATTAAAAAAAAATTCATCTGGGACATATTTACTGTCATCCTTCTGTCTAAATAAAATAATGCCTTTTTTATTATGAAGAAGGCAGAACATAATTTTAAGGAACAACTTTTGGTAATCTGCAATAGCATAAAATGCTCTCATCTTTCAGAGTGGTACTTATATAATGAGATTACATCTATTTATTTTTGTATATATGAAAGATTCATAGAACGTTTGGCTTTTTTCACATACCTTGTTTTGGTCTATAAATGGCATCCTGAAGTACAGTGATGAATTTTCAAATTTTAGTTTTCTTTTCAAAAATGGCATTATGTTTATAGTATATGCCCCAGAGAGAGCAAGCTACTTATTTTTGAAAAACTAATATTAAAAACTCTTGTGAAAGCTCTATAAAAGCAATGGATTTTATTTCATGAATCAAATCCACTTTAGCTTTTCTGGTTTAGCTGAACTAAGATTAACATTTCAGATAGAGGAAAAATCTGCCTCGATGCCTTCATTTTATTAAACTAGAGTTGACAACATAGAATCCATCGTGCAATTATAAAAGGCTGCCTTTAGTTTTAGTGGTACGATATTGGATTTCAGTGTCATTATAGTTCCAGCTTTTATGTACTAGTTAAGCCAAGCAAAATCACTACTGAAAATTAGGCTTTTTTTTTTTTTTTTTAATGACGAGCTTACACTAGTTTGAAACAAAGCCCATCTCTTTCAACCCTTGCCTCAACATGGAATCAGGCAAGCAATGAAGAATCTTTGTATTTCTTTTTACAGTGCTATCTTAAAAATGTAGAAAATTTCTATTTTGTTTTACAATATTATCCAGTGGCACTCATTACTTTGAAAATAACTCAGATTATAGTTTTGGAAGAAGAAATTTTAAATCCATCTGTGGTATTTTGACAAGAGTGGCTACTGAAATAATTATTCTTAACCTGGTTTTAGTAACTGTAACTCAGTGACCCTAGGGGTCCAGGTCATCACTTAGCAATAATTTTAGTAAAGTTCAAGACAATCTAAAAGAAAGACACTATGGTAGTGAATATCCTACCCAGCCAAATGTTGTTATGGTGAGATGTCCTGACATCAGGTAGATGAGAGAAGCTGTGTTGGGAATGCTTTACACTCCTAGAATATGTTGTAGCAAAGGGAGCCTGTGATATTTTTGTGGATCAGAATTAGGTCACACAGACCAGATGGGACATTTGGGAGGGTGATGGAACCCAAACAGGGAGCTTCTTGGTGAGTTATACTTTCAAAACCAGAGTGGAGGAGAGGCTAAGTGCCTGCTGGAGAAAAGATCTGCTGTTGAGACATCTCCATATGTGAGTGGGTTCCTGAAGAATGGATAGGACACCCTATGTGTGGAGGATTCCAGACCAACAATGGGCCAGCAATGCTAGAACCCAATAGCACTGTCAACTGAACCTTACTTACTCTCTCCTTCCCTAGTTACAACTCAGTACTAACACTAGGTAGTGGTCTGGTGGAAGCAAGAAAGGAGAGCAAGCTCAAGACAGGATGGAATAGACAAGAATCTAATCATATCCCCGTTCCCATGAGCAGTCTCTGAATGACTCATAGGAAACTGGGCATTTAGAAATTAATGAAATAAGAAGCTTATTGACTAAGTGTTACCAGGGAAACTCATAGATCTTAGTAAAGTTTAAGACCTAGGCTATATTTCAAACAAGGGGCAGAAAACAACTCATTGGACAGTGCAGGCTGGAACATGTGATTGAGGAAAAGGATAAGATTGGGGCTTCACTCCAGGGTGGGCTGTTTTGCAGGGGAATGGTTATGCTTTTATGTATGGAGTGTTTTATAACAGATAAAACTTTGCATGACAAGGTACAATGTGTGTCCCTTTGTGTCTCTTGTAGTTACTTATAAGATAAATAGGACAAACCTGGAAAGACTCAGTGTTTGCCCGGTGTCCTCAGGCATTCCATGGGGAATGGAAGAGGAGCTCAGATGTCTGACTCCTGCGCAGTCTCTCAGCTTCAGTTAGCTGCCTCTTCTGACTACCTGTTTTCCTTTTCACCAAGCAGTTATTCTTTCCAGATCTATTTACCATATTTGACACAGTACTTAGTACAGTCTGACACATAGTAGGAGCTCCATAAATGCATGTTGAATGAGTGGTTGGATGAATAAATAACAGACTAATGAATCTATAAGTCTGTGTTCAACATACCTGGGTCTGAGTGGGTGCCCACATTTAGCACCCTTCAAGTTGCGCAGACACAACTGACAGAGCAAGTTTTCCTCTTGAAGATAGTAATCTAGACCTGATTTCACCTCTTCTATTCTATGATTCTACAAAGACTCTTGCAGATTACAACTGTTTTTCTTTTTTGGGAGATGTTTGTATTCTTCATTTTAGAAGCCCAGAGTCTTGTGAGGATCAATACATTGTAAATGACAAAGTGGTTTGAAGTTGTATTCTCATTTTAGCTGTGTTAACAAATCTGCTAAATATTAATAGCTAAATTAAAGAGGGCTCTTTATACTTTCAAAGTGTATGTGAATCAGACCCCTCTGTCTCTTGAACAGTCCTTTCTTTAGAATTAGTTTCTTAATCATCAGAAAAATTCTATATTTTCTATAACAGTGAACTCACAGCAATATGGAAGAGAGCATTTATAAATCCTTTCTTGTCATTTCGACTTCCTTAAGTGACATTTGCATGCTTTCCTAACTTTGTCTTATGGTCCACTCAGCCCTAGTCAGTGTGTTGGTATAAACATTTGATTTAATTCTGATTATATTTTCACTTTGAGCTTGTCATTTTGCATTGAATTTGAATTTTCAACCTTACTGCTCTACATGAACATTTATGCCACTTGTCAGATTGGAGAATGAACAGGGAGGAACTGTCCAGGCACATGGTAACTGTTGCTAAGGAAACAATTCCCTAGCAAACATTTTAATGGTGGCTGAGTTTGAATCAAGGTGGTTTTCACAGATTAATGGTAGCATTAGAATAAATGTATAGTGATTTTTATAAATACAGAATGAAGTCATGGGTGCTATTTATTTGAACAATAACTTAGCAAAGTGTTCATATCAAGACTGCAATTAAAAGAATTTGTACATCCATCTATGTATGTTACTAAGAGTACCCTCAATCATTTTCCCTATCATAGCTAGATGACTCTTATTATTTAAACAGCTAATGATTTTAGACACTTAACAAAAAGTTAAGGATGTAGAATGGTATACAGAAAGAGAATATAGATAGATTTAGTTTTAATTATTATCTCTGACACTTATTGTTACTCTTACTAAGCTTAGTAAGCTTAAAGCTCAACATTCAGAAAACTAAGATCATGGCATCTGGTTCCATCACTTCATGGCAGATAGATGGGGAAACAGTGGAAACTGTGGCTGACTTTATTTTTCTGGACTCCAAAATCACTGTGGATGGTGATTGCAGCAATGAAATTAAAAGACACTTACTCCTTGGAAGGAAAGTTATGACCAACCTAGATAGCATATTAAAAAGCAGAGACATTACTTTGCCAACAAAGGTCCGTCTAGTCAAGGCTATGGTTATTTCATTGGTCATGTATGAATGTGAGAGTTCAATATAAAGAAAGCTGAGCACTGAAGAATTGATACTTTTGAACTGTGGTGTTGGAGAAGACTCTTGAGAGTCCCTTGGACTGCAAGGAGATCCAACCAGCCCATCCTAAAGGAGATCAGTCCTGGGTGTTCATTGGAAGGACTGATGCTGAAGCTGAAACTCCAATACTTTGGCTACCTGATGCGAAGAGAGCTGACTCATTGGAAAAGACCCTGATGCTGGGAAAGATTGAGGGCAGGAGGAGAAGGGGACGGCAGAGAATGAGATGGTTGGATGGCATCACCGATTTGATGAACATGGGTTTGGGTGGACTCTGGGAGTTGGTGATGGGAGTTGGCCTCAGGGAGGCCTGGCATGCTGCAGTTCATGGGGTCGCAAAGAGTCGGACACGACTGAGCGACTGAACTGAACTGAACTCTTAGTAAGCATCAGTCTCCTGGTGCTAATAATAATATCCACATATGTTAAAAATGTTAGTTTATCAAAATATATAAGTAACTCAAATCCACTGTGTCCAAAATAGAACTGGTCATCTGAAATGGGTACTTGCCAAAATCAGAAGTGAATTTCTAAACAATAAGGCAGCAACTTTAGATCTATAGACCAGCCAAAAGATTTATTCTAATTCCATTTAATTACTACTCAAAACAATGTTATGCAACATTAAGGTGCTAACTTTCTTGTTTCACATTTCTTATTATGCATTATCATACATGATAATTTTTTTTAGAAGTGTGAGCAGACTGGATTTCCCACTTTTGAGGATGGGTATTAATCAGAGTTTTGCTCACAATCAGCAGTTCACTTTGAAGAACCTGCAAAGGACTTTGTGCTCGTTGGTCACTCCCTGAGGCAGACATATTGCCCTTCAGGTTACCTTGTTATATTAATAAACAAGCTGACAGCATTTTAAAAGAACTTTGTTACAGGGTAATTAATAGGTAAATTACAGATACTTTCCATTGGTATCAAGAACTCCCATTGGCAGCATTGAATGTCCAAAAAGGAGCACAGAGATATGGGTTAATCAAGAAGAATTTATGATCATAATTAGATATTTCTAGGCTTTTTAATTGCTCAAGAACAGGAAACATTATTAAAATATGATGAGGATTAATGGGACTTCCAGACTATAGGTCTCCTCAGTTCAGTTCAGTTCAGTTGCTCAGTTGTGTCCGACTCTTTGCAACCCCACGAACCGAAGCATGCCAGGCCTCCCTATCCATCATCAACTCCCGGAGTTTACTCAAACTCATGTCCATTGAGTTGGTGATGCCATCCAGCCATCTCATCCTCTGTCGTCCCCTTCTCCTCCTGCCCCCAATCCCTCCTAGCATCAGGGTCTTTTCCATTCAGTCAGCTCTTCGCATGAGGTGGCCAAAGTACTGGAGTTTCAGCTTCAGCATCAGTCCTTCCAATGAACACCCAGGACTGATCTCCTTTAGGATGGACTGGTTGGATCTCCTTGCAGTCCAAGGGACTCTCAAGAGTCTTCTCCAACACCACAGTTCAAAAGCATCAATTCTTCGGCATTCAACTTTCTTCACAGTCCAGCTTTCACATCCAAACATGACCACTGGAAAAACCATAGCCTTGACTAGACGGACCTTTGTTGGCAAAGTAATGTCTCTGCTTTTTAATATGCTATCTAGGTTGGTCATAACTTTCCTTCCAAGGAGTAAGCATCTTTTAATATAGGTCTCCTAGGTTACCTCAATTCTAGAAATGTTTTTCTGGACAAGTTTTTGATGTAACCATCTTTTTGTAGTCTCTCTGAAAAGAGAGACTTCAGTGCTATCATAACTTTTTACTCTCCTAGACACTGAACCTTACATTGAATTGGTTATCAGATTTACTTTGCATGTGTGCAAAGTTGCTTCATTTGTGTCTGACTCTTTGCTACCCTATGGACTGTATGTAGCCCATCAGGCTGCTCTGTCCATAGGCTTCTCCAAGCAAGAATACTGAAGTGGGTTGCCATGCTCTCCTCCAGGGGATTTTCCTGACCCAGGAATGGAACCCATGTCTCTTATGTCTCATATATTGGCAGGCAGGTGCTTTGCCACTAATGCCACCTGGGAAGCCCTGATATTTACTTTAAATCCCTTAATACCATTTATTAGCTATAAGAAAAATAGTTGCTATGTCCAGGTCATGCATCTAATACATTAGTTAAAATTGGCATTGGTTGACAATCTTAAAAATGTTTGGCGATTTTAGAAATCTTACTTTAGCCATTGAACTCCCTGTTTTAAAAATATCTATGTATCTGTTAGCTCGTATTTCCCGCAGAAACAGAGAGAAAGCTCATAAGACAATGCTTTGTGGAGAGTAAAAGGAAGTGAGGCAGGAAAGGAAGGAGAGCAAGTACAAGACAGTGCTTACAGAGCTCACCGGAATTCTACAAATAGGAAGATCTGCTGCTGGAACATGGGCATTTCTTCAAAAAGTCCTCATGGAATCCCTCTGGGCTTCCCAGGTGGGGCTTGTGGTAAAGAATCCGCTTGCCAATGCAGGAAACATAAAACACCTGGGTTTGATCCCTGGGTTGGGAAGATCCCCTGAAGCAGGGCATGATAACCCACTCCCGCGTTCTTGCCTGGGAAATCCCATGGACAGAGGAGCCTAGTGAGCTACAGTCCATGGTGTCGCAAAGAGTCGGACACGACTGAAGCGCCTTAGCACGTACGCAGGCATGGGATCCCTACGACTCTGAAAGTCTCTCCTGCTGTATCTTCTTTTCCTTTGATCAGAGTTAACCCTTCTGTACAGAGGCTGTTACCTAGCTCTCCTTCACTCCACTCCAACCCAAACCACACCCCAAGTCCCCAATTTCCCCATCTCCCTATTCCCATACTTGCAATGGAATTCAGCAAAGATTGAACTTGCCTGGCCCTGGAATTGCTGCAGCTCATATGATGTCGGCTGACATGGAGGCTTCCACAAAGTGGGGCCCTTGCCCACAGGGAACCTGAAACAGCTGATAGTATTAGGACATGAAGCAATATAGGCAAAGACCAGAGTTCCTCAAGGCCAAGGGAATCCAGGAGAGGCTTGGACTGTGTCTAGCAACGCATCAAGAACATAGTATTTTTGATATGTTTGTGATGCAGTGATGAAGTCTACAGATGCAACAGTCTGTGTCCAATGCTCATTAAATACCAGAAGCAGAAAGAGAAACAGTTAGGCATGTTGATTTCTAAGTATAATAATCCTCTTCATGGATCACAGGCATTTTGTGGTGAAAGGCCTTGCCTAACTCAATGAAGCTATAAGAGTATACATTATAGTGTTTTTTTCTTCTCACCTAATATTTAGTCAAAAATAGTAAGGAAAATAACAATGATGCTGTTAAAGTGCTGTACTCAATATATCAGCAAATTTGGAAAAGTCAGCAGTGGCCACCGGACTGGAAAAGGTCAGTTTTCACTCTAATCCCAAAGAAAGGCAATGTCAAAGAATGTTCAAACTACTGTACAGCTGGGATCATTTCACATGCTAATAAGGTTATGCTCAGAATCCTTCAAGGTAGGCTTCAGCAGGATGTGAACTGAGAACTTCCAGATGTACAAGCTGGATTTTGAAGAGGCAGAGGAACCAGAGATCAAATTGCCTGTATCCATTGGATCTTAGAAAAAGCAAGTGAATCCCAGAAAAACATCTACTTCTGCTTCATTGACTATGCTAAACCTTTGTGTGAATCACAACAAACTAGTAAAATTCTTAATGAGATGAGAATACAAGACAACTTTACTGTCTCCTGAGAAACCTGTATGTGGGTAAAGAAGCAACAGTTAGAACCTTAACATGGAACAATGGACTGGTTCAAACCTGGGAAAGGGGTAGGACAAAGCTGTATATTTTCACCCTGCTTATTTAACTTAAATGCAGAGAACATCATGTGAAAGGATGGGCTGGATGAACCTCAAGCTGGAATCAAGATTCCCTGGAGAAATATCAACAACTTCAGAATGCAGATGATACTACTCTAATGCCAGAAAGGAACTAAGGAGCCTCTTGATGAGGGTGAAAGAGGGGAGTGAAAAAGCTGGCTTGAAACTCAACATTCAGGAAACTATCCCATCTAATAGTCAGAAAAATCATCCCATCTAATAGGAGGGGGAAAAGTAGAAGCAGTAGCAGATTTTATTTTCTTGGGCCCAATATCTCTCTGGATGGTGACTGCAGCCATGAAATTAAAGGACACTTGCTCTTTGGAAGGAAAGTTATGGCAAACCCAGACAGTGTATTAAAAAGCAGAAACATCACTTTGCTGACAAAGGTCCATATCATCAAAGCTATGGTTTTTCCAGTAGCCTTGTATGAATGTTAAGACTTAGGCCATAAAGTAGACTGAACACTGAAGAATTAATATTTTCAAATTGTGATGATGGAGAAGACTCTTGAGAGTCCTTTGGACTGCAAGGAGATTCAACCAGTCAATCCTAAAGGAAATCAACCCTGAATATTCATTGGAAGTACCTTTTTTGCAGCTCCAATACTTTATCCACTTTATCAGTTATCTTATGATTGGAAGAGCCAACTTATTGGAAAAGAACCTGATGCTGAGAAAGATAGAAGGCAAAAGGAGAAGGGGGTGGCAGAGGATGAGATGGTAAGATAACATCACCAAGTCAATGGACATGAATTTGAACACACTCCGAGTGATAGTGGAGGCCAGAGGAGCCTGGTGTGCTGCAGTCCATGGGTTCACAAAGAGTCAGACATGACTTAGTCACTGAACAACAGCAAAAGTATAATAAATGAAATAATAATGGACATTGGAAGAAGATGAGACAGGATAGAGATTGTAGTTCATGATTTAATATGCAGCATAGAGATGGTTTTTTCTGAATGCTAATTGCCATGGAGAATGGCAGTTAGAAGATAAAACTGAACATGATACTTTGCTACACTTTAAGATATTATTGGCAGGGGAATGAATATGCTAAAATATTAATAAAGTCACCTATAAACATTTTTTTTTCAAAGATTTCTTAAGAAAGAAAATCTGGCAGCTCAAAAAACAGAACTTCAATGATTCAATTCTTTGCTCTGTTTTACCAACCCAGTGAAAATCAAGTCTTGTTTTATGTTTCTAATAGTACTATATGCCATTCAGTAGCAGAGAAAGCTTAGTACCAGCTGCTGGATGTTTAAAACTTTTTTCAGGACAGTTAATAAAACAATTTCCATGGGAACTAAATATGCAGGTTATAAAATAAGAACAAGAAAGAATCTCTTTTATGGTAAGAAATTAGATCTTTTTTTTCTGCGATTGACTAGTATGTTGAATCATTGGAAATGTGTTCATAAATATTAATTGATCTGTCACTTCATACATATGTATATATACACATATATATCATTTCCTTATTTGCAAATGTAAGTTTGTTCATTCAAACTGTATTGCTAACAATGGTAACAGGAATGTACTTCTGTTGCTAACAATGTGTTCAGTATTCCATCACTATAATTTTCCACTGATTTTGTGGTGTAGGTCTTCTGTGAACTACACTTGTTGAAGTATCATTAGTTGGTGAAAACAGGCCTCAATAAGCCAGAAATGCATGGGACAAGGTTCACATTTTATGTTTTGTTGAGATAGATTCACATTCATGAATGGAGTAAAGAATAAAATGATGAAGATAAAATTAGAGAACTTGCTTTCCCAGTCAACTTCTGTCACTACACAAATTTTCTCATATTTCTGTAAATTTCTTACCTCACTTTGTTACATATTCCAAAATTACAACTATGACTTTTTTTCATTCAAACTGAATTTATTGAGTACCTAATATGTGTAAGACACTCTGCTAAGTGCTGCAAAGTATAAGATGACTATGACATGTGTCTCTGATGCCAGAAATTTAACTTTCAGTGGGAAAGGTCATGTTCTTCTTGGAGACTGTTAAGACAGTCAGTCTTTTATATATTAGTATAGGCTTCCGTGGGGGCTCAGGTGGTAAAGAATCTGCCTGCAATGCAGGAGACCCGAGTTCGATCCCTGGATTGGAAAGTTCCCCTGGAGAAGGGAAAGGCTACCCACTCCAATATTCTGGCCTGGAGAATTCCATGGACAGTGTTGCCTGGTGGGTTGCAGTCAGTGGATCCCAAAGAGTCAGACGTAACTGAGCCACTAACACTTTCACTTCACTTTTTCATAGGTTAATTTCATAGTTGCTTCTCTTAAAATAGCTCAAAATGCTGTTGTTTATGGTTGTTTATATGATCTCTCTAAAGATATTATATATATCTTTATATTCATGATGAGTGCCAAAAAATTGATGCTTTTGAACTATGGTGTTGGAGAAGACTCTTGAGAGTCCCTTGGACTGCAAGGAGATCCAACCAGTCCATCCTGAAGGAGATCAGTCCTAGGTGTTCACTGGAAGGACTGATGCTGAAGCTGAAACTCCAGTACTTTGGCCACCTCATGCAAAGAGTTCACTCACTGGAAAAGACCCTGATGCTAGTAGGGATTGGGGGCAGGAGGAGAAGGGGCCGACAGAGGATGAGATGGCTGGATGGCACCACCAATTCGGTGGACATGAGTTTGAGTAAGCTCCGGGAGTTGGTGATGGACAGGGAGGCCTGGTGTGCTGTGATTCATGGGGCCGCAAAGAGTCGGACACGACTGAGCAACTGAACTGAACTGAACTGAACTGAAAGATATTATAAAGTGAAGTCGCTTAGTCGTTCCTGACTCTTGGTGACTGCGAAGGCTGTAGCCTACCAGGCTTCTACGTCCATGGGATTTTTCAGGCAAGCGTACCGGAGTGGGTTGCCATTTCCTTCTCCAGGGGATCTTCCCAACCCAGGGATGGAAACCAGGTCTCCTACCTTGCAGGCAGATGCTTTGCCCTCTGAGCCACCAGGGAAGCCCCAAAAGATATTATAAAGATCTATATAATCTTTCCATTAAATGTTAATTCTCCCAGTTAAGGGACTAAACCGGAGATGTCAGTCTGTGCCACCACTTCACCCCTGTCTAAACAGGGCTGTTTTACCTGGAATTCCACACTCTAAGGTTAAACTTTCTATATGCTTCTACATACAAATGTGCACACTGCCTCCTGCCAAGATATTTTCTTCACCACTAATGGAAAAAGGAAGTATACTCAGTTTTGTTGCTAGTATAAGTGCAAGAATTCTTTCTTGTTTTTTTTCTTTTCCTATTTGGTAAACTACTATTCTTGTTCCATTAATACAGTCCAGAATGCCTCATTGTTCTTAGGGCACTAATTTTGGACTCTGTGAAGGTTAAAATTAGGATTATTAGAGAACTGATTGCAAATCACAGAATAACCTGTGATAAACTAACTGATCAAAGTTTAATTTCTTTTCCTTTATCTCTAGTTTGGATATTATGTCAACTCCTTGAGGGAAAACTTATTTGAAACACTGAATATCTGCAGTTTGTTGAGAATAGAAAACTCTGGTACTTCATTGGGAAACCCAGGTACTGTCTGGAGCCTCATATTAATGAGTTACACAGCTTGCTTTGGTATTCCTGGTATATTATCTGACTTGTCTTTGGTAATAGCTCAAACTGAGCAACTAGTAACAGTAAGTAATAGTTTGATGCTTGTATATATGATAGTTACTTTAAACATTTAAGAAACTTCCATTGTTATTTTAAATAGTTGAAGTTGATGGATTACTATTCTATAATGGGTCAAGAGGGCATTAATTTCAACTAGTATTTTTGAGAGTTTACTCAGTTCTAAGTGTCCTGATGAGAGATTTATTGGTATTGTCTTTAATCTTCACAGTACTATATTAGTTTGTTTTACATGTTAGAAATATGAGGTTTGAATAATTTAAATAAATTGCCCAATGTCACACTGTAAGTAACAAAACCAGCAAGTTGACTCAAAGTATCTCTATCCAGGGCATAAATTTTAACTGGAATTTGGGGGAAAAATCATAAAGCATACAGAAAAGTTACAAGGGAAATGCAAAAATATCTTTCACCTAGAATCTCAAGGTATTAAAATTTTGCCACATTTATACATACATATATATATATATATCAGTAGTAGTTATTTACTATGTATTTATGCATATTATATATATTACTGGTGAACTATTTGAGAGCACTTTATATATTATGCTCCTTTACTCCCAAATATTTCAGTAGACATCTCCTAAGAAAACACTTTCTTTTATGATCACTGTACAATTATCAATTCAGGAAGTTCAGATATATTACATCTAATGTGTAGTCCAAATTACTACTTTTACCAGTTATCCATAAACATTTTTTTCCTGTTCTAGATTAATCCTTTAATCTTCAAGAAGATTTCAGGCTTTCTGTTTCTCTTATGAAATTGTAATTTTGGAGACCACAGAATAGTAGTTTGCACACTTTTGTTGTTGTTGGTGTTTAGTTGCTAAGTTGAGTCTGACTCTTTTTGAGAGCTTATGGATTGTAGCCTGCCAGGCTCCTCTATCTTTAGGATTTCCCAGGCAAGAATACTGGGGCAGGTTGCCATTTCCTTCTCCAGAGAATCTTCCCCTATCCGGTGATTGAACCTGAGTCTCCCGCATTGGTAGATGTAGTCTCCTATGACATTGTCATTTTGGAGAACACAGAATAGTATTTTGCATACTATTCCCCAGTTTAAGTTTACCTATTGTTTCCTTATGACTCAATTCAAGTTACAGTATATGGTTTTAAGAGTACTGAATGCCTAACAACTGTATCCTTCTGAGTGAAACACAGCAGGAAGCACTGGGACTCAGTTTGTCTTGTTATGGCTGATGTTAATATTGATCCCTTTGCTGAAGTATCTGCCAGGTTTCTATACTATACTATAAAGTTACTGTGTTTTCCTTTGGAACTAATAAGTAATATGCAGAGTACACAATAATACCATATAGACATGTTGTTCACCATTGGACTTTGATACAATGGGTTCATTGACAATTCTTGCCTGAATTATTATTATTATATAATGGAAATTTGTTGTGGTCCACACAATCAAAGACTTTGGCATAGTTAATACAGCAGAAGTAGATGTTTTTCTGGAACTCTCCTGCTTTTCCAGTGATTCAATGGATGTTGGCAATTTGATCTCTGATCCCTCTGCCTTTTCTAAACCCAGGTTGAACATCTGGAAGTTCACGGTTCATGTACTGTTGAAGCCTGGCTTGGAGAATTTTGAGCATTACTTTACTAGCATGTGAGATGAGTGCAATTGTGCAGTAGTTTGAGCATTCTTTGGGATTGCCTTTCTTTGGGATTGGAATGAAAACTGACGTTTTCCTGTCCTGTGGCTGCTGCTGAGTTTTCCAAATTTGCTGGCATGTTGAGTGCAGCACTTTCACAGCATCATCTTTCAGGATTTGAAATAGCTCAACTGGAATTCCACCACCCCTACTAGCTTTGTTTGTAGTGATGCTTCCTAAGGCCCCCTTGACTTCACATTCCAGGATGTCTGGCTCTAGGCGAGTGATCACACCATTGTGATTATCTGGGTTGTAAAGATCTTTTTTGTACAGTTCTTCTGTGTATTCTTGCCACCTCTTCTTAATATCTTCTGCTTCTGTTAGGTCCATACCATTGCTGTCTGTTATTGTGCCCGTCTTTGCATGAAATGTTCCCTTGGTATCTCTAATTTTCTTGAAGAGATTTCTAGACTTTCCCATTCTATTGTTTTCCTCTATTTCTTTGTATTGATCACTGAGGAAGGCTTTCCTATCTCTCCTTGCTGTTCTTTGGAACTCTGCATTCAAATGGGTCTATCTTGCCTTTTCTCCTTTGCCTTTCGCTTCTTTTCTATTCAGTTATTTGCAAGGCCTCTTAAGACAACCATTTTGCCTTTTTGCATTTCTTTTCCTTGGGGATGGTCTTGATTCCTGCCTCCTATACAATGTCATGAACCACCATCCATAATTCTTCAGGCACTCTGCCTATCAGATCTAATCCCTTGAATCTATTTGTCACTTCCACTGTATAATCGTAAGGGATTTGATTTAGGTGATACCCAAATGGTCTATTGGTTTTCCCTACTTTCTTTAATTTAAGTCTGAATTTGGCAATAAGGAGTTCATGGTCTGTGCCACAGTCAGCTCCTGGTCTTTTTTTTCACTGAATATATAGAACCTCTCCATCTTTGGCTGCAAAGAATATAATCAGTCTGATTTCGGTATTGACCATCTGTTGATGTCTACATGTAGAGTCTTCTCTTGTGTTATTGGAAGAAGGTGTTTGCTATGACCAATGCATTCTCTTGGCAATGTCAAAGACTTTTATTTTTGTATTATTTTATTTTTATTTATTGACTATGCCAAACCCTTTGACTGTGTGGACCACAACAAACTGTGGAAAATTCTTAAAGAGATGGGAATACCAGACCACCTGTCCTGCCTCTTGAGAAATCTGTATGCAGGTCAGGAAGCAACAGTTAGGACTGGACATGGAACAACAGACTGGTTCCAAATGGGGAAAGGAGTATGTCAAGGCTGTATATTGTCACCCTGCTTATTTAACTTACATACAGAGTACCTCATGAGGAACGCTGGGCTGGATGAAGCATAAGCTGGAATCAAGATTGCAGGGAGAAATATCAATAACCTCATATATGCAGATGACACCACCCTTATGGCAGAAAGCAATGAAGAACTAAAAAGCCTCTTGATGAAATTGAAAGAAGAGAGTGAAAAATTTGACTGAAAACCCAACATTCAGAAAACTAAGATCATCGCATCTGGTTCCATCACTTCATATCAAATAGATGGGTAAACAGTGGAAACAGTGACAGACTTTATTTTGGGGGGCTCCAAAATCATTGCAAATGGTGACTGCAGCCATGAAATGAAAAGATGCTTGCTCCTTGGAAGAAAAGTTATGACCAACCTAGACCAGCCTAGCATATTAAAAAGCAGAAACATTCCTTTGCCAACAAAGGTCCGTCTAGTCAAAGCAATGGCTTTTCCAGTAGCTGTGTATGGATGTGAGAGTTGGTCTATAAAGAAAGCTGAGCTCTGAAGAATTGATGCTTTTGAACTGTGGTGTTGGAGAAGACTCTTCAGAATCCCTTGGACAGCGAGGAGATCCAACCAGTCAATCCTAAAGGAGATCAGTCCTGAATATTTATTAGAAGGACTGATGCTGAAGCTGAAACACCAATACTTTGGCCACCTGATGCAAAGGACTGACTCATTGGAAAAGACCCTGATGCTGGGAAAGATTGAAGGTGGGAGGAGAAGGGGACGCCAGAGGATGAGATGGTTGGATGGCATCACTGACTCAATGGACATGAGTTTGAGTAAACTCTGGGAGTTGGCGATGGACAGGGAGGCCTGGTGTGCTGCAGTCCGTGGTGTCGCAAAGAGTCGGACACACCTGAGTGACTGAACTGAACTGAATGGGAAATTTTAAAAATCTATTGTATTTGTTTCCTGGGACTGTGGTAACAAAATTCCACAGGCTTGGTGGCTAAAACAACAAATCTGTTTTCTCACAGTTCTAGAGGTAGGCTAGTTTTTCTTGAGGTCTCAATCCTTGATTTGCAGATGGCCACCTTCCCACCATATCCATATCACCACATGTTTATCCCTCTGTCTGGGTTGTCTGTGTCCTAATCTCTTCTTATAAGGACACCAGTTCTATTTGATTAAAGCCCAATGCAAAGACCCATTGAAACTTAATTGCCTCTTTAAAGACTCTGTCTCAAAATAGAGTGTCGTTCTGGGATACTGGGTTTTTAGGATATAACATATGAATTTGGGAAGGACACAAATGAGCCCATAACACGTATCATTTATTCCATATTTGTTAGGTAGCAGTGTACTGTATCAAAGGGCTTCTTTAATTTTCCCATTTACATATATATATATTTGTATATACAGTGTTATGCATATATATATATATATATACACACACACACACACACACACACACACACACAGAGGTATATTCTCCCAGTGTAAACTTGTGGATTCTTTTAAAATTAGTATACTGTAATTCATTTTGTCATTTTCATGTTCTAGTTGTTCCAGATTTGGCATCTAGGAAAACTTTCGAGTGTACTCTACTGTCATTTTTACAAGACCCTCTAATTACTTGAGCTCTTTTTTACCTTCTGGAACAAAATTATATTCTGGACACATCTCAGACTTTCTCTTCCCTAACCATAGAATCAGCCCCTTCTCCAAGGAGTCCTGATTTCTTTTAGTGGGTAATAGCATTTAGGAATCCAGATCTGGGCCAGAACATATATTCTTAAGCATTATATTAAAACAGTGTCAAAACACACAAAATAGGATTAGTGCAAATAATTAGAAAATGATTAGATAAATACATACTATAATAAGGCCATAGTTGTTGAAACATGGGATCCAAGTGGGAAAAAGATAACAGAAGTCTATTGTGTTAAAAAAAAAATAAAGGACTAAAAAATAAATGTCGCTAGAATAATGGTTTTGTACAATATAGTCTTTTAAATGCAAACCTCAAGAAGTACAAAGTAACTTAAAATATTCACCCTATGTATTTGGAAAGGAAAGCTGAATAGTACACTTTCCCTAATTGCTCCCCTTTGCGGGCCTCTGAGTCTCCATATAGATTTCTAATCTGCTTTCTTGGTAAATCAAGTTATAAAAGACCTTTAGAGTAATGCTCAACAATCAGGACTAAAATGAGAGAATAAATTCAAATACCACTAGACGAATAGGGAATATTGCTGACATAAGTTGTTAATAATGAAAATACTGACCAGCAAAGAAACTCACTGATGTAGGATCTGTCTGAAAGCATATTGATTCTTGAGTACATTAATCCCTTATAGAGAAGAATTAATGTCAAGCAGTGAGTCATGGGCCAAAATATAAGATACTTTCAAATGTGTTTTCAGAGCTTACAGTGTGCTCATCTGTGGCAACCCCTGGTTGTTAAACAATTCAGATGCTTTCTATAACCTGATCCTATGATGTACCAGGGAAAAGAAAACACTTTCCAAAGAAACTTTGTTCCTCTTCACCATTTCAAGGCAGCAGGGTACCAATTAGTACTCTGGGAAGGAGTAATTTATCATTTTCTATCAGGATGACTTAAAAGAGAAACACATGTGCCAAGATTATAATAGCTCTTATTTATTGTAGCAGGCACTGTCCATTTATATTGTTATCTTGAATGCATTGTTGCATTGAACAACCACCAAATTAAACAGCTATTATTACTTCTGTTTTGTAGTTGTGAAAAATTAGTTTCAGAGTGTTAAATAATTTTATGAATGCCATACATCTTTAAAGATACAGATCAGTGATTCAAACTCAGAGATCCTTGTCTCAAAAGCTTGCAGTTCACTGTTATGAGTTACAATCCTTTATAACGTCTGGTTATTTATCAATCGTATTAAAAAAAATCAAAACAAACACTATTCTAGGAAGTTCAATTTGGTTGGTCACTTGGGTGGGCTTCCCTGGTGGCTCAGAATGTAAAGAATCTGTCTGCAAAGCAGGACACGGGGGTTGGATCCCTGGATTGGATCCCTGGGTTGGGAAGATTCCCTGGAGAAGGGGAGGGCAACCCATTCCAGTATTCTTGCCTGGAGAATTCCACGGACAGAGAGGAGCCTGGCAGGCTACAGTCCCTGGGGTGGCAAAGAGTCAGACACAACTGAGAGACTAACGCTTTCACTTTCACCTTCATTTGGTATGAAAGTACTGTAACAGAACTTGATAGAAGATTCTGAAAGGTGGAAAGAAGCAAGCAGATTGGCTAAGGATCTTAAAATGTGAGTGATGAAACAACAGTGACTTCGGTGGGCATCTTTTCCCTATATCCCCCTAAATGTCGAGTTTTTATACTGGGTGCTGGAGAAACTGAAAACCCAGAAATGCCAAGAGTAGGGAAAAAAATTGAGAACAGTTCTGATCTCCCTAGTAAGAGCGTTGGGAAAGGGACAACCTGGCAAGATAGAAAACTTTTAGATAATAACCACTCTAATTTAGCTAAACACCACAGAAAAACAAGGGAGTGCTACTCCTACCTCCAACAACAATGGCCACTTGGTGAACCTAGACTTCCACTTTGGCCAATCTATAGTGAAATACCCCATACCCTCCATGAGGTGCTGTCAGAAGAGACCAAGCGGGGAGCTGGACTTCCACCTTAGCCAGATGGGAAGGTCTATGGTGTCAATGAAGAGCAGGGGAGTAGCTTGAGCTTTTACCTCAGCCAGTAATAACGAAGCATTATTCAGACTTCCTGGTGGGGTGATATCAGAGGAGTCCCAGTAAAGAGTCAGGACTTTCACTACAATCCATCAATAAGGAGGCCACACTCCCCTGGGTCATTGAAGGCAATTCACAGACAGTAATGAGACACTCCTGCCCCTCTCAGACAAGGTAGTATCAATGGAATAATAGTAGGAACTTCCCATCTCAGCAGATATTAACAAAGCAGTATACCATTCCCCCAACAGGAACGTTGTCAAAGGCACCTGCTCTAACAGAGTACTGATATGAGATTCAGAGCTTCATATACCAAAATGCCCAGATTTCAATGGAAAATTACTTGTCCTGTTAACAACCAGAAAAATTTCAACTAGAATGTGAAAAGACAATCAACAGATGCCAAAATTGAAATGAGGTAGATATTATAATTATCTGACAAGGAGAATGCTTTATAAACATGTTTGAAACAAATGAAAAATTTTGAAGTCTCAGCTAAATATTAATAAATAGATCCAAAGAAGAAACAAATGAAAATTTTAGAACTGAAAAATGAAATAACCACAATAATCATAATAATAATTGGTGGGCTCAACAGCATAATTCTGAGGACACAGAAAAGAGTCAGTGAACCTCAAGATAGAACAATAGAACTTCGTGTGAACAACAGATGGGAAATAGACTGGAAAGAAATTAAATAGAGCCTCAGGATCCTGTGAAGCTGTAAGCAAAGATCACATTCACGTTTGGAGTCCTGGAAAGAGAAGAGAGGGAATGAAAAAGTACTCAAAAAAAAAAAAAAAGACTGAAAACTTCCTTAAATTGCAAGCAATAGAAACCTAAAGGTTCAAGAAGTGGTCGGACCTCTAGCAAAATAAACTCATATAAATCCATGCCAAGACACAGCATAGTCAAACAAGGGGAAAAAGCTTGAAACCTTTTTTTTTTCCCCTATAGGGGAAAATCAATTTGAGTGACTGGATTTCTCATCAGAAACGAGGCTCAGAAGGAAGTGGCACAACATTCAATACTATTATAAAAGAAGAGTCAAACTGGAAATCAGTATCTAATGAACATATACTTAAATGAAGGGGAAATCAAGACATTCTAAGATTAAGGAAAACTAGTAAGAAAATTTATTGCTACCCTAAACACTGACTAAAGGGAGGAATCTTGAAAAATTATAAAGTGAGAAAGAAAGATGGTAAGAACAAAAACATGAGTAAATACAATAGACTTTCTTTTATCCCTTTAATTTTCTAGATTATGTTGAAGCAAAAATTATAGCACTGAGTGATATGTTTCTCTATAAGAAGGAATATTTAAGACAATTACATTATAAATAAGAGAGGGTAAAGGGAAGTAAAGGGAGTTAAGGCTTCTTGAAATCATAAAATGTTGGCACAAGTAGACTGTGTTATGTATATATAATACCATACCTAGCACAACTGCTTAAAAAAGTATCTGAAAAAATACACTTAGAAACACTATAGAAAATTGAGGTGAAATACAAAGAAATGCTCAAATAGCCCACAGAAAGGCGGTAAAAAGAAAATAAATGGAAAAAAAAAGACAAAATAAAACAGCACACTTACACTTTAACAAATCAATACATTAATTGCACATGTTCTAAATATACCAATTTAAAATCAGACATTAGTAAAGTGAATTAAAAACAGGCCTGTTTAAACAAAACAGGATGCAACTGTATGCTTTTTACAAGAAATTTCAAATACAGGTTGAAAATCCTTATGAACTTTTCTTTTCAGAAATATATAATTACTATTACATTATCTTTTAGTAAGAAAAGAGGTAAAGTATGATAAACATAGTAAAAATATTCCCATTGCAAAATATAATTAAGTAGTCTGTGTGAATAAAGGGTGAAAAAATAAAAAAAATATTAAATACTGTGTATTGACTGAAAATAAATAATTTGGACAGGGACATGAAATTTACTTAATATCAGTAAAGAAAATTAAGGGATGCAGTGGTGGGGGGGGTTTCTTTTTGTAAAATATACCTGCATCTAGTATACAAAGGAAATCCAGCAGAAGGAACAGTTGAAATTGTGCTAGTCTTTGAATGAAGGGAGAATAAGGATTTTTGCAAAGAAATAATTCTCTCTTAATTATACAATACTCTATCTCATACTGAAAGAAATGCTCAATTTTGTTGGTATAGTTTGGTTTCTAGAAATAAGTCCAATATGAGAAAATATTGTTAGCATTTAGAGCTTACAAAATTAGGTAGTAGGTCTATCAACAAATAGTGATGTTTACAATATAAAAAATATTTTTTAAAGTTTGAGGTACCTAGAACACACTGTTGCTACTATTTTCCAACTCAGGGCATCTGAAATTGCTCTTCATAGTGACTTTGCCATCCTAACTTACATAGGTAGGTATAATCTCAGGGTAACAATCCCCAGCATTTATATGCATTCTAATACTGATGAAGAGAAAATGTTATCCTTACATAAATCAGTTATATAACAATCTGTTCTATCCCTAGGATAGTTAAGATTTACATCGGCCTATTTCACTGTGGTCAAATGGAAAAAGCAGTAAGTCCCTGTGACAACTAATTGGATACTCAAAAACCTTGTTGAACCATTCTTTGGAAGCAGAGGTTTTAAGGATTTGGGTACTTTTAAAAAGCCTTAGATATCAACATTTTTAGGAATAAAATACAAAAGTACACAAAATGATTGCATTTTCTTTTACCTAAATGTTTTTAAAGTGTATATCACTGAGCTAAGAAAAAAGGACAATTTAATGATATAAATTCATATTCAATCTATATATTAACAGTAGGGCTATTCTTTAAATAGGAATAAAAAAGAAATAAGTACCTTTTAATGTGTTTAATGTGTGGCTTGCTGGTCTTTTTCTACATTAAAAATATAAATACAAGTTGCAAATGAAATAAGTACCTTTTAAAATAATGTATTGTGGGAGGATTTCATTTCCCATTTCTCTGGGATTTCTCTCCTTTGTTTTTGTTTTGAATTTTTTTCCTACCTGTACAAATTGTATCATTTTAATACTTTATTGTCCCTCTACAGTATACTTCTTTATTATATTCTTTATATATATTATATATATAGATACTTTCAGATATCCTCAGTTTAGATTTTTATTTTACTGTTTTCATTATATTTCTTTATTCTTACTATTTTTTTTCCTTGCCAAGAGTTAGAACTTGGCTATTGTTTTACATATTAAGTCTTCATTCTTCTATAAATGTAAAATAATGAAGTTTACTACATGAAAGTCTAACTGGCTGTCTCAGGAAGAAAGAAACCCATTTATGGTCACACATAGCTGCTAGATGAAGCATTACTAATATCTAGCATAATGTTTTTTGTTGGCACAAACTTACTAAGTTGTCACAGCTTGGTTTTGTGAAAGTGACAGTTACATACTGACTTATTTGTAAGATCTGTTGTGTGGCTCTTCTGAAACTTGGCAAAGACTGTCAAACCTTGTTGAATTTAAACCCTCACTAAACACATCACCACTTTTGTTTTTCTAGAGACAAAAAGACTTCTGAAAACTTACTTGCAGCCTTGTGAAACTGTAAGAATAAATACCTCTCAGAATAGAACGATTTTTTCGACTTTCAAAAATTTGACCATTGTCACATCTGGTTGAGAATTTTAGAGTATTTGTTGGAGATAAGGTCCATAGTTTGCAGTTGGTTATATAGCTTTTCCATGCACGCTAAGTCACTTAGTGTCTGACTCTTTGTGACCTTATGGACTCCTGTGCCAGGCTTCTCTGTCCATGGGATTTTTCCAGGCAAGAATACTGCAGTGGGTTCCCATACCCTCTTCCAGGGGGTCTTCCGGACCCAGGGATTCAAACGGCATCTTTTAGGTCTCCTGGATTGACAGGCAGGTTCTTCACCACTAGCACCAACTGGGAAAACCAATATAGCTTTTAAATTTCTTCTATTTGTTCCCTTTCATTCTTTCTCTTCCTTCTGTCCTGCTTCCTTTTCCCTTTTCCCCAACCAATGTCTCTTCTGTGCAATTTATTTGTTGAAGAAACTGTGTTGTTTGCCATAAGGAGTTTCCTAGAGTCTGAATTTTGCTGACTCCACCCAGCTATATTGTTTAACGTGTTCTGTTCAACATGCTCCATAACTGTAAATTGGTAGCTAGTGCTTGGTCAGATTCAGGTTTGAGTTTTTAAGAGGTAAAAAATCTTCATTGGTGGTGTTGTGGATTTTATCAGAACCACAATAGCTAGATATTTCTCATTTTGTGATGCTAGCAGCCATTGGGGATCATTACATGCCTTACTCCCCTCCCCCCACCCTGCACATTTTCATTAAAGGCTATATAGTAATTCTATAATTTCTTTTTTATTTATTAGCTGGAATATTTTTGTTAAGAAGATCTTTCTCATTAACTATTTCATTACCCATTGGCATGATATTTATGGAAAAGGAAGGATAAGTGCTAACTTTTGTCTCATAGCTACAAAAATTAAACTATAACTGATTTAAAATCTAGTGGATTCTTTTTAAATTGAGCAAAAGGAAATAGTGAGTATGACTCTCCTTTTCCCTCCAAAAAAATAAACTTTTTATTAAATCTCAAAAGCAGACCTCAAAAGGTGAAACCAAGTGTATTTTAGAACCCTCTAAAAGAAAAAAACTCATTTTCTTTTTCTTTTTTTTTTTAATCCCACCTCCCTCTCCCCTGCATGTGTCTGTTCCCTACGTCTGTGTCTCCATTCCTGCTTTTCAGATAGATTCATCTGTACTGTTTTCCTAAATTCCACATGTATGCATTCATATATTTGTTTTTCTCTTTCTGAATTCCTGCTTTTTTTTTTTTTATGTCTGTGGACTAGACTATTTGCTCAAGTCTGGTTGTTCCATGAATAGTTGATACAATATACCACCCAGAGGAACACAGTGCTGAAACTAAAAGTAACAAGTATTTCTAAATCTCAAACTTTACTTCTTTCAGAGAACATTAAAAAGAGATTCAGTGTTTATATTTAAAAATTCCAAGTAACATCTCTCAAAGTTCTCTCCCTTCTCTCCTGCCTTCCCTTTCATCTCTCCTCAACACTCATTTTCACTCCTCTGATCCACACCTTTCTGGAGTTCTTAGTCACTTCTTCCCTGCAGTTTTTCACTCTATAGATCACTTTAGCCCCAATGACTGCTTTACTTTGAAAGAAGTTCTTCTGAAAACTTCCAACCAAGAAGAGTTATGAAATAACCCAGCGACAGGAATTTGTCCTTTTTTGTGGGTGGGGCAGTGGCTGTGGCCTCAGCAGAACCTGAATGGGAAGGATTGTGACTCCTTAGTTATTAATAATAATAGCTTTAAAAAAAAATTGTTGCTGTTATACAGGTTCCAGGTATGCCCTCTAGTCCATACTTGTTGCCTTGGCCAAACTGTATGTTCTTAAGAACAGTGGAGTCACTGCAGTGAGTTGTGTAGAATTTCTTATGAATATTTGTCCATTAGAAAACTAAAGAATTTGAAAAAGAATAGATACAAGTATATGTATAACGGAATCACTTTGCTATACACCTGAAACGAATGCAACATTATTAATCAGTTGTACTCCAATATAAAACAAAATTGAAAACGAGAAAACTGTGTATATGATGCCTGAAACTGGGCTGATCAGGACTGAGTTCATTTTCTTTTTCAATTATACTGCCCTAGAAGCTTCTGCTCTCTGAGTGTGGGTATAAAGTCTTTGACTCAAAATTTCTTTGAGTCTTGGTATAAAGCAACCCTGTGGTGTCTACACCATATAGTTATCAAACTTCACATGGAGGACAATAAGGAATAATGTTCCCTTTGCTAAGATTGATCATGTTGCAATTTTTAAAACTTAGTTAAGATAATTTGTTTAGTTTAAAAGTAGTATGTTAATATCCTCAGGGCTTTTTGTTAGATAGTAGTGTTGTTTAAGTCTTAGATAAATGATATCACTTCTCTACCTGGAATAAGCCATAAATCTTACATCTTTGAAGCTGCATGAATATAATCGATCATTTGTAATTGCAGTTATTGTGAGATGTGTAAAACAAGTACAGTGGGAAGAAAACTTGCATGTGCTTACAAGTCAGTCTCAGCTTGTGTATGGGTTTTAGAGAAGCAATAATTAAATATTAAGAAATAAATATATATCTGCCAAATGAGTTTTGCATTGCTCATGTGGAGATTTTTCAAATTGCCACTTCAGAATACTTCACATAATTTCAAATATAATTGTATTTTCTATTTTATGATTCATGAAAACTGCAACAAGTCCATTTTCAGAAGCTCAGGAATCTGAAAATGTAGAGTTATTTATCTTTTTTATTTATAGAGACTGGAGTTGAATATGTCAAATTGGGATACAGTGTACAAAGTCTTGTAAAGTTTTTTTTTTTTTAATTTAAGCTTTATAAAGAATTTGTGTTCTAGCAACTATAACTTCAAAAAAATGTGCAATGTTCAAACGCATGCACTGTTATTTGGATGTAAAAACTACTTACATTCACGTGTGTGTACAAATATACAAAAGTCTCCATAAAAAAAGAAGGAATACATATCCACTCTTCCCTTTAGCAGCAAGTCAACAGAATTTTTAGCTTAGTCTCTAAGGATTTCTTTCTATTACAAATATGAAAGGGGAATGTTAAAAAAAAGTCTAAAATTTAATAATAATAAAAAAAGCTACCCAAGACTGCATTCTGCTTGATGGCTCCAGAGAGTAGAAAGAGATTATGTTAAAGCATAAATGGAGCTTTAACATTTTTAAATCCAGAAGGTCTAATCTAATCTAATCCTTTTCAATCCAATTTTTTAAAATGCATCCTAGACATCAGATTAAAGCATGTGCTTTGCTTTCTAGGCCATTTTAAACAGACTCAGCATCTGTGCTTCTGACCCTCCATGTAGCAGTTTTTTAAAAAAAGAGTGATTTAGAAGAAATAAAAATAGAATAAACCATGTGTGTGTTCCTGTGTCTAAATGCGTGGATACATGTGTGTCTATACTTTATATATGTATAATTTTGCTCAGACTGATTAAAGAATGGTGACTGTATATTTTTAAGTGAACGGAAATGGAGAATCTGATTAGAAGGCTGTCAGTAAAGATGATGTTTGGAGTGTGATTCCTCAGCTCTGCTTCTCCGCCATGCGCACTGCCAGTTGCTGCTTCGGTTTGTCTCATGTGTACTTTGCACTAGCACTAACAGCCTACAGGTAGCTTATCAAAGCTGGCTCCACTTCCAGCTATTTCCAGTTTGCTTGAATTATCCTTTATGTGAAAGCTGCTGCTGGGTTAATTACCTTTAATTAGTTTTCTTGCAACCCCCCCAGCCAACACAGGCCGAAGACCTCAGAGGCCCTCTCACCAGGCCTCCTTCTACCCTGCAACTGGCCTTTAAAAACACAGCATATCCCTCTTGCCTTGTTTCTTTCCATGTCTGTTGCAGAGGAAAAAACACATGAAATCTTGGCCACGTGGCAGTCTTTAGATTTGTCCTAAAATCTTTTTGTCCTCGATTTGGAATTAAGGTATATTCCTTGGATAGATAAACTTCCAAGAGTCTCTGTCATCCTTTCTTGGGTTGCCACTTATTTCTAAATTTAGCTCCATTGTTTTTAGTGATTTAGCATCAAAATACTTTACTTAGTTGGAGTTTTCATTTCTTAACTGTTCCTTTTGTAGCAGATTGGAAAACCACTACTTTTAAGGATGTATTTACTAAAACTCTGATTCTTAAAGAGGAATCTCTTTTTAAAAAAATTTTTATTTTATTTATTTTTGGCTGTGCTGGGTCTTTGTTGCTGCACGCAGGCTTTCTCTAGCTGCAGAGAGCAGGGGCTACTCTCTAGGTGGTACATGGGTTTCTCACTGAGGTGGCTCCTGTGGCAGAGCATGGGTTCCGGGCACATGGGCTTCAGTAGTTGCAGCTCCCAGGCTCTATACCACAGGCTTGTTAGTTGTGGCACAGGGGCTTAGCTGCCCTACAGAATGTGGGTCTTCTAGGACCAGGGATTGAACTGGTGTCCCCTGCATTTCAGGACAGATTCTTAACCACTGGACCACCAGGAAACCCCAAGAGTAATCTTTAAGAAGATTCCTCTTGCTGAAGATTTGAAATGCATGCAGAAGATTTTTGGACAGTCTGTCCATAGCCATTCACTGGTTTCTGCAAACGTGCAAATCTCCTATTTCAAAGCATGAGTCTAGACCTGCAGTTCAGGGCTTTCACAGTGTTTTGTTCATTCTGCTAATACTGACTTCAGATTATATTGTGCTCAGTTTGATACATGTTGATTTCTCTTCAAAAACTTTCTATTGAAGAAGCAACAGATCAACAGCTATGGCAATATCCAGGATTGTGATAGTAAAGAGGATTTTCAGGCCTCACCTCAGATTACTGAATAAGGAAACATTTTAACAAACTCTCTAGGTAAATTATTTCACATTAAAGGTTAATTGCTGTTGCTGCTGCTGCTGCTAAGTTACTTCAGTCGTGTCGGACTCTGTGCGACCCCATGGACAGCAGGCCAGCAGACTCCTCTGTCCACGGGATCCTCTAGGCAAGAATCTGGAGTGGGTTGCCATTTCCTTCTCTGAAAGGTTAACTGACTGTTTTAAAATGCTGTCACCTTTTTGAAGACAGCCCACAAAATACTCTTGTTAAGTATCAACTGAATTGCCTGTTAGTACCCAAGCCACACAGCTTCTGTAAAAGTCATAAACCACTTTCTGGACTTAAAAACAATAAAGTTTTTGCTGATATCTGTGTATATGTATACACACACATATAAAGCTGGAAACAGAATTTATGGAAAAATGTAGCAAAATGCTCAATTTGTCAATAATATGCAAAGCATACTATTAATAAATAAAAGAAATAAAATGTACTAATTAGAACGCTACAGAGTTTCAACTAATTTCCTACTTTACTTGTTTATGCTCATCTATTGAATGTACAGTTAGAACTGGACATGGAACAACAGACTGGTTCCAGATAGGAAAAGGAGTACGTCAAGGTTGTATATTGTCACCCTGCTTATTTAACTTATATGCAGAGTACATCATGAGAAACACTGGGCTGGAAGAAGCACAAGCTGGAATCAAGATTGCCGGGAGAAATATCAATAACCTCAGATATGCAGATGATACCACCCTTATGGCAGAAAGTGAAGATGAACTAAAAAGCCTCTTGATGAAAGTAAAAGAGGAGAGTGAAAAGGTTGGCTTAAAGCTCAACATTCAGAAAACTAAGATCATCACATCTGGTCCCATCACTTCATGGCAAATAGATGGGGAGACAGTGGAAACAGTGTCAGACTTTATTTTTGGGGGCTCCAAAATTACTGCAGATGGTGATTGCAGCCATGAAATTAAAAGACGCTTGCTCCTTGGAAGGAAAGTTATGACCAACCTAGACAGCATATTAAAAAGCAGAGACATTACTTTAACAACAAAGGTCCATCTAGTCAGGGCTATAGTTTTTCCAGTGGTCATGCATGGATGTGAGAGTTGGACTATAAAGAAACCTGAGTGCCAAAGAATTGATGCTTTTGAACTATGGTGTTGGAGAAGACTCTTGAGAGTCCCTTGGACTGCAAGGAGATCTAACCAGTCCATCCTAAAGGAGATCAGTCCTGGGTGTTCATTGGATGGACTGATGCTGAAGCTGAAACTCCAATACTTTGGCCACCTCATGCAAAGAGTTGACTCATTGGAAAAGACACTGATGCTGGGAGGGATTGGGGGCAGGAGGAGAAGGGGACGACAGAGGATGAAATGGCTGGATGGCATCACCGACTCGATGGACATGGCTTTGAGTAAACTCTGGGAGTTGATGATGGACAGGGAGGCCTGGCGTGCTGCGACTCATGGGGTCACAAAGAGTCGGATATGACTGAGCAACTGAACTGAACTGAACTGATAGAATGTACTTCTGAGTCTATAGCTTAGAATAACATAGAAAGTAATCAATGTGACAGAATTGTTAGGTTAATAAAGGAACTCCAATTAGAGGGTTGATTTGTCAAATCACTCTCTTGATTCCTTTCTTACATGTGTGTATAGATGCTATAGTCGCTCTGTTGTGTCCAACTCTGCAATCTCATACACTATAGTCCGCCAGGCTCCTCTGTCCATGGAATTTTCCAGGCAGGAATACTGGAGTGGATAGCCATTCCCTTCTCCAGGAGATCTTCCTGACCTAAGGAGCTAACCCAGGTCTCCCTCACTGCAGGCTGATTCTTTACCATCTGAGCCACCAGGGAAGCCCCCAGGTATTGTCTCCAAGAATATGTAATCTTAAACCTTCAAAATGTTTTCTGTTCTTTTTGAGAAGATTTAAAATCCAGAAGTTTGTCATTTTTATTAAAATGGTTCCACCATTTCCTTTTTTAAACATTTATTCCTAATATACTCTCAGCACATACATTATGTCAACATACAGAAGTGAGCCCCATATCTACCTCCACCTAAATAACTGGCAAACTATTTCCAAATCTCAGCTATTTGCTTCCCCTCTGCATTTCTTTTCTATTGTACTTCCTGTCTCTGAATGGCACCACTACTTCCCAGCCCCTGCCTCCAATCCAAACATCTGATCAAGTTAGAGTCTTTATTCCTTGAGTATTCCTTTTTGACTGAATGATTGTTCCATGACGTAATATCTTCCCTGGTTCTTCATAGCTGGTGAGATGAAATTCGGTTTCCTGAGCGTGTTCTCTTGGGACTACCCCAGCCCTCTGTCCTCATTTCTCTATCCTATTCCCTTATCTATCCAAGAGTCCACTCGTTCTAAGTTACTTGAAATTCCCCCATACTCCATGCTTTTCCACTCCTCTGTGCTTTAATCATACTGATCCTTCAGGAGATTAAAGATAACAGCGCGACATGGGTTACTCCTTCAGTGCTGCCACTGACCAGTTGTATGACTGAGCCCAGTTTATTAATTTTCATTTATAAAGTGAGAATAATAGTGTATCTCATTACATTTATCTTCACATAAATGTGACGATGATGAGAGTATGTAAGGATAGCATGGGAAAGTATAGATAAATTGCTTTGTATAATAAGCAGTCAGTGTATTTTGGTAGCATTGTTATTATTATTACTGTCTAAAATTCAGCTCTGGTATCATATCTTTCAGGAAGTTTCCTGTTCTTTCAATCTAGAGTTCTTGTAGCTTCTGGAGCACATACCTATCATAATACTTACTGCAGGATTTTTTAGTATTGTTTTCTGATTCCCCTTAAACAAACTGAACTCCTTGAGATGACTATATCTTTCATTTCTCAAGGCCAAAGTTCAATATAGTATACTACCCGAGTAGGTACACTTAATAAGTATTGCTTATTCCATATTGTCATTTATGTGTATAAGCTATATATCCCATCCCAAATATCTTAAATCCTCCAACATGTCAAACAATATGATTTAGTACAGAACTGATGGAATTCTGAAACATAAAATACATAATTTGATTTTGGGATAAATAAATTTTTCTCCCCTCAAACTGTGTTATCTAAATTTTGGGTTAGCTGCTACCTTGGTACATGGGATGAGAACTATCAGTAATAATAATATTATTGTTGTTTAATTTAAATTATCTCTATCTTGAACAAGTTGACATAATTTTGAAATACTGGTATAGTAAAATATACAGTAAGTGGTCAAAAGTTATGCCTTTTGTGCTATTGTGTAAAATATTCAAAATGAATGACTATAGGATGGATTTGTCTTGTAATGCTGCCAAGTTAGAAGCTTGAATAATTTAACCCATGATTTATCAGGATATGTTACTGAAAGGATATCAAGATTATTTAAATAACTTGAGGATTTGTGACAATTCTAATCCTTGTAGAAGTAATGCAGAGCATGGTCTTTTAGTTCATACTGATAGCCTCTTTATTGTCAGTGTAGACAAGTGTCAAAATCAATTGTATGTATAAAATAACTTTTGAAATTGTTAAAATGATCAATTTCTTCCATAATGCTTCCATTTATTCACAACAGATAAAGAAACCTTGGTAACCTATGATTCTATCTATAAAGTATATCTAGGTATATTCTATCTATCTAATCATCCATCCATTTATAATCAGTTTAGGAAATTTAAATAGAAATATATGAAAATTAATGTTTTTCTTTTTTTCCTTTTAGCAATAATACTTAATGGGAAAATTGTATTGGAAAGCCTTATGAGAAGAAAAGACTTAAAAGAGAGAAAAAGTAATTCTGGACAAAATTCTAGATGAAATAGAAAACTATTTCCTGGTTCAAAATTATAACCCAAAATTAGCCAGCCAAAAATGAGGGGCCCTTTAATTCTTAAAAGATTTGTTGAATAATATGAAAAGCCTTGAAGCAGTATTTGAATTCTATTTCAACAAGAGATCACATGTGAAAAAGTTAAGACAATGAGAAATTATGTGGATGTTGCGAAAATGCCAGTTATCTATGATTAGAAAGAGCACCTACTGATTAATTTAATGTTCCCCTAAGGAAATATATTGCCTACAAAAAGAAAATAAAAGTCATGTGAGACAAACAAATATTTTGATCTTTGGAGAACATATTTGCATAGTTTTTTCCAAAGCACCTACCATCCCCAGGGGCAGCTTGACAATACTTAACAGTGCCATCTACTCATGGACTCCACTGTCAGGTTTTCCCTCTGGCATCATTTGCCACCCGGACTGCCTGCTGCCAGGCAGATGACAATAAAATGTAAACTTACACTCCTAAAGGAGATTTTAAAATGTTACCGGAGAGAGGAAAGCGATATCATGTCGTCCAACTAGAGAATACTTCTAGGTGGGAGTAGCCTAAAAGTTAATGCAGGGCCACTTAGGGAAATTCCAGCACAAATGCTGCAATTTTTATGGTTCCCTTTATCCCATGGGCTTCCCAGGTGGTGCTAGTGGTAAAAACTCATGAGCCAATGCAGAGACCCAGGTTTGATACCTGGGTCAGGGAGATTCCCCTGGAGGAGGGCATGACGACCCACCCCAGTATTCTTCCCTGGAGAATCCCATGGATAGAGGAGCCTGGCAGCCTACAGTTCATAGGGTCGCAAGGAGTAGGATGGGACTGAAAGGACTAGCATGCATCATTCCATGGTCTACTGCTTTTTCCACATGAAAAGAATCAGGGAATCATCTAACAGGGAAAGTCGAAAGTACAGTTTACTTAGGTATCGCTTAGATATGATACCTGAGGAAGAAAAACACACAAGTACCACATGACTCTTGGTTGATGTTTTACTGGAATTAGCAAGAGAAAAATGAATAATGGTTGACTATTCAGGACAAGAAGAATTAAGTCTGCACTGTGCCTGAACTTCCCTTAAGAACTCTCCAAGTAAATTTATATTCTTTTATCTGCAAGCAGCCCTCATCAAACAACAGATCTCAAAGTGAAAATAATTCAAAGTGACTCTTATTTCTTTGGCCATGAGTTAAAGATGTTTACTTTTCGCAGCACAGGCACAAAGAAAGAAGATTTAGCCAAGCCTGAAAAATCACCTTTGCTTTATTAAACCAAAGACTTAGCCTGAGAAGAGAAGACTTGAGAAATCAAAGAGTAAACAGAGATTACTGCTGCATCACTTGGCCAGGAGCTTAATTCTCCTCTACTAATGAGTAAGGGAACCAACCACACCTGCTGAGTGTTGGCAGTAGAAAGAGGTTGGCTCTGGGGTCGAGTGGAGAATGTTGTTTTATTTATTTTTTTTTTTTATTAGTTGGGGGCTAATTACTTCACAACATTTCAGTGGGTTTTGTCATACATTGATATGAATCAGCCATAGATTTACACTTATTCCCCATCCCGATCCCCCCTCCCACCTCCCTCTCCACCCGATTCCTCTGGGTCTTCCCAGTGCACCAGGCCCGAGCACTTGTCTCATGCATCCCACCTGGGCTGGTGATCTGTTTCACCATAGATAGTATACATGCTGTTCTTTTGAAATATCCCACCCTCACATTCTCCCACAGAGTTCAAAAGTCTGTTCTGTATTTTCTGTGTCTCTTTTTCTGTTTTGCATATAGGGTTGTCGTTACCATCTTTCTAAATTCCATATATATGTGTTAGTATGCTGTAATGTTCTTTATCTTTCTGGCTTACTTCACTCTGTATAATGGGCTCCAGTTTCATCCATCTCATTAGGACTGGTTCAAATGAATTCTTTTTAACGGCTGAGTAATATTCCATGGTTTATATGTACCACAGCTTCCTTATCCATTCATCTGCTGATGGGCATCTAGGTTGCTTCCATGTCCTGGCTATTATAAACAGTGCTGCGATGAACATTGGGGTGCACGTGTCTCTTTCAGATCTGGTTTCCTCAGTGTGTATGCCCAGAAGTGGGATTGCTGGGTCATATGGCAGTTCTATTTCCAGTTTTTTAAGAAATCTCCACACTGTTCTCCATAGTGGCTGTACTAGTTTGCATTCCCACCAACAGTGTAAGAGGGTTCCCTTTTCTCCACACCCTCTCCAGCATTTATTGCTTGTAGACTTTTGGATAGCAGCCATCCTGACTGGCGTGTAATGGTACCTCATTGTGGTTTTGATTTGCATTTCTCTGATAATGAGTGATGTTGAGCATCTTTTCATGTGTTTGTTAGCCATCTGTATGTCTTCTTTGGAGAAATGTCTGTTTAGTTCTTTGGCCCATTTTTTGATTGGGTCATTTATTTTTCTGGAATTGAGCTTCAGGAGTTGCTTGTATATTTTTGAGATTAATCCTTTGTCTGTTTCTTCATTTGCTATTATTTTCTCCCAATCTGAGGGCTGTCTTTTCACCTTACTTATAGTTTCCTTTGTAGTGCAAAAGCTTTTAAGTTTCATTAGGTCCCATTTGTTTAGTTTTGCTTTTATTTCCAATATTCTGGGAGGTGGGTCATAGAGGATCTTGCTGTGATTTATGTCAGAGAGTGTTTTGCCTATGTTCTCCTCTAGGAGTTTTATAGTTTCTGGTCTTACATTTAGATCTTTAATCCATTTTGAGTTTATTTTTGTGTATGGTGTTAGAAAGTGTTCTAGTTTCATTCTTTTACAAGTGGTTGACCAGTTTTCCCAGCACCACTTGTTAAAGAGGTTGTCTTTTTTCCATTGTATATCCTTGCCTCCTTTGTCAAAGATAAGGTGTCCATAGGTTCGTGGATTTATCTCTGGGCTTTCTATTCTGTTCCATTGATCTATATTTCTGTCTTTGTGCCAGTACCATACTGTCTTGATGACTGTGGCTTTGTAGTAGAGTCTGAAGTCAGGCAGGTTGATTCCTCCAGTTCCATTCTTCTTTCTCAAGATTACTTTGGCTATTCGAGGTTTTTTGTATTTCCATACAAATTGTGAAATTCTTTGTTCTAGTTCTGTGAAAAATACCATTGGTAGCTTGATAGGGATTGCATTGAATCTATAGATTGCTTTGGGTAGAATAGCCATTTTGACAACATTGATTCTTCCAATCCATGAACACGGTATGTTTCTCCATCTGTTTGTGTCCTCTTTGATTTCTTTCATCAGTGTTTTATAGTTTTCTATGTATAGGTCTTTTGTTTCTTTAGGTAGATGTACTCCTAAGTATTTTATTCTTTTTGTTGCAATGGTGAATGGTATTGTTTCCTTAATTTCTCTTTCTGTTTTTCATTGTTAGTGTATAGGAATGCAAGGGATTCTGTGTGTTAATTTTATATCCTGCAACTTTACTATATTCATTGATTAGCTCTAGTAATTTTCTGGTAGAGTCTTTAAGGTTTTCTATGTAGAGGATCATGTCATCTGCAAACAGCGAGAGTTTCACTTCTTCTTTTCCTATCTGGATTCCTTTTATACTTCTTTTTCTGCCTGATTGCTGTGGCCAAACTTCCAACACTATGTGAAATATAGTGGTGAGAGTGCGCACCCTTGTCTTGTTCCTTGATTTTAGTGGGAAATGCTTTCAATTTTTCACCACTTGGGGGTGATGCTTGCTGTGGGTTTGTCATATATAGCTTTGTATATGTTGAGTATGTTCCTTTATTCCTGCTTTTTGGAGGAGTTGTAAATCATAAATGGTGTTGAATTTGTCAGAAGGCTTTCTCTGCAATTTTCTATTTTTGAAGGAATTAATCATATTGTTTTATCTTTCAATTTGTTTAATGTGGTGTATACATGATTTTATTTGAGGATATTAAAGAATCCTTGCATTCCTGGGATAAAGCCCACTTGGTCGTGGTGTATGATTTTTTTAATATGTTGTTGGATTCTGTTTGCTAGAATTTTGTTAAGGATTTTTGCATCTATGTTCATCAGTGATATTGGTCTGTAGTTTTCCTTTTTTGTGGCATCTTTGTCTGGTTTTGGAATAAGGGTGATGGTGGCCTCATAGAATGAGTTTGGAAGCTTACCTTCATCTGCAATTTTCTGGAAGAGTTTGAGTAAGATAGGTGTTAGCTGTTCTCTAAATTTTTGGTAGAATTCATCTGTGAAGCCATCTGGTCCTGGGCTTTTGTTTGCTGGAAGATTTTTGATTACAGTTTCGATTTCCTTGCTTGTGATGGGTCTGTTAAGATCTTCTATTTCTTCCTGGTTCAGTTTTGGAAGGTTAACTTTTCTGAAGAATTGTCCATTTCATCCAACGTTGTCCATTTATTGCATAGAGTGCTGGTATAGTCTCTTCATGATCCTTGGATTTCAGTGTTGTCTGTTGTTATCTCTCCAATTTTCATGTCTCATTTTGTTCAATTGGTTTTCCTCTTTGCTTACTAATGAGTCTTTGCTAATGGTTTGTCAATTTTGTTTATTTTTTTCAAAAAACCAGCTTTAGCTTTGTTTGATTTTTGCTATGGTCTCTTTAGTTTCTTTTGCATTATTCTGCCCTGAATTTTAAGATTTTTCTTTCCTTCTGCTAGCCCTGGGGTTCTTCATTTCTTCCTTCTCTAATTGCTTTAGGTGTAGAGTTAGGTTATTTATTTGTTTTTTTTCTTGTTTCTTGATATAAGCCTGTAATGCTATGAACCTTCCCCTTAGCACTGCTTTTACAGTGTCCCATAGGTTTTGGGTTGTTGTGTTTTCATTTTCATTCATTTCTCTACATATTTTGATTTCTTTTTTGATTTCTTCTATGATTTGTTGGTTATTCAGAAGCGTGTTCTTTAGCCTCCAGGTGTTTGAATTTTTAACAATTTTTTCCTGTAATTGAGATCTAATCTTACTGCACTGTGGTCAGAAAAGATGACTGGAATGATTTCAATTTTTTTGAATTTTCCAAGACTAGATTTATGGCCCAGGATGTGATCTATTCTGGAGAAGGTTCCGTGTGCACTTGAGGAAAAGGTGAAGTTGATTGTTTTGGGGTGAAATGTCCTATAGATATCAATTAGGTCTAGCTGGTCCATTGTGTCATTTAAGGTTTGTGTTTCCTTGTTAATTTTCTGTTTAGTTGATCTATCCATAGTTGTGAGTGGGGTATTAAAGTCTCCACTATTTATGTGTTTACTATTTATTCCCTTCTACTCGTTAGTGTTTGCCGTACATATGCGGTGCTCCTATGTTGGGTGCATATATATTTATAATTGTTATATCTTCTTCTTGGATTGATCCTTTGATCATTATGTAGTGTCCTTCTTTGTCTCTTTTCACAGCTTTTATTTGAAAGTCTATTTTATCTGATATGAGTATTGCAACTCCTGCTTTCTTTTGGTCTCCGTTTGCATGAAATATTTTTTTCCAGCCCTTCACTTTTAGTCTGTATGTGTCTCTTGTTTTGAGGTGGGTCTCTTGTAGACAGCATATATAGGGGTCTTGTTTTGTATCCATTCAGCCAATCTTTGTCTTTTGGTTGGGGCATTCAACCCATTTACATTTAGGGTAATATTGATAGGTGTGTCCCATTGCCATTTACTTTGTGTTTTGGGTTCAACATTTATACAACCTTCTGCATTTCCTGTTCTAGAGAGATCCTTTAGCATGTGAAGAGTGGTTTGGTGGTGCGAATTCTCTTCAGCTTTTGCTTATCTGTAAAGCTTTTGATTCTCCTTCATATCTTATGAATCCTTGCTTGGATACAGTAATCTAGGTTGTAGGTTATTCTCTTTCATTACTTGAAGTATGTCCTGCCATTTCCCTTCTGGCCTGGAGGGTTTCTATTGATAGATCAGCTGTTATCCTTATGGGAATCCCTTTGTGTGTTATTTGTTGTTTCTCCCTTGCTGCTTTTAATATTTGTTCTTTGTGTTTGATCTTTGTTAACTTGATTAATATGTGTCTTGGGGTGTTTCGCCTTGGGTTTATCCTGTTTGGGACTCTCTGGGTTTCTTGGACTTGGGTGGCTATTTCCTTCCCCATTTTAGGGAAGTTTTCAGCTATTATCTCCTCGAGTATTTTCTCATGGCCTTTCTTTTTGTTTTCTTCTTCTGGAACTCCTATGATTCGAATGTTGGGGCGTTTCACAGTGTCCCAGAGGTCCCTGAGGTTGTCCTCATTTCTTTTGATCCTTTTTTCTTTTTTCCTCTCTGCTTCATTTATTTCCACCATTTTATCTTCTACCTCACTTATCCTATCTTCTGCCTCCGTTATTCTACTCTTGGTTCCCTCCAAAGTGTTTTTGATCTCATTCATTGCATTATTCATTTTTAATTGACTCTTTTTTATTTCTTCTAGGTCTTTATTAAACAGTTCTTGAATCTTTTCAATCTTTGTTTCCAGGCTATTTATCTGTAACTCCATTTTGTTTTCAAGATTTTGGATCATTTTTATTATCATTATTCTAAATTCTTTTTCAGGTAGATTCCCTATCTCCTCCTCTTTTGTTTGACTTGGTGGGCATTTTTCATGTTCCTTTACCTGTTGGGTATTTCTTTGCCTTTTCATCTTGTTTAGATTGCTGTATCTGGGGTGGGCTTTCTGTATTCTGGAGGTCTGTGGTTCCTTTTTTTTGTGGAGGATTAACCCAGTGGGTGGGGTTAGACGATTGGCTTGTCAAGATTTCCTGGTTAGGGGAGCTTGCGTCAGTGTTCTGGTGCGTGGAACTTGATTTCTTCTCTTTGGAGAGCAATGGAGTGCCCAGTAATGAGTTTTGAGATGGGTCTATGTGTTAGGTGTGACCTTGGGCAGCCTGTATGTTGACGTTCAGGGCTATGTTCCTGCGTTGCTGGAGAATTTGCTTGGTATGTCTTGCTCTAAAACTTATTGGCTCTTGGGTGGTGGTTGGTTTCAGTGTAGGTATGGAGGCTTTTGGACGGTCACTTATTACTTAAAGTTCCATGTAGTCAGGAGTTTTCTGGTGTTCTCAGGTTTTGGGCTTAAGTCTCCTGCCTCTGGATTTCAGTTTTATTCTTCCTGTAGTCTCAGGACTTGTCCAACTATACAGCACTGATAATAAAGCTTCTAGGTTAATGGCGAAAAGATTCTCCCCCATTAGGGACACCCAGAGGGGTTCACAGAGTTACATGAAGAAGAGGAGAGG